>NC_133325.1:513669662-513997162 GCF_042186555.1 Aquarana catesbeiana
AAACTAGCTGTCACTACGGCTGTCATTCCTTGTCCTGTTGTTCTTGTTTTCCTTCTGCCTTTCCATCTTATCTACCCAAACGCATCTATCCGCTCCTACCTTTTCAACTTACCTTAAGCATATGCATTTCCCCTCCTTGCTTTTAGCTGATGCCATGTCGCAGGCCGACAGCGATGACTTCGCCTCCGCCCTGCCATCACCCTTTGCGGGCGCAGCAAGCGGTGGCTCACAGTCTCACAGGGCTTGAACCATTTATATAAAAAAAAAACGCCACTGGCAGTCCTACCAGGCACCCAGGCATCACTGCAGTCTATTTTCTTAGCGACTACTCAGCTGCACTCCTTGGTGACCACACTGTCAACAGCAGTCACTGACGTTCAAGCCAGAGTGGGAGCCCTGGATGTACGCCCAGCTACGCCCCTACCAGCTCCAGTCACCACCATCATTCCCGTGCCTTCACTTACAAGTGCGCCCGACATCGGTACCACTGTCTTCTCTGCGCACCTTGTCCCAGCAGGGCATCAGGAAGGACGTCTTGGACGGCAATGGCGTTAACTTAGCATCCCTCCTCGCAGCAGTACACGACTTGCCGAAAACAAGTCATATTCATGAGGAAACGTCTCCATCGTCCTGAAGGCCAAAGACCCTAGACTTAATCGCAAGCTCACTGTCACAGAGTTTGTGCTGGCCTTGGGGACGGTCAGACACATGCTATGCAGGGCAATCCCAACAGGAGGGAAGAGCTGGACCCGTATCTGCATGCAGTAGTGGATCTAGCTCACAAGTACGCAGGGTGCTCATTCTATGACTGTCACCGCTCATTCTCAGCTAAGGCAGCAGCCAGACTCGAGGTGATCCTTTATCTCACGCCTCCTAGTGTTTCTCTCCCAGGTACAAGACCCTGACTAAATCCTTAAATTAGACATGCCAGCAATAGCGGATCTGCCCATGTGGAACGAATTTCTCACCAACTGGAATGGCATGTCAATGTTCATTCCATCAGCATCTCCTTCTTCATCTCAGGTAGTCACGGACGCCGCAGCCTCCACAGGTCCTCGCCTCAATTTTTGGCCATCTTTAGTTTGCAGGGCCATGGCCATCAGAAATCCTCTTTATTCCCGGGTTCAGTTAGTCCTTCTCTTTGTTCGAACTCTACCCCATTGTTGCAGCAGCTCAAGTCTGGGGCAGCAACTGGGCAGGACAAACAGTGTCGTTTGCCACAGACAACCAAGCCACAGCTAGTATTATAAATAAAGCAGGTCCAACTCGCTAGCCATCGTGGCCTTCCTGCGCAGGCTGGTGCAACTATCCCCACAGCACCAACTATTGTCCTCTGCATCTACATCCCAGGCAAATGCAATACTCGGCCGACGCGCTACCCGTTTTAACTTTGCGTCATTCCTTTCGCAGGGATCTGGAACCGACCCGATCATGTTTCTTATCTCACATTGGTCGTAGCTAACCTCGGATTAAAACAACACCTTCACAATGCTACCTGCCTTATTAATCTATCATTTTCTCACAACACCCTGAAGGCCTACCGTACTGCCTGGAAGATCTTTGACAGGTTCCTAGCCTCAAACCCTGGGGCAGTATCAGGAGATCTCCATCACAATCCTGGTCTTCATATCATGCTGCCATACACAGTTAGCATTGTCACACAATACCATTAGACTCTACTTAGCTGGCATCCAGAACGTCATCTCCTTACAAGATCCTACCAAACCATCTTTCGTTGCCGCCCATGCGGTCAAGACCATCCTAAGCGGTAGTCACAGGCAACTCCAAGTCAATAGTAAACGCCTACCTGCGACCAGCGGCATATTCCAAGACATGTCTACCATCCTGTCACTTTCCCCTTTGGGTTAATTTCAGCCTGGTCATGCAAGCAGCCATCTACCTGACTTTCTGCGGCTTCTTACGCCCCAGTGAATTCACAGTCACCGGCCCCAGTTGTAATATGTTACGTAGACGCCACCTGACACGCCACCAAAATTACTTCATCCCGCACCTCACGGTGTCCAAAACACAACAGTCTGGTCCCGGGGTAGATATCATACTTTCCAGACTCGCAACGCCTGGTGCCCCGTGGCCATTCTAGAAGAGTTATTAGCTCATCTGTCCGACCTCTCGGAGGACAGCCATTACTACCGTTCCCTACTAGCCCTCTAAGTAGCAATCAGTTCACTAGACACGTTAGGATTCTTTTGCCCAACTTAGGCCTTGACCCCGGCCGATTTTCTGGAAATTCTTTCGCATTGGAGTAGCATCAGCAGCCTCACAAAACGGGGTCCAGGACCACGTCCTCAAGAAGATGGGCAGGTGGAAATTCACTTGCTTCGCTCGATACATCCCCAATCCGCAAGCAGAAAGGTCATGAGCCTTCAGCCAGCTTGCCCTGTAGTATGGCAGTAAACATAAATAAATAATTACCTCCCTAACCAAGTCTTTTTGCGCCCTTCCCTTGGCATACCGCCCAGCAGACCTGGGTTTACAGTACAGCAGGCCAGGGCACACTTCAGGTCTATTTATGTTGTTAGTCTTGTAACGTGTTTTTGTGCTTCATATCTCTCAGGACGGAGGGCTCCGACCATAAATAGGAAGGTAAGTATGCTGGCCTGAAATTATGGGAGGAGCCCGGAGGGTATTTAACCAGACCACCCACAATGATCAGTGTCGGTTCCAGTGCACGGTACCCACCCACCCATTACCCTTCTCAGGGTACTTCTCCTAAAACTTTCTTAGGGTATGCGCCCTTCTCTTGGCATACCGCCCAGCAGACCTGGGTTTACCATACAACAGGCCAGGGCACACTTCAGGTCTATTTATGTTGTTAGTCTTGTGATGTGTTTATGTGCTTCATATCTCTCAGGACGTATATATATATATATTTACACACACATATATACATATATATACATACACACACACACACACACACACACACACACACACATACATATATTTATACTTTTTTTTTTCTTTTTGTAGTAGAATGCACAAAACTTACCTCTGCAATCAGGGGCATTTGAACTCCATTGCCCATCCTCCTTACATGAGACAGAGCTTTCACCTATAAGTGCCAAATTTCTATTGCAGTAGTACGTCACAGAGTCCAGATAGGAATATTCCTCCTTTAAAGGATAAACGCCACCATTGATAATATCTGGTGGTGGTGCGCATAGCTGAACTGAAATTAAACAAATGAGAACCTGTATTAAAAATATAAATTCTGCCTATACTGTACATTATATCAACATGTAAACCGAATTAAACACTGCATGAATAAAAAAAAAGGATTGATTACCTTGTGTGATACATTAAAATATTTCCAAAGACAGTACTGTTTAAGTGTATAATAATCCCTGTCGAGGGTCTGAAGGAGCCCCAAATAACAACACTTCCTGACCTGATGACAATAGTTTTACTAGAAAGGAAGTGAGGTGATATCTACAGGAGGGACACAAAGAACAATGCAAATTTGATAGGGTTTATAGCCTTTTCCTACTTTACTAAAGAAAAGCCTTACTATTTACTGTATATTTGTGTTGACATTGGAGAGTTACCTCACCTTCCTAAAATATCATCAACAGGACAGGAACTGGGGGTAAATCTCTAACAAGGCCCCAGATAGCAGTTAAAACTTAACAGGTGTTCTAATCCTTCCCCATTCTCTCTAAAAATAAGAAAAATTTAAGATATGTACAAAATTAGGTATATGCAGTAAATGTGCCTTGTAAAAGAATTTATATACAACATTTCAAACTGAAGAAACGAGAAAAAATAGAAGAAAATAGATTACCAAATGTGTGACATATCCAGTATATGTGAAATATCAAAAAACAGACTTTTGGGAACATTTATTACTAGCACCATTAAGGGATCAATTAGATTTTCCCTTGTATTTTACAAGCTATAAAAAATAAAAAGAATACAAATAAAAGGAACTTTTACTGAAATTCAGTCTATCATTGCTGACTGACTTCCTTCTGGAAAATTGAGTTGCCTGACCACAATGCTCACCTTTTAGCATTCATTATCCAGGAATAAGTACACAGATAGTGAAGCAGAAACTCTTGATTTACATACTACAACTAAGTCTTTGACAGTAGTGATGGTCCCGATGTTAGTCTAACGTAAGTTCGATTCGAACATCGGGTGTTCGTTTGCTCGCAAACTAACCGAACATATGGGGCGTTCGTGGCAAATTCGAGCGCCATAATGCACTGCGAAATTGCAGTGCTTTGACCTAACCTGCATGCTTTGGCCAATCACAGCGCAATCTGCTGTGAGAGCCATGATTGGCCAAAGGCAGTGTGCCTTTGGCCAATCATGGCTCATGGGGCCAAATCCACGCCCCACACTATATAAGGCTGCTTACACGGCGGCCGTGTATAGTGTGATAATAACGTGGAGAGAAGAACTTGAGCTAGATTAGGCAGGTTAGTTAGTGGTGTGAAGGCAGTTTAGTATATATATTTATATATATAATATATACACACACACACATGATAGGGTAAATGGAATAACTATTTATCAAACATTTAGTTATGATTATCAAAACATGTATTCTGATTAAGCAGAGGTACTTTTTACAAATGTTTAGTTATATAATATAACTGCTGTTTTTGGTTGTGGTCAAATGCCATTCACACCTTCATCTGTGGAAAGGTTTATCTCTGATTTCCCACAGAGATTGGGAAGTGACATCTATATGTGAATTGACCATCTGTTTAGCATTGTCAATGACCAACAATTTAATCAGGACTTCAAAGAAACTTACAAGGCAGCCCCAAGCTATGTATAGAGTATAAAAGGAAGTTCGGCTCCTAGCCTCAGTCAGAACAATCATATTGAATGTCACCATGTACTTACTGTTTTGTTCTCCCTGCCTATAGCTAAAACTATGGGTTTGTATATTAAATACATCATCTATAATTTGGCTTCAGCAGTCAACGTTATTGAAAGTCCTTAAGTTCTGGGCTTTCCCTATCACACAGTTGTGCTCATAAGTTTACATACCGGCAGAATTTATGATTTCGTGGACATTTTTCTGAGAATATGAATGATATCACAAAAACTTTTCTTTCACTCATGGTAAGTGTTTGGCTGAGGCCATTTATTATCAATCAACTGTGTTTACTCTTTTTAAATCATGACAACAGAAACTAGCCAAATGACCCTGATCAAAAGCTTACATAACCCAGTTCTTAATACCGTGTATTGCCCCTTTAATATAAATGACAGCTTGAAGTCTTTTGTGGTATTTGTGGATGAGGCTCTTTATCTTATCAGATGGTAAAGCTGCCCATTCCTCTTGGCAAAAAGCCTCCAGTTCCTGTAAATTCTTGGGCTGTCTTGCATGAACTGCACGTTTGAGATCTCCCCAGAGTGGCTCAATGATATTGAGGTCAGGAGACTGAGATGGCCACTCCAGAACCTTAACTTTATTCTGCTGTAGCCAATGACAGGTCGACTTGGCCTTGTGTTTTGGATGATTGTCATGTTGAAATGTCCAAGTATGTACCATGCACAGCTTTCTGGCTGATGAATGGTCAGTGAGTGCACATTGATCATCGAGTGCACGTTGGTCAGTGAGTACCTGTGTATTGTCTTGTTGAGTACCTGTGTATTGTCTGTTAAGTATTAGTGTCAGGAAGCTAGTTGTTAGGTAATTTGGACAGGGTATAATCCCCAATGCGGTGGGTGTGGAGATGCGACTCGGTGTACATCTTGCAGCATTTATGCGTTCCTTGATCATCCTATCGAGGGCGAATACTGCTGTGCAAAATGTAAGTACATTGTTTCCCCGGAAGCCCAGGTTCTGAATCTGGGGAAGCAACTGTCAGCACTGAGAAGTCCCTCCATACTAAAGGAGAGCCAGGAACGTACACGGCAGGTGCCGGCAGGGGCCAGCACAGAGGCGGGTGGAGACAAAGAGGTGCAGGCACTAGGAAAGAGTAGATGGGTGACAGGTCAGGAAGGGTAGAGGGGAAAGTGCCATGGAGGCCAATCCAGTGCTGGGGGGGAAAGGAAGGGAAAGGAAAGACAGATTCTGGTGGCAGGGGACTCAATTCTTAGAAGGACAGAGAGGGCAATCTGTAACAAATACCTGAAGTGCCGAACTGTATGTTGTCTACCGGGCGCTCGGGTTCGACACATCACAGATCTGATGGACAGATTACTGAGAGGGGCTGGGGAAGACCTGGCTGTCATGGTGCATGTTGGCACCAATGACAAATTCAGAGGCAGATGGAGTGACCTAAAGAACGATTTTAGGGACTTGGGAGCTAAATTGAGGAAAAGGACCTCCAAGGTAGTATTCTCAGGAATACTACAGGTACATTGAGCCACACCAGAAAGTCAGAGGGAGATTAGGGAAGTAAACAAGTGGCTGAAGAGCTGGTGTAGTAAGGAGGGATTTGGGTTTCTGGAGGACTGGGCCGACTTCTCAGTCGATAACCAGTACTATAGAAGGGACGGACTGCACCTAAATAAGGAGGGTGCAGATCAGCTGGAGTAAAGATGGCCAAAAAGTTAGAGGGGTTTTTAAACTAGGTGACGGGGGGAGGGCCAAGAGGTAGATATAATCAGCGTGGAAAATATTCCAGGGGGTAGTATTGGGGGTAGGGATGAACATGAGTTTGACTCGAACATCAGCTGTTCGATCATTCAAAGATCGAACATTATGGGCCATTCACGCCAAATTTGAGCAGCGCGTCACGGCCCATAATGCAATGCGTCATCGCAGTAGTTTGCTGGCTGATAATTGGCCAAGCATGCACTATGACCCGCATGCTTTGGCCAATCACAGCGCTGTAAGCAAACAGAGCCATAGGCAGGGTACTTTTGGCCAATTATGGCTCAGGGGATTAAGTACACGCCCAACACTTTATAAGACCGCCTACACGTCGGCCGTGTGTAGTGTGTTCCGGCATCCAGAGAGAGAGAGAGAAAGAGTGCCATTTAATTTCATTTAGATAGATTGAGCAGACAGCTGATTCAGTTAGCTCCAGTATATTTAATATATATATATATATATATATATATATATATATATATATATATATACTTATACTGTATCCAGTTTAGCTAGATCTCACTGCAGTTCCTGTTCTGTTCCTAATATACAACAGGCAGGCAGTTCATTCAGTTAGCTGCAGTATATTCAGTACTGTATCCTGTGTAGCTAGATCTTGCTGCAGACCGTTCCTGTTTTTCTGTTCCTAATATACTACAGGCAGGCAGTTCATTCAGTTAGCTGCAGTAAATTCAGTACTGTATCCTGTGCAGCTAGATCTCGCTGCAGACCGTTCCTATTGTTCTCTTCCTAATATACTACAGGCAGGCAGTTGATTTAGTTCGCTGCAGTATATTCAGTATATATATATATATATATATATATATATATATATATATATATATATATCTATATACAGTATATATACATCCCAGCTTTGTGCAGCTACATCTCACTGCAGGCCATTCCTGGTGTACTTATTCAAATACATTACAAATACATCAAATACAGTATGTCTGGAAGGCCAACAAGGAGAGGCAGGTGCTCACAGGCCACTAAAAGAGGGCAAGCAGGCTCTGTGTCTACAGCCAACATTGCTGGTCGTGGACACGGTGCATCATCAGCACATAGCCATGGGACACGCTTGTCCTTTTTTTCGGCAGCTGGCCGTGTTGAGCCACAACATGCAGATGAGTTGGTAGAGTAACCAAGCCGTCCTCATCCTCCTCATCCTCCTCATCCTCTGTCACCCAGGCTCAGAGTACTTTGGCTGACAATGCAGCTGCCAAAGTGGCCTCTTCCATCCGCTCAATGTCATCAGTCACTCCTTCCCTAGCCCCACCATCATGTCCTGAGGAGTCCCCCGAACTGTTCGACCACAGTGTTGGATAAATGCTGCAGGAGTATGCACAGCATTTGAAGGATCTGATGATGGTACCCGGATTGAAGGCAGTAACGTGAGCCCAGCTAAAGGGGGTCCCCAAGAAGGACAACAAACTGGCAGTCATGTTCCCCCAGCTGCAGCATACTGCCAGGTTTGCTTCAGTGACGAGGAGGGAGGGGATGATGGGGTCACTGACTCTACGTGGGTGCCTGATAGGAGAGAGGAGGAGGAGGCACATCTCCAAAGAGGCAGGATGCCCTCCAGGGGCCAGCTTAAGGGTAGCCAACCGACTGCATCACACCGCAGAGCTCTGCATGTGCAGGGCGCTGCTGACTCCACATGTTTTTCCAAAAGTTCTTTGGTGTGGGCCTTTTTTGAGACGTGTGCAGCAGATCGCACCATTGCTGTTTGCAACATATGTCTGAAGTGTATCAAGCATGGCCAAAACAGCAGCCGCTTGGGCACCACATGCTTGACCAGACATATGTCGAACTCCCATGCAGTCCGTTGGCAAGCGTACTTAAAAGACCCACACCAAAAAACAAGGCGGAACTCTCCTTGCTCCTCATCAGCTTGGATCTCCAAACCCACTATACCTTCAGTTCTCTCAGAAACCTGCACTGAGAGGAATGAAGGTGTAGAATTAGGTGTGCCAAGTACTTGCGGGCAATCTGCTATCGTTACACCAACGTCCGATTGTAGCAGGCAAATTTCCCTACCCCAGTTGCTAAACCGGCAAAAGAAATTTGGTCCCAGCCATCCACATGCCCAGCGTCTGAATGCTAGCTTGGCTAAATTGCTAGCACTTCAACTACTGCCTTTTCAGCTGGTAGACTCTGCCCCCTTTCGTGAATTTGTGGAATGTGTGGTACTTCAGTGGCAGGTTCCCAAATGCCACTTTTTTTCACGGAAGGCGATTCCGGCTCTCTACCGGCATGTGGAAGGCAATGTCTTGGCCTTGCTGGACAGGGTGGTCAGAGGTAAGGTGCATATTACCGCTGACTCATGGTCCAGCAGGCATGAACAGGGACGTTGCAGTTTTGTTGGAGCTTGTTCCGCCACCATGCCTCCAAAATGCTACTAGTGGTAATTCTGACACACCTCTCTCCTTCACCCCCTCCTCTTCTTCCTCCATGGCCTCTCAGATTTGTCCTCTGAACCAGTGGTGCTCCGTAGGCGTTCAAGGGGCTACGCAAGCACTCAGGCAAAAAGATGCCATGTGGTGCTTGAGCTGGTGTGCTTAGGGGACAGGAGCCACACTGGGGCAGAGATTCTGTCAGCTCTGAAGGGGCAGGCCCAGAGGTGGTTGATGCCATGCCAGCTTCAGGCAGGAATTGTGGTTTGCGACAATGGCACCAACCTCCTCTCCGCCCTCCAACAGGGACACTTCACCCATGTTCCCTGTTTGGCTCACATCCTTAATTTGGTGGTGCAGCAGTTCTTGTGCTGATACCCAGGCTTACAGGATCTCCTGAGGCAGGCCAGGAAAGTCTGTGTGCATTTCCGCCAGTCATATAATGCCAGTGCTCGGCTGGCTGACCTCCAAAAGGAATATAACCTGCCCAAGAACCGCCTGTGACATGCCCACCAGATGGAACTCAACTTTGGCCATGCTGCAGCGGGTGCACACGCAGCAGAGGGCCATCAATGAGTACCTGTATGACTATGGCACCAGGACAGGGTCAGGGCAGCTTAGCTTTGTTTGGTCACGCCAGTGGCTCATGATCAAGGATGCATGCACTGTCCTGCCACCATTTGAGGAGGCCACGAGGATGGTGAGCAGTGACAGTGCATGCATCAGTGATACTGTCCTTGTCTACCTGTTGGAGCACACTCTGCATGGAATAATGGACAGGGCACTTGAGGCAGAACAGAGGGAGGAAGAGGAGGACTTCCTTACCTCTCAAGGCCCCCTTTATCCAGACAGTATTCCTGCGGGCCCACCGATCACACAGGAAGAGGAGGAGATGGATTGTGTCAGCATGGAGGTGGAGCCTAGCATCAGCAGCAGTCTTCAAGGGATCATTTTCAGTCCCCACAAACCCATGGACTTGTACGTGGCTGGGAGGAGGTGGCTGCAGATCAGGTCATCCTTAGTGACCCAGAGGACTCCGGGCCCCATGCCTCAGCAAACCTACACTGCATGGCCTTCCTGATCCTGCAAAGCCTGACCAGACTTTTTGCTGTAATATTTTGCAGCAGGGCTTGTTCCTGCACTCAACTAGAGTATCTGTGGGGGGTTGCAGTGTTGTGGCACCACCACCAGTGCCTAAGTCCCAATTTTTGTGCCCTTGTTCACCAGAGGTGTGTAATTACAATTTTTGCTGTAATATTTTGCAGCAGGGCTTGTTGCTGCGCTCAACTAGAGTATCTGTGAGGGGTTGCAGTGTTGCGGCACCAGCACCAGTCCCTAAGGCCCAATTTTTGTGCCCCTGTTCACCAGAGGTGTGTAATTACAATTTTTGCTGTAATATTTTGCAGCAGGGCTTGTTGCTGCGCTCAACTAGAGTATCTGTGAGGGGTTGCAGTGTTGTGGCACCAGCACCAGTGCCTAAAGCCCAATTTTTCTGCCCCTGTTCAACAGGGGCGTGTAATTACAATTTTTGCTGTAATATTTTGCAGCAGGGCTTGTTGCTGCGCTCAACTAGAGTATCTGTGAAGGGTTGCAGAGTTGTGGCACCACCACCAGTGCCTAAGGACCAATTTTTCTGCCTCTGTTCAACATTGGCGTGCAATTACAATTTTTGATCTAATATTTCACAGCAGGGCCCATTCCTGCGCCCACGAAGAGTAACTCTGAGGGCTTACAGTGTTGTGGCAACACCACCACACCACCACCAAAGGCCCAATTTTTCTGACCCTGTTCAACAGGGGCATGTAATTACAATTCTTGATATAATATTTCACAGCAGGGCCCGTTCCAGACCCCACCAAGAGTAACTGTGAGGGCTTACAGTGTTCTGGTACCACCAACACCTAAGGCAGAAAATTTCTGCAGAGTATATAGGGCAGGCCCCTAATTTCAAATATCTGACTTACAAACGACTCCTACTTACAAACGGAGGGAGACAACAAGAAGTGAGAGGAAATCTTTTTTCAATTTGGGTGCAGGGTTCCCCTTAATATCCATACAAGACCCAAAGGGCTGACATTACATTAAAGCCGCAAGCAGTTTTAAATGATATTTGTTCCTTTAAAAATGTCATTTTGTGCAGGGACTGTTCTAAGCACGGGAAACACGCGCCACTTTACAGGCATAATATAGACACCCCCCCAGGTACGATATTTAAAGGAATATTTCACTTTTATTTTCTAACTTTAAGCATCATTAAAATCACTGCTCCCGAAAAAACGGCCATTTTTAAAACTTTTGTTTGCATTGGTACATGTCCCCTGCATTGATACATGTCCCCTGGTGCAGGACCCGGGTCCCCAAACCCTTTTTAGGACATTAACTTGCATATTAGCCTTTAAAATTCGCACTTTTGATTTCTCACGTTCGAGTCCTATAGACTTTAACAGTGTTCAAAAGTTCGTGCGAACTTTCGGTCCGTTCGCGTATTCTGGATGCGAACCGAGCTGGGGGGGTGTTTGGCTCATCCCTAATTAGCGGCATTAGTGGTAGGTTGACTAAAGCACATAAACCCAAGGTAAGTATAGTAACAAGTCCTTGTTGCAATCTTGGAACACCCAATAAGAGGATAGTATGCGATCAGTCTAAACTACGCGGCATGTTCACCAATGCCAGGAGCCTGGCGGACAAAATGGGTGAACTAGAGATGCTGTTGTACAAGGAGGATTTGGATTTCGTGGGAATTTCAGACAGCTCAACAGCTCTCATGATTGGCTGGCAACCATTCAAGGGTATACCGTTTATCACAGGGATAGAAAGGGTAAAAAAGGGGGAGGGGTATGCCTATATATCAAGAATAATGTACAAGTGAATGTGAGAGATGACATCACTAAGGGAGCTAGGGAGGAGGTGGAATCCTTATGGGTAGAGCTCCAGAGGGATGAAGCCAAGGGGAAAATATTACCGGGAGTATGCTATAGGCCCCCTAACCTGATGGAGATGGATCTCCTATCACAAGTTGGATTAGCAGCAAGGATGGGAAGTGTTATCATAATGGGGGATTTTAACTATCCAGACATAGACGGGGGCGGAGGGAACCACGCATTTGTCTAAGGCTTGCCAGTTCCTAAATGTCTTGCAGGACAATTTCATGGTTCAGATGGTAGACGCATCAACTAGAAATAAAGCGTTGACTTTGATTTACCAAGATCACACTTATTTTATTATTATCAGCTAAGACATGCCATACACGCCCAATTTGGTACCTTAGATGATATCACTGATCTGCCTCCACTGGAAAGATTACTTAGGCAACCAGAACCCTCTAAATTAGTTTCCACTTATTATGCAGCCTTAATGACTGACTTTAACCCTAGGTTTCACAGAGCACAGAAGAAGTGGGATTCATTGGATATTTCTATGGTAAAAGATGACTGGTCAGAATTTAGTGACACATATAAAACCTCTGACATTTCCTCCCGAGACCATATCATACAAGTTAAAATTTTTCATCAGACCCACTTCACTCCGGCCAGATTGCATAAAATGGGTCTCTTGCCATCAGCTGTCTGTTTCCGAGGCTGCGGCCAAGAGGCAGACTTCTTACATTGCTTTTGGTCGTGCCCGATAGTTAGTGAATTCTGGGAGGAAGTGGGTGCCTTCATTTCGACTGTGCTGGGCCTTCCTAACATAATTCACCCTAAGAACTGCCTGTTGGGAGTATTTGGAGATTTACATATACCATCATATGCCAAGAGATTGCTCCGTATACTTTATTTTTATGTTAAAAAATCTATTCTACTGTCCTGGAAAGGTGCACAGACCTCTTTGAAGTCCCTCTGGTTAAAACTTATAAATGACTCCATTCCATTATACAAATTAACCTTTGAAATTCGCGAACGAAATAAAACCTTTCATAAAATATGGGGAAAATGGTTGGCTAGTCCACTAACTCTTTCTAAAAATTGAACACAATTGATCATTGATGGGCCGTGCCACAGGGACCTTCAATACCAGGTCCTTTAATATGGTTATGTCGTGCAGAGGTGCCTATATCTGACTGTTATTATTAACAATATCTCAACCATCTTGAAATGAAATGCCTACAATGACTTTTGTGATCTAATTACCAATTGGATACCACTTTTGTATGCTTAATGGATCAGATACTCGTGTGTGTTTTTGTTTTTTTTTGTTGTTTTTTTTTTATTTTTATTTGTGACTGTTTTGTGTTTGTTGGTTTGTACTGAACCTAAAATCAATAAAAATATCTTTAAAAAAAAGAAATAAAGCGTTACTGGATCTACTGATTACCAACAATACAGACCTGATCACGGATGTGGAAATACGGGCAATTTAGGAAACAGTGATCACAGGTCAATTGGCTTCTGTATAAATGACACAAATAGGAAACATAAGGGGAATACAAAGACACTGAATTTCAAAAGAGCCAACTTCTCTAAACTACGAACCTTATTAGAAGGCATGACTAGGGATAAAATCTTAGGAACAAAGAATATGGAGGAGAGATGGGTTTGCTTTAAGAGCATATTTAATAAGGGCATTAGCCAATGCATCCTATTGGGTAATAAATTTAAAAGAGCGAACAAAAGTCCTGGGTGGCTTAACTCCACCATGTAAAAATGCATATAAAAGCAAAGGAGAAGGCCTTCAAAAAATACAAGGTTGAGGGATCATCATCAGCATTCAGACTTTATAAAGAATGCAACAAGAAATGTAAGGGTGAAATTAGGGCGGCTAAGATAGAACACGAAAGACACATAGCGGAGGAGAGCAAAAAAAATCCCAAGAAATTCTTTAAGTATGTAAACAGTAAAAAAGGTAGGACAGACCATATTGGCCCCATAAAGAATAAGGAAGGACATCTGGTTACAAAGGATGGGGAGATGGTGAAGGTATTGAATTTATTCTTCTCCTCAGTCTTAACGAGGGAATTGGGGGGCTTCAGTAACCAAAACTGCAGTGTTTAACCTTATGACACATCACATGAAGCACTTCCATGGTTAACAGAGGACAGAATTAAAATTAGACTTGGGAAACTTAACATTAATAAAATCACCGGGACCAGATGGCTTGCATCCGAGGGTACTTAGGGAACTCAGTCAAGTAATTGCCAGACCATTGTTCCTAATTTTTACTGACAGTCTACTGACTGGAGTGGTACCAGGTGATTGGTGAAAAGCCAATGTAGCATCAATATTTAAAAAGGGCCCGAAATACATCCCTGGGAATTACAGACCAGTAAGCCTAACATCATTAGTATGCAAGCTCTTGGAGGGGATGATAAGGCACTATGAACAAGAATTTAGTAACGAGAACAGTATCATTAGCAGTAATCAGCATGGATTCATGAAGAATGGTTCTTGCTAATCCAATCTATTAACCTTCTATGAGGAGGTGAGTTGCCATCTAGATAAAGGAAGGCCCATAGACGTGGTGTATCTGGATTTTGCAAAAGCATTTGACACAGTTCCCCATAAACGTTTACTGTACAAAATGAGGTCAGTTGGCATAGACCATAGGGTGAGTACATGGATTGAAAACTGGCTACAAGGGCAAGTTCAGAGGGTGGTGATAAATGGGGAGTACTCGGAATAGTCAGATGTGGGTAGTGGGGTCCCCCAGGGTTCTGTGCTGGGACCAATCCTATTTATTTTGTTCATAAACGACCTGGAGGATGGGGTAAATAGTTCAATCTCTGTATTTGCAGACAATACTAAGCTAAGCAGAGTAACAACTTCTCCGCAGGATGTGGAAACCTTGCAAAAAGATCTGAACAAATTAATGGGGTGGGCAACTACATGGCAAATGAGGTTTAATGTAGAAAAATGTAAAATAATGCATTTGGGTGGCAAAAATATTAATTCAATATATACACTGGGGGGAGAACCTCTGGGGGAATCTAGGATGGAAAAGGACCTGGGGGTCCTAGTAGATAATAGACTCAGCAATGGCATGCAATGCCAAGCTGCTGCTAACAATGCAAACAGAATATTGGCATGCATTAAAAAGGGGATCAACTCCAGAGATAAAACAATAATTCTCCCGCTCCACAAGACTCTAGTCTGGCCGCACCTAGAGTATGCTGTCCAGTTCTGGGCACCAGTCCTCAGGAAGGATGTACTGGAAATGGAGCGAGTACAAAGAAGGGTCTGGAGCAGGGGTTTCAACCTCAAATTACCTGAGAGCCACAGGACAAATTTTCACATCCAATGGGGGCCGCATGCAAAATGTCCTTTCCCCCCAGCATTGGTGTCAGTTGACACACTATTAACCCCCAGAACTGGTGTGAGCGGATGCACTATTATCCTCCAGCACTGGTGTCAGCGGATGCAATATTAACCCCCAGCACTGGTGTTAGTGGACGCAATATTAACCCCCAGCACTGGTGTCAGCGGACGCAATATTAACCCCCCCCAGCTGATATGGATTTTTGGGGGGACCCCACGCCATTTTTTTAAATTTTGGCGCGGGGTTCCCCTTAAAATCCATACCAGACCTGAAGGGTCTGGTATGAATTTAGAGGGGGGCCCCCACGCATTTTTTTTTTATTTTGGTTCGGGGTTCCCCTGTGTCGTTTTTATCAATGAACTTTGTCAGACCGACAATTCATTAATAGCCGCAAGTAGTTTTGAATGACTTTTTTTCCTTTGAAATATCATTTTGCTGTCAGACTGTTCTAAACACGGGAAACATGCACCCCTTTACAGGCATGCTATAGACACCCCCCAGGTACGAAATTTAAAGGAATATTACACTTTTATTGTTTTACTTTAAGCATTATTTATAAGCACTGCTCACGAAAAAAACAGCCATTTTTAAAACTTCTGTTTGCATTGATACATGTCCCCTGGGGCAGGACCCAGATCCCCAAACACTTTTTACGACAATACCTTGCATATAAGCCTTTAAAATTAGCACTTTTGATTTCTCCCACAGACTTTTAAAGGGTGTTGCCGCGAACACCCCAAACTGTTTGCTGTTCGGCGAACTGGCAAACAGCCAATGTTCGAGTCGAACTCATGTTCGACCCGAACATAAAGCCCATCCCTAGTGGTGACAATCTCCACCACCTCTCCTTCCTCCACATCCTCAGGTTGTGACCTCTGTCCCCCTTCTTCAGGAGGTGGGGGGTCCCTGGTGTCCTCTGATGTCCAGAGTCTTTTCTCCCCTATGAGAATGAAACAAAAGGTATACTTAGCACACCGATATTTGAGGCCAGAAATAGGAGTATGAAACATTGCTTGGAAGTGGGGTACAATTGTCTGTTTTGGCAGAGTTCAAAGCTGAAGACATGATTTTTTCCCTTACCAAAGCTGGAATACTTACCTTTTTTTGGACAAGTTTCACACATGGAGACACCCCTAGTATCCACTGGAGCACCTGTGTGGGACACCCTAAAAAGTTTGTTCTTGTGTCCCACACTAGTGGTCCTAGTCCAGATGTGTAAACAGCTGCTGAGTGTCCTCTCCTTACATTACACTGAATCAAGTTTGCAATTCATTCTAGTTTCAAACATATCTAGACATTTAGTTGGAAAACGAACGATGTTTACTACGACTGATTACTGTGCCCATGAACATGAAAGTAGCCATTTTAAACTGTCCAACAGTAAAGAAAAGTACATGGAGCAGCATGCAACTAATAATAATAATACGAACACACGACAACTACTTACTTTTTAGAAGCACTTTCTTGATCTTTCTGTACTGATGCTGCTCCCTCAATTTCAGGTCTGACCAGCGTTTCCTCAATTGCTCCTTGGATCGCCGTACCCCAAAATTCCTGTGCAGACTCTTCACAACTTTAGTCACGATTTTGGCCTCTCATTAGGGTTGGTGTATGGTCCATAATTCCCATCATAGTCGTCCCTCTTCAATATGTCCACCATCTCCACCATCTCTACAAAGGACATATTTGAGGCCTTAAATCTACTACTGGATCGGGACATTTCTGGCTCCGGGCTTTCCTCCTCGTCGTTACTGCTATTATGCACCTGCTGTGTCTCTCCCCCACTGCGACGAAAGAGACGGGGTGGGGAATATTTTAGAAAGAACGTCAGGGGCATGGCGACGTAGGCGGAGTTTCACGCATGCGCAGTGTATAAAGCTAACACGCGTGTGTCATACCTACGTTCTGTGTGCGGAGGAAGGAGGAACGGAAGCGACAAACGTAATAACGAAGGTAACATTTTAACTTGGGACGTGAGTGGCCTATACTGATTTTAGATTGAGGCCTATATTTGGGATAAGATTAGGAGAGTTTAGCCTGATATTAGTGTTTTTGTATTTTGTTTGGTCTTGCAGCAAAAAATTAAACAATTTAAAGACTCAGACTTCCTCTGCGACTTCATAGACAGATACAGGGATATGCACAATTTGTGGGAGGTGAAAAACCCCTTATATCGCAACAAACCAGCAAGGAAGGCATCGTTGGAGAAACATACACTCCTTGGAGTCTTATGTAAGTGTAGCGCCCTGCTCCTGTTGATCAGGCGCTATTATGTAAATTTAGGGGGTTATCTGTTCTGTATATAGTTCAGATTTAATCTTGGCTAAATTAGCTTCTGTTCCAGCATTGGCTGTGTTGCATGCAGTTCCACATTGTTGTCTGTAGGTGTCATTGTCACTACAGGCCAGTGCTGAACAGCAACAGGCTGAAGTGTACTGAGTGCTCTTCTTTCTCAGAGGTAACTCGGCAGAGGTGGTCCACTGCTATGCATTCTGGAAAAGGGTACTTAAGGGGCAGACGCCATTTTTGGTTCTCTTTTACCGCCTGGCCCTCCTGGCCTAAGGTATGTGACAGCTTCTTTCCCCATCTTGGGACCATGCTGGCCTGAGGCAACGTTACTACAAGCAGGCCCAGAGGTCATCTGGGGCCTGTTGGTTTAGAGGTGGTCCTGTGCTGTCTGTCCTGCGGGAAGAAGCCAAGCAATTGAAAAGATCCAGGGGAGGACTCATCTTGGAGAGGACCGAGCGGTATGCTGGTATCTCAAGAAGGGCCTGGTGACTCAATTGGAGGATGCATCCTAACTAACGTACCGCACAGTACTGCCGGGTTGGCTTAAAGGTTCTGGTACTGTGTTGCTGTTCATCTAATACTACAATCCTGTGGCAGAGGGTTGTTCATCTATTACTACGTCCTGTGGTAGAGGATCATATAACCATGTGTTCTTCTCAAGTCTGTGGCAGAGACTTTTTGTCCGTGCACCATTCCGGCTGCTAGGTCAGTGAGAGAGACCTATCAAAGATCTTTAGACTGAAGGTGTGTTAGTCTGCAAGATTTAAATTCCTTAAGTGATCTGCAAAAGGTATTTGAATTCTCCCGCAACTCCCTTTCTACCTCTTTAGTGCTACTTCCTTTCAAGTTGTTTTGCAATAAAGCATTGGAAGCAGAACAAAGTGACTGGTGCATACCTTGGTGAGAGCAAGGCTCAATATAGACTCTAAGTTCCTGATGTGGTGAAACTACAGGTAAGGGGTGATGGCAACAACCCAATTTAAATCAGCAGCTCCTTCGGGGGTCATGGCTACATAAGTAACCGCATGATACTCCATGAGAGAGTAATCCAAGCACAACATCTACACACTGAGCAGTTCCTGAAAGACTGGAAGGAGTTATGAATTGCTCATGGTCTGGCTGTTATGAAGCTTATAATTGAGGAGGAATCAAGACAATTGTTAGACCTTAACAAGCAGATTGAGGAAAGTACTAAACTTTTGGAACCATACAAAGATAAACCTGAATTTTCCAGACACAATTACATTCTTAGAAAAGAAATTGACAAAACACAAAGACATCTTAGACTGACTAAACATTCTAAATTTAAATGTGACCTGGACGATTGGGCCCACGGTGAGATATTTGACTTGACCATTAATCGCAGCCGTACCAACTCTAGAAGACGTTGCTATCACTCGTGGTCCCAATCCAAGGGAGCCCCCACTTCATCTAAAAGCGACAGTGATGATCTCCGATCTGTTAATTTTTGGAGGAGGAAATGGCCCGCCAACAGGAGTCACCACCGCGTGGAATCCTGAAAGCGCCAGCCATGGACAGAGGCCAGAACACCAGAAACGTAAAAGGCGGAGGAGGAGGAAAATTGGCCACAAAAGAACCAAAACAGTTACGAGGAGCCAGAAACACAAATAGAATGTGCTGAGGAGGAGATTGGGTCCCAAAGTGACAATATGGATACAATGGAGATAATTAATCTCTCTGATTTTGATTTACAAGACAGGCATATACGATTATTACGTCATGGTCTGTCTTTTTCATCTTCTAACCATATGAACCTCTTTGGGGTTTTTAAGGACCTTAATCTTTTCCTCTGGAAGATCTATTACAGACTTTTACATACAACATCACATGACGGCAATAGTCAGGAGCCCCTTGGGGACATCAGGGAACAGCAAGCCTTGGATGATCTTGTCTCTCAGATGGGAGAATCCTCCACAGACAAGGTGGACTTTTCTTGTGGACTATGAAAGAGACACGCAAATTTTAACATCAAGTCTACCAAGATGCCACAATTCAGGAATAATTGCTGGCTTGCAATTTTTCTTGACCTAGTCCAGAAGGACCTTAATGGGATCAATTGGGACAAAACTACCAATGACAATCTTTTACCAGACCAACGAGTAGCACTTAAAGAACTAAGGGAGGCACCTAACCTAGTTATTAAATCTAGTGATAAGGGGGAATGTCGTATTCCTATCGGAGCAGGACTACAAAGCCAAAATAATGAGACAACTAGGCGACCAACTAACTTTTTCTAAACTTCCATCCAATCCCTTTCCTGGGATAATTAGCTCACTTAACTTTAAACTTCAACTCGCATATGAAGCTCAACTACTCACCAAAAAATAATTAGATTTCTTTATGGTTAAAGATTTCAATATTCCCACTATATACGTGATCCCCAAGGTCCAATAAAAGTTTATCTAAACCACCTAGAAGGCCAATAATCTCTGCCAATGAAGGCCCACTGGAAGGGATTTGTCAGGTCCTTGATGCCCTGATCGGTGGGATGGTTAAGGAGTTGCCAGTGGGCTTAATGCTGGCCAGCATGTTGAGTCCCTCTACACCTCCATCCCCCACAAATGTGGTATCTCTGCTTAGCCCATTTCCTAGATGAACAATATCCCACCATGGGCTCCCAAAATGAGTTCATCTTAGACCTATTCTACTTTACTCTCACCCACAACTGTTTTCAATTTGCAGGGATGTACTACCATCAACTTAGAGGTACCTCCATGGGGGCACCTTGGGCACCCTCCTATGTCTGCCTTCATCTTGGCAGGTGGGAGCAAAGTGAGGTTTATGTATCAGTGCTGTATTTACGTCATGTACAGCTCTGGATAAGATACATTGATGATGTTCTGTTAATTTGGGGTGGGACCAAAGAAGAACTGTTCATTTCAAAACTTAATGTAAATGCCAAAAACATTAAACTTACGTTTATGTTCCATACTGAAACTTTATCCTTTCTAGATCTATCCATTTCTATCGTCAACAGAGACCAGAACTTTTAGAAAGCCAACAGCTGCCAATACCTTACTTCTGGCCTCCAGTCATCACCCACCATCACTTGTTAGAGGAATCCCCATCGGTACGTCAATATGAACATGTTTGTTGGCCATCAATTCCTTTCCATTTGTATGCAAGACAAGTTTTGGGCCAATGCCCTTCGGACAAAAGTCTGAGGTTTTGTCTGCGAAAAATCCGATCGTGTGTACGAGGCTTAAGTCTCTTTTGCCTCTGTTCCTCTGTCAGCTTTTGTACATGCTAGTTGATCTGATCCTTCATCTTCCATTAAGCACCTGCAGGCATTTGTTTAATCAACAAGCAGTACACAATATGGACGGATTGGTTCCACTCATTGCTTTCAAGGACTATTTTTGATGTGTTTAAACCATTGGTCTAGCTAGATTCATGATTGTTTCAGCAATTCCTTGGCCATTGCTGCTTTCAACTAAGTGCCTCATTCCTGCACACGGTTTACTGCTAGTATGATAGTGGGTAATGCATGTGAGCCCGGGTCTTTTTCTTTGTTTTTAACACTATTGACAATGTTGTCTTTAATGGTTTTTAGTGTTGTCTGGTGAATGTTGCCTTTTTGTGGAAATCTTATTAATAAATATTTTCTATTTTTGTGACTATTACACTGCTGTGTGTTTCCCTTTGGAGTTACTCTCTCTTGGTATATTTCTATATCCAAGTCCTCCCCTCCTTTTTGGCTAGATGACATCCTTCTCAAGGTAGCCACATAATTGGTTAACTGCAACATCCGCTAGGAGGTGACTTCGGCTCTAAATATAGTGTACATATATGTACAGTGGGGACGGAAAGTATTCAGACCCCCTTAAATTTTTCACTCTTTGTTATATTGCAGCCATTTGCTAAAATCACTTAAGTTCATTTTTTTCCTCATTAATGTACATGCAGCACCCCATATTGACAGAAAAACACAGAATTGTTGACATTTTTGCAGATTTATTAAAAAAGAAAAACTGAAATATCACATGGTCCTAAGTATTCAGATCCTTTGCTCAGTATTTAGTAGAAGCACCCTTTTGATCTAATACAACCATGAGTCTTTTTGGGACAGATGCAACAAGTTTTTCACACCTGGATTTGGGGATCCTCTGCCATTCCTCCTTGCAGATCCTCTCCAGTTCTGTCAGGTTGGATGGTAAACGTTGGTGGACAGCCATTTTTAGGTCTCTCCAGAGATGCTCAATTGGGTTTAAGTCAGGGCTCTGGCTGGGCCATTCAGGAACAGTCACGGAGTTGTTGTGAAGCCACTCCTTTGTTATTTTAGCTGTGTGCTTAGAGTCATTGTCTTGTTGGAAGGTAAACCTTCGGTCCAGTCTGAGGTCCTGAGCACTCTGGAGAAGGTTTTTGTCCAGGATATCCCTGTACTTGGCCACATTCATCTTTCCCTCGATTGCAACCAGTCGTCCTGTCCCTTCAGCTGAAAAACACCACACAGCATGATGCTGCCACCACTATGGTTCACTGTTTGGACTGTATTAGACAAGTGATGAGCAGTGCTTGGTTTTCTCCAAACATACCGCTTAGAATTAAGGCCAAAAAGTTTTATCTTGGTCTCATCAGACCAAAGAATCTTATTTCCCACCATCTTGGAGTCCTTCAGGTGTTTTTTTTAGCAAACTCCATGCGGGCTTTCATGTGTCTTGCACTGAGGAGAGGCTTCCGTCGGGCCTCTCTGCCATAAAGCCCCAACTGGTGGAGGGCTGCAGTGATGGTTGACTTTCTACAACATTCTCCCATCTCCTGACTGCATCTCTGGAGCTCAGCCACAGTGATCTTTGGGTTCTTCTTTACCTCTCTCACCAAGGCTCTTCTCCCCCGATAGCTCAGTTTGGCCAGACGTCCAGCTCTAGGAAGGGTTCTGGTCGTCCCAAACATCTTCCATTCAAGGATTTTGGAGGCCACTGTGCTCTTAGGAACCTTAAGTGCAGCAGAAATGTATTTGTAACCTTGGCCAGATCTGTGCCTTGCCACAATTCTGTCTCTGAGCTCTTCAGACAGTTCCTTTGACCTCATGATTCTCATTTGCTCTGACATGCACTGTGAGCTGTAAGGTCTTATAGACAGGTGTGTGGCTTTCCTAATCAAGTCCGATCAGTATAATCAAACACAGCTGGACTCAAATGAAGGTGTAGAACCATCTCAAGGATGATCAGAAGAAATGGACAGCACCTGAGTTAAATATATGAGTGTCACAGCAAAGGGTCTGAATACTTAGGACCATGTGATATTTCAGTTTTTCTTTTTTAATAAATCTGCAAAAAATTTCAACAATTCTGAGTTTTTCTGTCAATATGGGGGTGCTGTGTGTACATTAATGAGGAAAACAAATGAACTTAAATGATTTTAGCAAATGGCTGCAATATAACAAAGAGTGAAAAATTTAAGGTCTGAATGCTTTCCGTCCCCACTGTATATAACATTGTTAGTTGGGGAACCATTGTTTGTGTCCTTGGGAGGAATTTGTTTGCCGAGTTGGCGCTGTTAAGCTGGCTCAGCATATTCATTACCTCTGTTGGTGAAATAACTGACTTTATCTGGCTCAAGTAAAATATTTCAGAACCTAATATTACTGAGTTTTTTGATTCCTGCTGCACAGTGCACAGATGAGCAGGTAATTTTCAGCAGTCCCCAAGGGGGCAGTGCTACATTTGGGGGCTCGTCCGGGATGCTATCTGCAGCAGGCCCCAGCAAACCTAGATCGGAGCCACAATCTGCATGGGAAGCCGCATCCATGGCCGCGTTCGCTTGGGTTTGAAGTTATGGGGCCCCAACCGACAGAAGCACCTGGAGATCTTGGGGAGTGAGAGGGAGATCAGAAGGTGGCCGAGAGCTTTTTTTTTTTTTAAATATACGTTTTTATTAATTTAAAAAAAAAAACAAACAACAAACAAAAATGACTACTTACAGCAATTAAAGAAACTAATTACATAGAAAACAAAACAAAAAAAAGAAAAAAGAAAAACAAACAAACCCCACATACATACATACATCTATACATTGGTCATACCTGGTTCCTATGCCAGTTTAATTTAGAGAAAGGCGTCATCCCGTGTTACATATGTACACCTAGAGCCCAATAACTAATGGAGAGATTGCAGAGTCATATTCCTCTAGGAGGCTATTGAGGCTGTAGAGGGGTCCATGAGCCATTTGGACCAAACCTTTTCATATTTGAGGAGACAACCCCTATTTATATATGTTTCTTTGTATAATGGTAAGCTATTATTAATGAGTTGTTTCCACAAAGTCAGCGATGGGGGGGTGGTTTTCTTCCAGCTGAGAGCTATGGCTTTACGAGCATAGAACAAAAGCAGCCCCACCAAAGTGCGCCCTGCTGTTGTAGGAATAAATTGCTCTGTCAGACCTAGAATACATATTGGCATTGATCGTTGCAGTGGGATATATGTTATTTTGAATATAAAAGCTAGTATTTCTTCCCAATACCTTACGATAGCTGGACAAGTCCAGAATATATGGGTAAAGTCTCCAGGAATCTCCCCACATCGCCAACAACCAGGAGCAGAGTCTGAATTAATTTTATTTAATATATGGGGGGTGTAATATGCCCTGCGGACTATCTTAAACTGAATAAGTCTGTCTCTCAAGGAGATGAGAGAGTTGAAGGGAGAGTCCCATATATTATCCCAATCATCCTCATTAAGTTCAGGGATATCCTTAGACCATTTTGATCTTAATTTCTCTAAATCGGGGAGAGAGGCAGTTGTTAAGTGAAGATACAATTTAGATGCGGCATTCTTTGTGCAATCCAACCTAAGAAGCTTCTCTAAGGCAGATTGGACTAGTTGTAGAGGAGAGCCAGAGAATTGACAGCTGAAGGCATGGGAGAGTTGAAGGAAATGAAAAGAATACGACTGAGGGATATTGAAATCAGAGATTAATTGGGAAAAAGAAATCAAAGATTTATCCAAAATGATCTGTGTCACTGTTTTTATCTTAAAATTAGTTCAAGCATAGGGGTCGGGTAGTGAATAGAAATGCTCCAGAGTGGGATTTAACCAGAGGGGAGCATTAGGTGATATTGCCTGTAGGGGATATCGTTCAATTTTGAGGCCCTCTCCCCATACACGTAGCGTGGTAAGCATAGATGGTGTCAATGAATATGGAGCACGTGGGCCTCCGAAAGATCAAAAATTTCCTGAGAGTGGCTGAGAGCTTTAGTGCCAGGGCACCGGGCCTACCTGGTAGAGACTGTAGCCTCAGTGGAGATGGATCACGTCAGGGCACTGATAGAATTGCAAGAAGAGGTGCCAGTGTGCTTTCAGGAGGAAGAGATCCGGTTAAAGGAGGAAGTGACTGCTGGGGTATTCCCCCTCAAAAGCGAGAGAAAAGTCCTGTGCCTATGGGGACCAACTCCCAAGGGGCCAGCACCCCTCCACTTTCTTTCTACACAGATATGAGTTGCCTGGTCGCTGCCTGGTGAAGAATGGGCCTGGGAATGCTAATCAGAGTTATCGAAGACTTAGATTTTCTTGGGGTAGCTGCCGACGCCTGTGGGAGAAGACAAGTTTGAGATGTGGATGAGTCAAGATTTACAGGCTATGGAAGAGTGGAGGCCCAGCAGCTGACGTGATGCGTAACCTAAGGATGGGCAAGAGGACTTGTGTTGCCATGGACTACATTGAAGCTTTGTGTACTGTCTTTGGAAGAGTTAAAACAATCGCTGACTTGATGTACAAGTTCAAACACACACATCAACAGAGAGGAGAGAGTTTGTCTGAATACATCTCCCGGGTATACCGGATGCTACATCAAATCATCCTCAAGAAAGGTCTTGACCCTAAAGACACTGATCGCCTGGATCGGTGCTGCAAGGGGCCCGGCCCAACCATCCTATTGTGTTGAGCCTGTTACTGAAGAGAACCCAGTTGGTACCCACCTATCCTGCATTAATAAGGAAGGTTCGAGAGGAAGAGGCTCTGTTGGAAGAGAAGAGTCAATGACCAAGAAATGTGAATCCTGCTATTGGAAACAAAGAGAAAGTGGTGGCCCGCGCTGTCCTTGCAGAAATAGAGTTTTCCGATAATGACAGTGAAACTGAATCTGAACCGAAGGGATCGACTTCCCATGACATCCATAAACCAGTTGCAGAACTAGGGCCAACGGGCTCAGACTCAAATGTACCATGCACTGATGCGAGTGAAGGAGATCCAAGCAAAAGTTCAGGAGCAAGGGACTCATGTGAGTGAACCAAAACCATACTCAAACCTAGGGAGAGGTGATGTTATGGATGTGGAGAGGCCGGACCTTTTTGAGCCAAGTGTCCCAAGGCGGGTGTCAGCCCTCAGCTCCTCAATGAAGTCCTGAGAACGTTACAGAAACAACTTTTTCCCAAGGTGGCGGGAAACTTCAAGGGACTTCAGTGAGGGAGCTAGTTGGGAGTCCCAAGGGAAGACTGCGCTCCAATGATAAGAAAGGAGACTGGAAGAAACTCAAGAGAGGAGAACGCAAGCCATGAGTTCTTTTGCACTTGTCAGTGCCCAAGCACGACCCAAAATTAAACCACCCCGGATAATGGGAGAAGGGGACAGGAAATCAATGCACACCTTGCTAAACAAGCAGTAAAATCACAAGCATCTCCTCCCAAGAGGCCTGTTAGAGCTCATACCTTAGAGTCACCTGGGAGAAACCTACCCAAGAACTTAGTGGGGCCTTCCCCTATAATATCAATCTAGGTGGAGGGAATCTACATGCAAGCACTGTTGGATACTGGATCTCAAGTAACGTTGCTGTATTAGGACTTCTATCATAAGTACTTTAAACATATCCCTTTGTACAAACTTGACGAGCTAGAAATTTGGGGAATTAGAACTCAGAAGTGCCCTTATGATGGTTACACACCTATCAAGATAATCTTTGACTCTGCTCTAGCCGGAAGACCCTAGACCTTCGACACATTAGCAGTCATATGTCCTCGACTGCCTGGAGCCGGACAAAATTCCCTGCTCATAGGCGCTAATACCAAACTGGTGAGAAGGTTACTCACTCCCTTAGCTGTAGAGGCTAAAAATCCATCCTCAGTTGAGACAAGCATTTCAGAGGGTATTACAAGAAAAGAAGGCACCTGCTGAAGGAGTGGGAAGGTTGTGGTGACTAGACACTCAAGAGAGGGTGCTGCAGCCTGGGGAAAGAGCCTGCCTCAAAGCCACCATCAAGTTGTCCTGGTATCAGCCGGGTCCCTACGTGGTGGTAGAAGCTGATCCCACAGAGGAAGAAGTTGGGATAGAGCTTTACAAAGGAGTGGGGGTGAATTCCTGTTAGTTTGCGGAATGTCACTAGTCACCCGGTCAGCCCGAAGCCCCGAATAGTGATTGGGAAAGTAATTGCTGCCACCCTGGTGGTGCAGAATGAGACAGCCCAAGTGGGAGATGGAAGGAATGCCACTGCTTACTGCCCAAGCCTCCCCCTGCTTGGGAAGGAAGAATTAAAGCTCAAATAGCTTGGTGGGAGAAAATGCTCTTGAAAAATGACTTTGACGTGGGCTGTGCCAAGAGTGCCCAACATCGAATTCAATTGACGGAGATTTTCCAAGAGAGGACAAGGTGTGTCCCTTTATGTGATTTAGAAGACCTTCGGGAACAACTGGATGAACTGAAAAGGTCAGGAGTGATTAAAGAGTCCCAGGGCCCTTATGCTTCTCCGATTGTGGTGGTGGGAAAGAAGAATGGGTCTCTCCGGATTTGCATTGATTATCGAACCTTGAATCGAAGGACTATCCCAGATCAATACATGACCCCTCGCATAGAAAAATGCCTTGCAGTGCTTATCTGGGGCCAAATGGTTCAGTGTGTTGGACTTGAAAAGTGGATATTACCAGATCCCTATGCACCCAGACCGAGCGAAGATGGCCTTTATTAGCCCAATGGGATTCTTTGAGTTTGATCGGATGCCTCAGGGACTGACTGGGGCTCCTGCCACGTTTCAGTGACTGATGGAGAATACAGTGGTTGATATGAACTTGGTAGAGGTACGAGTATACTTTGATGACATCGTGTTTGGCCGAACTTTGGAAGAACATGGGGCCCGATTGGAGAAAGTTTTCCAGCGATTACAAGAAGAGGGGTTGGAGCTGTCAATGGAGAAGTGCCAATTCTATCAGACCTCCGTAACCTACTTAGGACACGTGGTATCCGCAGAGGGTATAGCCACTGATCCCCAAAAACTAGGGGCGGTCACTTCTTGGCCCCGTCTAACCACAGTGACTGAACTGAGGTCGTTTTTGGGCTTCTACTCCTATTGCAGACGGTTTGTGAAGAACTTTTCCCAAATTGAACGCGAAGCTACAGAAGCAAATGGATGGAGAACAGCTGAAAACCCAGAATGGAGGAGACAGGAAGCCTAGGGAATCTATCCAGGACTAGTGGACAGAAAAGTGTAAGAGGTCCTTTGAGAGGTTGAAGGGGAGTCTGGTCGAAGCTCCGGTGTTGGCCTACGCTGACCCCTCAAAGCCTTATCCAGTGCACAATTTGGAGTTCTTGGCCTTCAAATGGGCTGTAGTCCACAAACTCCGAGACTACCTGTATGGAGCCGCCTTTGTGGTGAAGACGGATAACAACCCTCTGACCTACTTGTTATCCTCTGCTAAGTTGGACGCCACTGGGCATCGGTGGTTAGCTCGTTTATTGGAATTCGAATTCAGTTTGAAATATCGGCCAGGAGTGGGAAATAGAGACTCTGATGCTCTTTCCCGAAGACCACACTTCGCTCGGATAGAGAGAAGTTGGGTTCACTTACCCCCCGAAGGAGTACAAGCAGTGTGCAAAGGGGGTGGAATATAAACACAGGGGGCAATAGGGGCTGAAGCTGTGGGAGTACCAAAACACTACTGTAACCTGACCCAAGTACGGAGCCAAGAATTGCCTCAATTGACCAAGGAGGACATGAGGAGAGATCAGCAGAAAGATCTGCTAGGAAATCTAATATGGAAGTCACTATCGATGAAAGACATTAGAATACTAATGAATAGTCTCATTGAGGGTGGCTAGGTGATTCATAGGGAATGGGAACATATGAAACTAGAAGAGGGGGTCCTATATCAAAGAGGTCCCTCTGAAGAGGCAGAAAGTGTAAGTCAGCTGTTCCTTCCAGAGAAACATCGCTTGACTGTGTTAACTGCCCCTCATGATGACCATGGTCATTTAGGCCCAGATAGAACTTTCAGCACGGTGGCCAAGACTTTAGTAGAGAAGTTCTTTGTTCATTGCGGATTGCCTCGGTGTTTACACTCAGATCAAGGCCGGGACTTTGAGATCAAATTAATCCGCAAACTGTGTGAACTCTTGAATATAAAGAAGTCTAGAAATACCCCTTACCACCCCCAAGGTGATCCACAACCAGAGCGGTTTAACCGTACTCTCTTGAACATGCTGGGAACCCCCCCCCACTAGAGAGGAAACAACATTGGGGAGACCATATTGTTGCAATAGTCCATGCCTATAATAGCACCTCGAATGATTCTACAGGGTACACCCCTTACAAACTGATGATCGGGAGAGAGGCTCGCTTGCCAGTGGATATAGCCTTTGGGACCTCCACAGACCCCACCTCCCAGGTCTCTTATAAGGGATACATTGACAGGCTAAGGAAGAATCTAAAGGTAGCCTATGAGAAAGCCAAAGAAGCCTCCACCATCAGAGAACAAAGGAATAAGAGGAACTTTGATCTTAAAGAGTTCAAGATCTACATCCTGGGGATCGGGTGTTGTTATACAATTTAGAGGTGGCAGGGAAACATAAGCTAGCTGATCGATGGCGTTCCCAACCTTACATTGTTTGCCAATGACTACCCGGATTTCCTGTATACCAGATCAGGCCAGAAGGGAAGACGGGGCCCCTAATGACCTGGCATCGGAACCATCTGTTACCTATCTCAGAGGCTGTCCAGGTACCTTCAGCCCCTGACTTCAGGCCCTCTGACTCCAACATTGAGGCCTCGGGTCAGAAAACATTCTTCTCACATCTCCAGAGGAAGAAATTGATGATGATGAAGTACCTCTGGATTGGCTGTGGGCCCACTCTGAGGGAGATGATCCCCTTGTCTCTGAAGCTGGAGAAGAAGACTGCTTAAGGGCAGGCCTTCACATGCCTGACACTGAGGCCATGGCTCCCTACCCGCCTCTGGAAACTAAAGGAGTCAAGCTGGAACAAAGTGAAGGGTCTGATCCGCTTGATCTAACATAATGGATTTTTAGCGCTATAGCGCCTGTAAAGCACCTCAGTGTGAAAGCAGCCTTACTGATACAGCTGTTCTTTAATTAGTCATATGCACACAACTGACACATCCACTTTAAAATCTGTACTAAACAATCATCAGAAGAAAATGAATTTTCCAACCCATTGAAAAAATAAATATGTGTTAAAAAGGTAATTTTTCTTCATGGAAAGCTTTTACTATAGTGCATGATCTAGAATTTCTTTATAACTCATCCCTCCTACTAACATAACGGAGAGAGAAATAGCCCTAGAACCAGAACCTGCAATAGAGACAGAACCGGAAATGGAGCCGGAGACCGAGGTAGGGTCTGAACCGGAAGCTGGATGCAGTCATTGGGGAACAGAACAGGAACCTGAGCCTTTGGAAGACATGCACTCTCGACTCAACACCCTAGTCAAGCACTTGCCTCCTTCACCGAGTCTTTAGTGAAGGATGACCTTGATCCACCCTCTGACACTACTGGGTGGGCCAGTGATTTACTTTTGACCTGTATAAACTTAACATGACTTCCTCTTCTGTTGATGTATATAGTTTGTTATCAGAGGATCCTTCATGAAGCCAGTTATTAGCTGTTGCAGCCTCTAGTTTGGTAGACTAATAATTGATTAGCTTCATGCAGTAAAGTGATTTTGGGTTATACGCGGTCTTTAGGGACCAAAGACTTTCAAGTGGTGGGAGGATGTAGCGATATGGACTGTCAGCAGAAAACACTGTACCTTTCAGTGTTTCTAGACATCACTTGTCCCTTTTTTGGTGATTATTGCAATCAGTGACAACATATCTGTGTGTCCAACAAAGTGAATTATGGGACGTATAGTTCTTCAGACTATTACTATTCAACCACGTACCCCAAAACTAGACATCCCAGGGATCTCCACGGTGACATGAAGGTTGCTGGGAGTGACCATATAAAGGAGCGAGAAGTCCATGCAGAGTCTCTTCCTCCTGGGCCTGACGCAAGACGGTCCTCTCTGTGTAACAGGGAGAGAGAGGTCGCGGCCTACCATGTGGAGCCTTACTTCCAACCCGAGGACTAAGGGGCCTAGCTCTGTTATCAGACATCCTGTCACTAACAACATCTGGATCGCCTGCCTGTCGGTGTGGGTGTGTAGGGCAGGTTTCTCTTCGGAGGACCGAGACAGTGGATCCGCTGCCTAAGCGCTGCTACACGTGTTCCTGTCCAGAAGACCTCGAATCGATTTGGTCGTTGGTGAGAGGGCAAATTGCTGGACCTTTTATCTATTCATTGCCACTATTACAGAACACTGTGCACAGACATCTTTACCCCAAGAACACTTTACTGCATTGCTTAAACACTGTGCTCAGACGCCTTAGATCTTCACCACTAGGAACCTATTGCTTTATCTGCAACCAAACAGATTACAATTAACAAGCTCTATCTAGCTAGCGAAGAACATCAGATCTGAAAACGTGGAACTCTTTTGTTATTACTTATAGGAAAGCCTGTACATTACCTTCACCTGCTCTTTCATCAGGATAGCATAGGCTGGCTAGATTAGATCCTTCTCAAGGTAGCCACATAAGTAGTTAACTGCAACATCCGCTAGGAGGTGACTTCAGATCTAAATATAGTGTACATATATGTATATAACATTGTTCGTTGCTGAACCATTGTTTGTGTCCTTGGGAGGCATTTGTTTGCTGAGTTGGTGCTGTTAAGCTGGCTCAGCAGATTAATTACCTCTGTTAGTGAAATAACTGACTTTATCTGGCTCAAGTAAAACATTTCAGAACCTAATAATACTGAGTTGTTTGATTCTTGCTGCACAGTGTTACAAGGCTGTCTGAACCCAGAGTGTCAGGTGGGTTGGAAGGTTCACTTGGTCATGGCCGTGCAGATGAGCAGGTAATTTTCAGCAGTCCCCAAAGGGGCAGTGCTACATAAAGTATGAAGGTTTTTTTACCTTTATGCATTCTATGCATGAAGGTTAAAAAAACCTTTAGTGTGCAGCTGCCCACCCAGCCACCAATAATACTTACGTAAGCTCATCTAGACTCGATCAAGCGCTGTGCACGAGAGCCAAGGCCCTACCAAGTCTCTCCCTCCTAATGCAGCAGAAAGAGCCATTGGCTACTGAAGTTATCAATCACAGCCAGTGAGGCGGGAGCGATGGGGGGGGGGGGTGAGCCACACTATGTCTTTTGGATACAGAAATCTAGCTTGGGTGCGAGCATGCATGAATTCCACCCATAGCAATTGGCTTGCTATGGGGCACAGGGCAAGGAGAAGGGGCCCAGAACGTCGGCTGGGGGACCCCAGAAGAGGAGGACTGGGGCTGCTCTGTGCAAAACCATTGTGCAGAGCAGGTCATTGTGACATGTTTGGTATTAATGTTACATTTTTTAATTTTCCATTATAAAAGCTTTAACATGTCCCAAGTTGGAGAACTAAATGATTGTCCACCTGTAGACAGTTTCAAGAAAAATTATACCATATCATTTGAAACACACAAGCCTATAGGTTTTTTCTTAAATGGTACTCTCTGGTTTATGGTGGAGTGTAGAATAGCCTCCTAATTCCAAAACAAATTATAAGGTTATACAGGCTATATGGTATGTGGCAGCAACAAAGAGCATGATATGCACTTACTATTAAAAGAGAGGGGGTAAACAACCATAGATTATACCAAAACAGGTGCCTATTGGTATACCATTGCTATTAAGATACAGAGAATGAAATTTCCAAGGTGTTGGGAATAGGCATCAATCTAAACTGTATAATATATATATAAAAACAAAAAACGTGCCTTTTAAATATTGAACATGAAAATATCCTTGGGCTGCTCTTTCAATAAATCAATTATTAAAAGACTAATACAAGCCACAAATATATGCGTAAAAACATTCTATATAACATAAGTGTTAAAACAATGCATTATACAAGTCTATAAAATGATCCACAACTGAATCTACCACTACTCACTGGAGTGAAGACCACCCTATAACTGCTGCCTCCACATGAAACTTGCCTCACCTTATCATATTGACCCTAAACATAGGAAGGTCTTCACTTCTATGTGCTCATCCGGTCATACATACAGTGATTAACCCACTCTCTGCTCTGTACCCAGGTGACTCTGGCTATTGGCATCCCCAACCCAGCACTCCAGGTCCCGCTCAGGTTGCCAATACATGATGGTGCACACTGTACAGAGATGTGCACTCCCGGGTCTCCCCCACAGCAAGAGTAAGTTATGTCCTTTACAGCCCAGGAAACTGCAGCTCTCTCTCCTCCTCCTGGAAATCTCTATCTGGGGAATGTAGTTCAAAAGCTCTTGATTACAAAAGTATAGTCTCTCTCCTCTGGACTTCAGTACCCACAGTGCAGTGCTGCCTGACTCAGTCTATTGAACTCTTCCTGCTCAGCAGCTCGCTCCTCTCAAGCTACTTTCACACTGGGGCATTGGGGTGTTGGCGGTAAACTTTACCTTCTTTTTTGCAGGGGTTTTCGGCCTTTAGTGGGGCACTTTTAACCCCCGCTAGCGGCCGAAAAAGGGCTAAAACAGCCGGCAAAGCGCCGCTGCGGCGGCGTTTTGCCAGCGGTTTGGCGGTGCTGCCCATCGATTTCAATGGGCAGAGGCGCTTTAGGAGTGGTGTATACACCGCTTCTGCAGCGCTGCAACGATGCGGCTTGCAGGACTTTTTTTACCATCCTGCCAGCTCACCGCTCCAGTGTGAAAGCACTCGGGCTTTCACACTGGAGTGAGAGAAGAGGCTCTTTACAGGCGCTATGCAGGCACAATTTTTAGCGCTATAGCGCCTGTAAAGCACCTCAGTGTGAAAGCAGCCTTACTGATACAGCTGTTCTTTAATTAGTCATATGTACACAATTGACACATCCACTTTAAAATCTGTACTAAACAATCATCAGAAGAAAATGAATTTTCCAACCCATTGATAAAATAAATGTGTGTTAAAAAGGTAATTTTTCTTCATGGAAAGCGTCTACTATAGTGCATGATCTAGAATTTCTTTATATCTCATGAAAAACGAGCCCTGAATTTTAAAATTATATATAGCCATATGTGTACAAATGGTAGAGGCACTACACATGTGAAACAATAAAAGGTTGAATAAATATTTAGTGTAATTACAACTCCTACATTTACTGTATGTTAAATTACCTTCGCATACAGGAAGCGTATTACTCCAAGTTCCATCTGCTAGGCATTCTCTGTAATTCCTTCTTGACCTCATCTTGTATCTGCATGATGTTAAAACAAATATTTGTATGGTGTGATTTTAAACTTTTCAATGGGGATTTTGCATGTTCAGTGACTACTATGTACTGTAAACATTGACATTTTAAACAGAAATAATTTTTTTTTTTCTCATTTCAGTTCTTCAGTTTATTTTAATGGCCTTAATATTTGTTTCCTTATTCTTCGGAGTACTACAATTACATACCTCCCAACTTTTGAACTTGAGAATGAGGGACATTTTAGGGAGAGAGGGACCTGCGGCGTGCGTAGTGCGTGCATGACAAAAAGTGGGTGTGGCCAAACATGATAGTGGGAGAGGCTTGATGGCAAGGGTTAAACAAACCCTGGGCTTCCTTGTACCTATAAAAGTATGCTTTGGTTACTGTACCACAAGCTGGAGTCTCAGGGATACATATAAACTTCAACAAAATCATTAAAAAAATTACTTTCAATACATGGGACATGGAAGGAGGGAACGCTATGGGACATGGAAGGCGGGAATGCTGTGGGGCATGGAAGGCGGGAACGATGTGGGACATGGAAAGCGGGAACGCTGTGGGACATGGAAGGCAGGAACACTGTGGGACATGGAAGGCGGGAACGCTGTGGGACATGGAAGGCGGGAACGCTGTGGGACATGGAAGGCGGGAACGCTGTGGGACATGGAAGGAGGGAACGCTGTGGGACATGGAAGGCGGGAACGTTGTGGGACATGGAAGGAGGGAACGCTGTGGGACATGGAAGGAGGGAACGCTGTGGGACATGGAAGGAGGGAACGCTATGGGACATGGAAGGAGGGAACGCTGTGAGACATGGAAGGCCGGAACGCTATGGGACATGGAAGGCGGGAATGCTATGGGACATGGAAGGAGGGAACGCTATGGGACATGGAAGGAGGGAACACTATGGGACATGGAAGGAGGGAACATTGTGGGATATGGAAGGTGGGAATGCTATGGGACATGGAAGGCGGGAATAATATGGGACGCTATGGGACATGAAAGTTGGGAACTCTATGAGACGCTATGGGACATTGAAAGCAGGAATGCTGTGGGACATGGAAGGAACAGAGAGAAGGGAGAGCTCACTTACCCCAGGCTGGCTGTTTCCCAGTCCAGAGGCTCAGGCAGACATCAGGATCACTTGCTGCTTTAAAATCTTTCGCCCACACAACCCCTTCTAAGCACATATTGGCTGCATGCTGGGGGGTTGTGGGTGAGCACAGGGGGACATGGGGAGGAGGTGAAGCTGATCTAACCCACCTCCTCCTCTCCCCTCATACATTCCATACAGTGGGTGGTGGAGAGGCAGCGGGCGGGTCAGTGGAGAGCGGGCAGGCGAGTCAGTGAAAAGTTAGAAGGTGGGTCAGTAGGCGGCAGAGAGTCAGTGGGCGGGTTAGTGGGGGATAGATCCTGAGTGCAGCAGCACAGAGCGCACACTCGGCACGCACCTGACAGGGGGATTAGTGGAGTCCAGTCCCGGGACCCGTTCCTGGGACTGAGCTCCGCTGCAGGACAGCGGGATTTGCTGGAAATTCTGCCACTGTCCTGGAGAACTTGTTGAGCGGTATGCAAATTAAATCATAGGGAGAGTCAGTTGCTGACCAGAGCTGCAATTCCTGAACACAATTTCCAAGAGACTAACTATTCATTTCCAAAGGTAAAGTTGTCATTCTCTATCTTTGCACAGTTCCCAGTTTGAAAGCTTTATAACCACATTACTGACCTTAGTAAATAAAACAATATAAAGAACAATCATTTACAAAGTGCATTCAATATAGCAATCCAATTTCAATTTACTGAAGGTTTATTTGTGTAAAATGATTAAAGTCAACATGTACAGTACATATACGTTTTACTGGGAGGGTATTGACTTTAACCACTTCAATACATGGCACTTATGCCCCCTTCCTGCCCAGACCAATTTTCAACTTTCAGCGCTCTCACACTTTTAATGACAATTACTCAGTCATGCAACACTGTACCCAAATGAAATTTGGGTCCTTTTTTTCACACAAATAGATCTTTCTTTTAGTGATATTTAATCACTAGTGGGTTTTTTATTTTTTGTGCTATAAATACAAAAGGGATTGTACATTTTGTGAAAAAAATGCCTTTTTCCTTGTTTCTGTCATAAAATTTTGCAAATTAGTAATTTTTCTTCATATATTTTGACCAAAATTTATACTGCTACATATCTTTGATAAAAATAACCCAAATTAGTGTACATTATTTGGTCTTTGTGAAAATTATAGCTTCTACAAACTATGGTGCCAATCACTGAAAATTGATCACACCTGATGTACAGAAAGGCCTGGGGCGAGGGAATGAAAAGGACTAGCAGAGGGCCATCATGAGAATGTGAACAGCATGGGGTTAACAAAAATAGTGAAAAGGTGGGGGATTAATGATTGGATGAGAAATGGGAATAGGCGGAGTTTAGTTTATTTAATGGGCAGAGGGGTGACTCGGGCAACACTGCAGGGGATCATGTCAGAGGAACAGTTTCCCACCCACCAGTGGCGGTGTGTCCATAAAGGACGCAGGATCGCCGCCCCCTCTCTCCTGCACCCGTCAATCTTCAATAGATAGACTATGCATTGCATGAATCTATCTATTGTCGACGCTGTTGCCCCCTATTCAGGTGTCCAGCCCCTTGTCGGGCACCGAGCGACTGAATTACAGTGGCGGGGGTGTTTTTGGAAGTGCCTGATTAAAGCCGTGGGCTCTAATAGGCGTCCTGATTAGAGCCGTGGGCTCGAATAGGTTCCAAATTGTTAAACAGGGGGCTCACTGCTGTGCGTTCACTGCTCACACAGTGCTGTGTTAGGGAATCGAATAAGTCGCTTCCTTGTCACTGACCTGCCTCTCAGCCAATCAGGTGCACCAGGTCTGGTTACCTGTCAATTGATTGGCTGAAGCGACAGGCACTGTGATTGGATGCCTATCGGGCGTCCAATCATAGCAGAAGACATCGAGGACTTGGTGGGAGCGTGGAGGAATGCGCTGACCCGAGACAGGTAAGTGCCGGGCAGGGGGGGGGGGGACACTGGCAGCATCTGATGGGGCAAACTGGTGGCAATTGATGGGGCAAACTGGCGGCAATTGATGGGGCAAACTGGCGGCAATTGATGGTTACAGTGGCTGCGTTTGATGGCACAGTGGCTGTGTTTGATTGGCATAGTAGCTGCGTTTGATGGGCACAGTGGCTGCACTTAATGGGCACAGTGGTGGCAATTTATGGGTACAGTGGCTACATTTGATGGTACAGTGGCTGTGTTTGATGGGCACAGTGGCGGCAATTGATCGGCACAGTAGCTGCATTTGATGGGCACAGTGAGGCTGCAATTGATGTTTTTTTTCAGTTTGTGCCCCCCCCAAAAATTTTGAGCACCAGCCGCCACTGCCACCCACCCTCTCTGTGTTTTTATGTTTTCATTCTTCTTTATTTCAGGTGAAAATGGACATGTTATGGCAGCAAGGAGATGGCAGTGGTGGTCTTTGATGGTGGCAAGTAACCTATGAGATGGAAGTGTGGGGGACCCATCGGTGGTATGAGCCCACGGTGTATTCAGTTAACACGGGTTAACTGGATGATGGTAATGGTGGCACTGTGGGAATGGGTTTGTCTTTGAGCTGGTGTGACATGGCTGGAGGCCTAATACACAAAAGCCCCCAGTGTGGAAGTTGAACGGAGTTATGTTGGGAAGTGCCGTGAAAGACCACCGGGGAGCAACTGATATTCTGGAATTTTCTGTTATGGTTAAAATGTTTATATATTTTGAATATTTGTGAATAAAAAGGCTGCTATGGCGAGTTATACTCCAGTTCAAGTGTGGTCTCGTTAATAAGTAGGTAATGATAAGTGGGGCGGGTTTTAGAGCATGATAATGGTGGCAGTCTTATGAAGGTTGGACATCTTATCTACACTGGTCATGAAGGCCTATCTCATTTCTTGAGACACTAACAAGTCAGGAAAGTACAATAACCCCCCCCCCATGACCCCTTTTTAGAAAGTAGATATTCCAAGGTATTAAGTAAGTAGCATGGTGAGTTTTTTTATAAGTTGTAATTTTCTCCCACAATTCTTTGCAAAATGAAGATTTTTTGGGGGGATTTTTTTTTTTTTTTTTACAAAATTGTCATATTAACAGGTTATTTCTCACAGAGCATATGCATACAACAAATTACACCCCAAAATACATTCTGCTACTCCTCCTGAGTATGGCGATACCACATATGTGAGACTTTTACACAGCCTGGCCACATACAAAGGCCCAACATTGAAGTAGCACCTTCAGGCGTTCTACGAGCATAAATTACACATCTCATTTCTCAACCACCTATTACAATTTTGAAGGCCCTGGAGCACCAGGACAATGTAATTTCCCACAAAATGATCCCATTTTGGAAAGCAAACACCTCAATGTATAATCTATGAGGCATAATGAATCTCTTGAATGGTTAATTTTTTTCCAGAAGTTTTTGGAAAATGTGGAAAAAACACACGTGACTTCATCAAAGGGTGATGAAGTCACGTGAGCAGTGACACTTCAGGAGGAGCCAGGTGTTGTCACTTCCGGTCGCGGCCGAGACCGGAAGTACCCATTTTACAGACCTTTTTTTGAGATTTTATATGTAAGTTACTATATGTGTTTTTTGAATAAATCGTTTTAAATTACTACACAATGGAGCCATCCCTCTTCTTTACTACATTCCCTCACTTCATCTGCTGAGCCTGGAGACTGCAGCCATCCTCCAAATATCCCAGTATTGCTGAGGTGATCGCTGGAGGTCGATCGATTGTGGGGAATCTGCTTCTATTGCTTATCCAAGCTCAAATTGACCCATAGGGGTCTTTACGAGAGGTGAGAGGCTGGGGGAAACGAATGTTGAACTTCGGATGGTGACAGTGATTGGATGACGTGGACACTGATTGTCTTTTCTTGCACATGCACTTTTTCATGTATATGAACTGTTATATGGAGATCTAGGTTTTCTTTATTCCATTGGAGTTGGATAACATATTTTCTTGGACATTGCACTTTATTAGATATTTGGACATTTATAGAGTTTACTCACCTAGTTGTGTAATTTATTTGCACCTTTGAGATGTTTTGCATTTTATATTATTGCCAATGCACTTTATATCAATAGTGTTCCTCACTGAAGATTTGCAATATAAAGTGGTTATATTATTGTAACACATTTTTGGTAGCTAAGGATAGACCTAATGCCCCGTACACACGATCGGAAATTCGGACAGCAAAAGACCGATGAGAGCTTTTGGTCGGAAAATGCGATCGTGTGTATGCTCCATCAGACTTTTGCTGGCCGAATTCCAGCCAGCAAAAGATTGAGAGCAGGGTCTCAATTTTTCGGTTGGAAAAAGTTATGATCGGAAATTCCGATAGTCTGTACACATTCCGACGCGCAAAATTCCTACGCATGCTCGGAAACAATTCGATGCATGCTTGGAAGCATTGAACTTCATTTTCTAGGCTCGTCGTAGTGTTGTACGTCACTGCGTTCTTGAGGGTCGTAAGTTCAGCGAACTTTTGTGTGACTGTGTGTATGCAAGCCAAGCTTGAAAAAACATCCAATATTTTTCTGACGGAAAATCCGCTCGTGTGTACGCGGCATTAGAGATTGTTCTTCCACCTTGCTATATTATTATTATTATTTTTATTTTTCATTATATTGAAGATTGGTCACATTTTCTTGTTGCGACACATTCTCGCTAGTTGTTGATAATCTATGTGTCATTTTTCCTTCTTTGTTTATGTTAGTTAGCGCCACATAACATTTTTTTCTGACACTTTTTTTCTTTGCTTCCTTCAGCCTACTAATTAAGGCAAGTGGTTAATTGGTCACAGGTGCTTGAGGCCTATATAACCTTGTGTAGAACTCATTTTGAGCCTGCTCATCATTGAGTTTGCTGGAACTCTGTCCAAGTGGAACTGGACTAAGTGGTGAGTAAGGAACCAGAGTTAGTGGAACTGGAGTAAGTGGTGAGTTAAGAACCGGAGTTAGTGGAACTGGACTAAGTGGTGAGTTAAGAACTGGAGTTTAAAACAGGAGATTATAACAGGGGTCATAGTACTTGTGTAGTGTGAGTACCTGAGTGTTGTCTGAGTATTGTGTGTGGATCGTTAGTACAGTATTGTGTACTTGTGTATTGTGGGTACACGTAGGTTCTGCGAGTGCACGTGGTTCTGCGAGTGCACGTAGGTTCTGCGAGTGCACGTAGGTTCTGCGAGTGCCAGTGTATTGTCTTGTTGAGTATTAGTGTATTGTTTTGTTGAGTATTAGTGTATTGTCTTGTTGAGTATTAGTGTCAGGAAGCTAGTTATTAGGTAATTTGGACAGGGTGTAATCCACAATCCTCATTAAATTTAATAGGTACGATGCCTGGCAGGAGTAGAGAGGCGACTCATTGTACATCTTGCGGCATGTATGCATTCCTTGTTTAAACGATCGAGGATGAATACTGCTGTGTAAAATGTAAGCACATTGTTTCCCTGGAGGTCCAGGTTCTGAATCTGGGAAAGCAACTGTCAACACTGAGAAGTCCCTCCATACTAAAGGAGAGCCAGGAACGTACACGGCAGGTGCCGGCTGGGGCCAGCACAGAGGCGGGTGGAGACAAAGAGGTGCAGGCACTAGGAAAGCATAGATGGGTGACAGTCAGGAAGGGTAGAGGGGGAAGTGCCAGGGAGGGCGATCCAGGGCTGGAGCATCCCAATAAGAAAGCTCCATTGAGTGACATTGGTGAAACCAGTCAGGGACCAGCACTGCTGGAGCTGAGGGACTCTCCTAGCTGCCGGGGGAAGAACTCCTGCAGTGAGAGTGGTGGGGAAGGGAAGGGAAAGGAAAGACAGATTCTGGTGGTAGGGGATTTAATTCTTAGAAAGACAGAGAGGCCAATCTGTAACAAAGACCTGAAGCGCCGAACTGTATGTTGTCTACCGGGTACTCGGGTTCGGCACATCACGGATCTGGTGGACAGATTGCTGGGAGGGGCTGGGGAAGACCTGGCTGTCATGGTGCACGTTGGCACCAATGACAAAGTCAGAGGCAGATGGAGTGTCCTAAAGAACGATTTTAGGGACTTGGGAGCTAAATCCAAGGTAGTATTCTCAGGAATACTACCGGTACATTGAGCCACACCAGAAAGGCAGAGGAAGATTAGGGAAGTAAATAAGTGGCTGAAGGGCTGGTGTAGTAAGGAGGGGTTTGGGTTCCTAGAGGACTGGGCCGACTTCTCAGTCGATAACCAGTACTATAGAAGGGACGGACTGCACCTAAATGAGGAGGGTGCAGACCAGCAGGGAATGAAGATGGCCAAAAAGTTAGAGGGGTATTTAAACTAGGCGATGGGGGGGTCTAGAAGTAGAGATAGTCAGTGCGGAACATATTCCAGAGGGTAGTATGGGGGCATTAGTGGTAGGTTGACTAAAGCACATAAACCCAAGGTAAGTATAGTAGCAAGTCCTTGTTGCAATCTCGGAACACCCAATAAGAGGATAATATGCGACCGGTCTAAACTACGTGGCATGTTCACCAATGCCAGGAGCCTGACAGACAAGATGGGTGAACTAGAGATACTGTTGTACGAGGAGGATTTGGATTTTGTGGGAATTTCAGAGATCTGGTTCAACAGCTCTCATGATTGTCTGGCAACCATTCAAAGGTATACCCTTTATCGCAAGGATAGAGAGGGTAAAAAAGGGGAAGGGGTATGCCTATATATCAAGAATAATGTACAAGTGAATGTGAGAGATGACTTTACTAAGGGAGCTAGGGAGGAGGTGGAATCCTTATGGGTAGAGCTCCAAAGGGATGAGGGTAAGGGGAAAATAATACTGGGAGTATGCTATAGGCCCCTTAACCTGAGGGAGGAAGAGGAGAAAGATCTATCACAAGTTGGATTAGCAGCAAGGATGGGAAGTGTTATCATAATGGGGGATTTTAATTATCCAGACATAGACTGGGCGGAGGGAACCACGCATTCATCTAAGGCTCGCAAGTTCCTAAATGTCTTGCAGGACAATTTTATGGGTCAGATGGTAGACGTACCAACTAGAAATAAAGCGTTACTGGATCTACTGATTACTAACAATACAGACCTGATCACGGATGTGGAAATACAGGGCAACTTAGGCAACAGCGATCACAAGTCAATTGGCTTCAGTATAAATCACACAAATAGGAAACATAAGAGGAATACAAAGACACTGAATTTCAAAAGAGCCAACTTCCCTAAACTACAAACCTTGCTAGAAGGCATAAATTGTGATAGATGGTATGGTACCCGGGCCTCGTCATCCGAAGAAGCGAGGTTTTGCCTGTAAGTCTCTCTTTGGAGGACTGGGCTCTGAGAAAACCAGGCTTGGTGTACTATCAAAACAGTGGCACGAAAGTTTCTGGCAGAGTCTTTTACAGGTCCAGGTAAAGAGGTTTCTCTAAGTAGGAACCCAAAAAACCTGAAGGTTGGCACAACGATACCCGCCGTGATGGGTGAAGGCTGGAAACTGTCTGTTCTCAGCAGTTCCTGCAGCAGGGACAGGTAAGAGAAGTTAATCCTATATATATATTTTATATTACAAGTGGATTTTCTTCAATGAGTTCATGTCTTACCTGATTTCCACCACTAGAGGGAGTAAAGAGCAAACTTACGTGCTTTTCAGACATACTCAGTGAAGCTGGTGTCCAATCATTCCCTTCCTCCACTGCAGGTGTGCAGGAGCCAGGTGGCCAATTTAAAAGCCCAGAGCGCTCAAAGCTCTGTAAACAGATGGACACAGAGTCTGGGCAGTGAGCATCTTAAAGTGGTCAGATCCAGGCTAACCTAAGACACCTACTCTGCATCTGGTTTGTGCAGTATTAAGCATATATGTATATTGTGAGACTTTTAGCACAACAGTGATTGCATATGTACTAGTACCTCTGCTTTGTAGCTTGGGACTATGTCTCCTCGTAAGAGGGTCTCGGGGGGAGGTAACAAAGGCACAAGAAAGTCACCTTTACAAGTTATGCGCTGCGCTTGGGTGACCCCAAAAACAAAATTAATAATAACCAACTCTGTGCTTACTAGTGCGATAATATTAAATACAAATAATATGAATGTTGAATAAATAAACAAGGTGTGTAAAAAACAAGTGCTTGTTACACCATAAATTAGTGCTTATTTGTGCTTTTTACACCATACATAGTGTCTTAATCAACATTAATCCTGGCCAGGACGGAGAGACGGACACAGACTTTACACCAGCGCTGTCTCAGCACAGCATACCGCACCAAACTTCCACTGATTTTGCATAGAAAGCCGTTATAGTATGGTGCACTGATGCACCAGTGCCATGTGAGTACCCCGGTGTGGGGAGCATTTTTTGACTATATTACACTATATAGTTTCCTTTTCATTCTATGTATGGAGCCACATTGTTTCCAGCTGGAGGAGTGGAGCAGACACTGAGACTGAGCCCAGGGGTGGCTCCAAAGCAATTTTGGACTCAGGGTAGAAGCTGAGTCACACGCTCTGAGGTGAGCACATTAGCTTAAGGGGGTCACGAAGGAGCACAGGAGCATGTTTTGCAGCACTCAGGATATCTTCAGCATTATGTTGGATTGTTGTCACAGCTGAACACAACCTGCACGCATTGTTTTATTATCACTGCTGGACATTATTTGCACACACTTTTGAGAGTGCCAAAGAGAACTTTTTTTTTTTTTTTTCCATTTAAGAAAAGCAGGTTACTGTGTATTGAGCACTAAGCACACTTTTTATGTTGATTAAGACACTATGGTGTAAAAAGCACAAATAAGCACTAATTTATGGTGTAACAAGCACTTGTTTTTTCACACCTTGTTTATTTATTCAACATTCATATTATTTGTATTTAATATTATCGCACTAGTAAGCACAGAGTTGGTTATTATTAATTTTGTTTTTGGGGTCACCCAAGCGCAGCGCATAACTTGTAAATTTATCCTATGCACGTTATATGAAGCGTGATTAGCGCATGCAGCTGGAGATAGCACAAGCAAGGCATAAGATCATTGTGGCTCACAGAATTTTTCCAATTTGACAAGAAAGTCACCGCCTGTGTCTAGGGGTCCTAAAGATGCCTGCAGACCATCCCCCCCTGCAAGACTGCAGCCAGCCTCACAGGATGAGTCAGTGCCCCTGTCAGGTTTATCAGCCTCTCCTAATGTTACAGCCCCAGCCTATGTCACAGAGGATTCCCTTAGGGCTACATTGGAGGGTTTTGAGGGAAGAATTATGAATTTTATTTCAGCTTCCTTAAAAGATAGCAGAAAAGGGGGTAGATCCCCTCCCTCTGCTGCACTTTCTCTTTCAGATGATTTTTCTGACAATGAGGAGAGATCCCTATCCAGAGATAGGGATCAAGAGCAGTCTGAGGATTCAGAGGAAGAGGAGAGAGCTTCTTCCTCTCAGGCACTCAAGAAGCAGGTCCAGTATTATACTGAACTAGTGCGTTCCACATTTAAAATGCCCTCTGCTGAGCCGCTACATCCTCTGTTTCTTCCCTGGGGGTCAGAAGGATCCCACAGACTGCGTTTTCCTTTCCAATTCATCCTTTAATGGATAAATTGTTGTATGAGGACTGGGGACAGCTCGATAAACTGTTTACTCATCCTAAAAGGTTTTATATGCTTTATCCTCTGGAGGAAAGCTTCATCAAGAAGTGGGAGGTCCCATCCGTGGATGCGGCTGTCTCTTGTGTGAGTAAAAACCTGACCTGTCCCTTGGACAATGCTCAGGTGTTTAAAGATCCAACTGATAAAAAGCTGGAAACTTTATTAAAAGCCTCCTTCTCCATGGCTGGCGCTGTAGTCCAACCTACAGTCGCAACTGTGGGTTTGTGTCAATATCTCAAGGAACAGGTTAAGCAGATGCTTGGCCTTCTTCCCAATGAGGAAGTGGAGAACTATGCAGACCTTCCATAGGTGCTATGTTTTATGATTGATGCCATTCTGGATTCTGCCCAGCAAGCATCTTGTTTGTCTCTCCTGTTGGTACACATGCGCAGGTTCCTTTGGCTTAAAAGTTGGGCAGCAGAGCTTTCATGCAAAAGATATTTAGCTGGCTTCCCATTCAAAGGGGAATGCCTATTTGGGGATGACCTAGATATTTTATCCAAAAAATTACAGGTGGTAAATCTACACTCCTACCAGTTAAGAGGAGTAAACGTCCACCATTCAAACGGTCTCTTTCCCCTTCCTCTGGAACAACAGGCACTAAGCAGTGGCGACAGCCTTCCCAATCTACTTTTTAGAGGAAAGGCCCAGGGTCACACCCAAGGGCAGAAAAAGGCTTGGGGACGAAAGCCTGCCAAGCAGAGCCCCAAAACATCCCTGTGAAGGGGCGCCCCCACTCGGCCAAGTGGGGGGAAGGCTCCTACAGTTTTCAGGAGCTTGGCGGGAAGAGGTTCAAGACAAGTGGGTGGTCTCTTCAGTATCTCTAGGTTACAAAATAGAGTTCCTAGAGCTTCCACCAGCTCGTTTCCTAAGGTCAAGAGTTCCCAAAGATCCAGTAAAGCGAGAAGTGCTACTACTGGCCTTAGATCGCTTACTATCCCAGGGAGTGATAGTAGAAATGAACCCAAAAGATCAGGGTTCTACTCGAATCTCTTTACCGTTCCAAAGCCAAATGGAGATGTCAGACCCAGCCTAGATCTAAAAGGATCTGAATCAGTTTCTACACATTCGATTCTTCCGAATGCAGTCAATTTGTTCGGTGGTCTCCACCCTGCAGGGGGGAGAATTTATGGCATCAATAGATATCAAGGATGCATATCTTCATGCGCCGATTTTTCCCGCTCACCAAAGATATCTAAGGTTCGCGGTAGACCAGCGCCATTTCCAGTTTGTGGCCCTTCCCTTCGGTCTCGCTACAGCTCCTCAAATTTTTACAAAAATTCTAGACCCTCTCTTAGCAAATCTAAGAGCTCAGGGCATAACTGTGGTAGCTTGTAACTGTGTATGAGACTGTTAGAAAAGATGGTTGCCACTTTTCGAGGCTGTTCCATTTGCCCAATTTCACTCAAGGCCCCTGCAGAGAAGCATTCTCGCAGCTTGGAACAAAAAGACTCATGCCTTGGATCCCCCAGGGATACGCAAAAGCCTCAATTGGTGGTTACGAACCAAAAATCTTTTGAAAGGCCAAGCCTTTCTTCCACTACAATGGAAGATCGTAACCACAGATGCCAGTCTGACAGGCTGGGGAGCAGTTCTGGAAGAAACATGCACGCAGGGAAGATGGTCTGCAACCGAGAGACGCTTGCCCATCAATATTCTAGAAATTCGGGCAATTTACTTGGCCCCCATGGACTGGTCTTACAGGCTACAGGGTCATCCTATTCGGATACAATCCAACAATGCCACGGCTGTGGCTTACATCAATCACCAAGGAGGCACCAGAAGTCTGGATGCCCAAAGGGAGGTGAATCGCATTCTTGCATGGGCAGAAAGCCATGTTCCCTGCCTGTCTGCGGTATTCATCCCAGGAGTGGAAAATTGGCAAGCGGATTTCTTAAGCTGCCGGCAATTATGCCCAGGAGAATGGTCCCTACACCCTGACATATTCCAAACCATATGTCAAAGGTGGGGAACAGCAGATGTGGATCTATTCGCGTCCAGATTCAACAGGAAGCTGGACAAATTTGTGTCCAGAACAAGGGTGTACTTGCTCAGGGGTCAGATGCACTGACTATCCCATGGGATCAGTACAATCTAATGTATGCCTTCCCTCCGAACCCACTTCTTCCGCGGTTCCTGGGAAGGGTCAAAAGGGAAGCAAAGTCGGTCCTTTTAGTATCCCCAGCTTGGCCCAGATGACCTTGGTATGCAGAGATCGTAAAGATGGCAGTGGGCAGGCCTTGGGTCCTCCCATTCCGGCCAGATCTGCTCACACACGGTCCGATTTGCCACCCTGCTTTACGAAGTCTAAATTTGACGGCTTGGCTGCTGAGACCCACATTTTAAAAGACCGTGGGCTCTCGGAGTCAGTCCTTTCCACTCTGTTCAATGCCTCCAGGCTTAATTACTACAAATCTGGAAGGCATATGTTTCCTTGTGTGAACCCAGGGGATGGCATCCTAGAAGGTATATTAGCAGAATCTTGACCTTTCTTCAGTCAGGCCTAGAAATGAGATTGGCTTTGAGCACTATCAAAGTCCAAATTTCGGCTTTGTCTGTATTTTTTCAGAAGCCAATTGCTTCACATTCCCTTGTCCGGGCCTTTATTCAGGGGGCACTGCAGTTGAATCCGCCAGTCAAACCTCCAGTATGCCCATGGGATTTGAATTTGGTATCTTGGCTTTACAGGGACAACCCTTTGAGCCACTGCACCTGGCTCCTTTAGTGCTTTTGACTAAAAAATTAGTCTTCTTGATAGCCATATCCTCTGCTAGGAGAGTATCAGAATTGGCAGCTTTTTCTTGTAAAGAGCCATATTTAATTATTCACAAGGACAGGATTGTTATGCGGCCTAATCGTTCCTTCTTACCTAAGGTGGTTTCAGGATTCCATTTGAATCAAGATGTAATCCTACCATCCTTTTTTCCAGATCCGCAGTCTGCGGAGGAAAAATCTTTGCACACTCTTGATGTGGTTAGAGCAGTCAGTGTCTATCTGCAGGCAACCGCTCAGATAGGGAAAACTGATTGTTTGTTTATTCTGCCGGATGGCCATAAGAAAGGCCAAGCAGCGTCGAAATCCACTCTTTCTAGATGGATTAGACAGGTTATTTTTTAGGCTTATGATATAAAGAGGAGGACTCCTACTTTTCATGTGAAAGCGCACTCAACTAGGGCTGTTAGTACTTCTTGGGCAGTGCATCACCAGGCCTCCATGGCTCAGATCTGTAAGGCTGCGACTTGGTCTTCAGTCCATACATTCACCAGATTCTATCAGGTGGATGTAAGAGGGCAAGAGGATACCGCCTTCGGGCGCAGTGTACTGCAGGCTGCAGTTTAGTTCCTCTGGTCCGTTCGTGGTCTATTTTCTGATCTGTGTCTCCCTCCCCTCAAATGAGCATTGCTTTGGGACATCCCACTATGTAATGAATACTCTGTGTCCCGTGATGTATGATCAAGAAACTAGGATTTTTAAATACAGCTTACCTGTAAAATCCTTTTCTTGAGAGTACATCACGGGTCACAGAGCTCCCGCCCTTCTATGGGTTTTACGTGGTTACCTATTGCTTTGCTACAAAACTGAGGTCCTCCCCGTATGGGAGGGGTTATATAAGGGAGGAATTCTCCTTAATTGGGGTTAACCAGTGTCCAATCACAGATGGTGCCTATCTAACCCACTATGTAATGAATACTCAGTGTCCCGTGATGTACACTCAAGAAAAGGATTTTACAGGTAAGCTGTATTTAAAAATCCTATTCTTCTCCTCAGTCTTCACAAGGGATTCGAGGGGCTTCAGTAACCAAAACTGCAGTGTTTATCCTTATGACACATCACATGAAGCACCTCCATGGTTAACAGAGGACAGAATTAAAATTAGACTTGGGAAACTTGACATTAAATCACCGGGACCAATTGGCTTGCACTCGAGGGTACTTGGGAAACTCAGTCAGGTAATTGCCAGACCATTGTTTCTAATTTTTACTGACAGTCTACTGACTGGAATGGTACCATCTGATTGGAGAAAAGCCAATGTAGCACCAATATTTAAAAAGGGCCCAAAATACATCCCTGGGAATTACAGACCAGTTAGCCTAACATCAATAATATGTAAACTCTTGGAGGGAATGATAAGGGACTATATACAAGATTTTAGTAATGAGAACAGTATCATTAGCAGTAATCAGCATGGATTCATGAAGAATCGTTCTTGCCAAACCAATCTACTAACCTTCTATGAGGAGGTGAGTTGCCATCTAGATAAAGGAAGGCCCGTAGACGTGGTGTATCTGGATTTTGCAAAAGCATTTGACACAGTTCCCCATAAATGTTTACTGTACAAAATAAGGTCCGTTGGCATGGACCATAGGGTGAGTACATGGATTGAAAACTGGCTACAAGGGCGAGTTCAGAGGGTGGTGATAAATCGGGAGTACTTGGAATGGTACTGGGGTCCCCCAGCATTCCATGCTGGGACCAATCCTGTTTAATTTGTTCATAAACGACCTGGAGGATGGGGTAAACAGTTCAATCTCTGTATTTGCGGACAATACTAAGCTAAGCAGGGCAATAATTTCTCTGCAGGATGTGGAAACCTTGCAAAAAGATATGAACAAATTAATGAGGTGGGCAACTACATGGCAAATGAGGTTCAATGTAGAAAAATGTAAAATAATGCATTTAGGTGGCAAAAATATTAATGCAATTTATACACTGGGGGAATCTAGGATGGAAAAGGACCTGGGGGTTCTAGTAGATGATAGACTCAGCAATGGCATGCAATGCCAAGCTGCTGCTAACAAAGCAAACAGAATATTGGCATGCATTAAAAAGGGGTTTAATTCCAGAGATAAAACAATAATTCTCCCGCTCTACAAGGCTCTGGTCCGGCTGCACCTAGAGTATGCTGTCCAGTTCTGGGCACCAGTCCTAAGGAAGGATGTACTGGAAATGGAGCGAGTACAAGGAAGGGCAACAAAGTTAATAAAGGGTCTGGAGGCTATTAGTTATGAGGAAAGGTTGCGAGCACTGAACTTATTCTCTCTGGAGAATTCTCTCTCTACTGTACTATGGGCGCAATTCTCTTTTATGTCTCCGAGTGATAAGGACCCAGCTGATCAGGACATCCGTATAGGTTTTTGGGAGACCCAATTCCCTGAGCTTGGTGAGACCACCATTGCGGTCATTCCTCCTGGTAAGGAGACTACATACTCTGGGTGCATAACCTGTTTGGAGGAAGGGTCCTTACTTTTTTCTTCACGGCGTTCAGTTGTTTCACTTGCATGGACATTTTTCATTTACTGTCACAATAATTTGGGACTATTTGCTGAATATTTTTTTATTTTTCTTGTTTTTGAAATTGTATAATCCATATGAGTGATTCTTTTTGCATATTTTGGGATCAGTTTTTTTGACGTGTGTTACCTCGTATTTTGTAACACTTCACCTCAATATTTGTGACCTACATTATTCATTATTGTTATTTATAGGATTTGATTCTTTTATTTATTATTCATATCACTTTTTCACTTGTATTGATTTACTGGGCTGCTTTTGTTATTTTCCCTGTTTTGAGATATAGGCACTTTGCAATAGTTTTCCACATACACTTTTCACCACTACTGAATGTTAATTTATTTAGTTTTTTCCTTTCACTTTTTGATCAACATATTTAGCGCTGCACCCACCCCATGTTTTTCACTGTGCTTTTAGTAGTGTCCACAGAGGAGAGCACTGGTCCAGGCAGCAGGCAGGGATGTGCTTAGCGACAGCAATAGTAATTATCCAGGCAGCAGGCAGGAATATTGTCAGCACAGCCAAAGCATTTGTCCATAGAAATTGTCCAGGCAGAGACAACCAGCACAGCCATAATATTGGTCCTGGTACACTGTTACCTGCAGACTCCCATTATTGTACCACTCTCCAGCCCTTCATAAACATACTGCCTCCTGCTACAGCTAATTATTTGCATAGTCCAGGTGGCAGGCAGAGGTGTGGTCCATTCATGCGGCAGGCAGATGCATGATGGCAGTAAGTCAGCAGCAGGCTGAAGGCCGCAATCAGGTAAGACCTGTGCACATGGACACGGGGTAGAGGCTTCACCCACCCAAATCTCTATGAAGCCTCTGGACTCCAGACCCTAATCCGGAAATTGCGAAACCAATAGAAAACAAACAAAAAATGTTTTCTCCATCCGGAAAAACAATTCTGGAGCCCCTCACATCATATGTGAGACTCCTGTGTACTACAGTAGCAGGGCAACAGATCAGTCCAAGTGGTAGGCAAAAGCATAGTCCATAAAACAGGCCGGGGTCAGTTCACGTACAAGCAGTCCAAGCGGTGGCCAGAATCGTAGTTGATAAAACAGGCCAGGGCCAGTTCACGTGGAAGCAGTCCAAACGGTAGGCAGAGGCATAGTCACAAAACAGGCCAGGGTCAGTTCATGTGGAAGCAGCCCAAACGGTAGGCAGAGGCATAGTCAAAAAACAGGCCAGGGTCAGTTCACATGGAAGGCAGTGGCATGGTTATTTGGGGAAGCATGGAAATAAAAGTATGATAAGGTTGGAAGCATTCACCAATGCAAAGGCTGGGTTCAGAGGGACACTGGGGACAATGGTAGCTGGTATCTCTTCAAAATCCTCTTTTGCTGCACACGCAACTTTTTTTTTGCCGTCTTCAGCCTGCTTCAGATGGTGGAATGTTATACGGGAAGTGGCGCTCATGAAGTCAGCTAATAGCATCAGAGCAAAGGTCTTCTGGGGGGGGGGGGTCTTTGTTGATAGATGAGGGACGTGACAACTCCTTCTATGAATTTTATGAAGGGGGCAGGGCTTTCTGTGGATTTGGTGTAGACTACGTAGGAATTATAAATGGACAAATGGGTGAGATAAATTGCTACCTTCTTGTACCAGAATCGGGACCTCCTTATTGACAAATAGGGCTGAATCATTTGATAATTGAAATCCACCCCCCATGTAGAGATTGTAATCTTGGACACATGTTGGCTTTTCAACAGGACCTCGTCTTTTTGAGCCTCAATTGTAGTGTCATCATGGATGGTGGACATCCTGTGCACATTCCTGTTATCCTTCCACCTCAAGGCCAACACTTCATTGCATCTCAATGTTGCTCTTTCCCCCCTTCGCAGCTTTTTGTTCACAAGAGATTGTGGGAAGCACTTCCTATTCTTTCTGGGGGTTCCGCAGGCCAGGGTTTTTGCGATGTATAAGTGTTTGAAAAAGGGCAGGTTAGTGTAGAAATTGTCAAGGTATATGTGATATCCTTTTTACAGAAGTGGGTATGCCAGGTCCCATACAATTTTCCCAGTTTTGCCCATGTAGGCCGGGCACTCAGGGGGCTGGAGCTGGGAATATCAGCCTTCATATATGCGGAACGCATACAGATATCCCGTGACTCACAGAGATTGTAAAATTTGACTCATCTACACATATATGCTGATTGGGGACATAGAGTTCTGCAAATCGTTGGAAAAAATAAATTTATCAGTGGGCGAATTTTATATAACTTATCGTAATTTGGATGATTGCGGGGAGGGCACTGGGTGTTGTCGCTAAAATGAAGGAATCGCATAATCTTCTCATATCGGGACCTGGACATTATGGCAGAATAAATGGGCATGTGGTGGATGGGATTGGTGGACCAATAGGCATGTCCTTCATTTTTTTTTTTTTTTGTAAGAACCATGTTTATGGTGAGGCCCATAAACAATTTGAACTCCTCCAAATTCAGATCTCTCCACTCAAACTGATGGGCATATGATGATTGGGTGTTGTTGGCAATATACTGATGGGCAAAAAAATCGGTCTGGTCCACAATGAATTGCAGCAAAGTGTCGGACAAAAACAGATAAAAGTAATCGATCTCTGTTAAATTTTGGGTGTTGGCCTGCACACCAGGCTGTGCTGTGAATAATTGGTGATCCCGAGTCGGAAGGCAGCCATGTTGGGTTGGCAAGACCATCTGGCATGTATGTAGAGGCCCTGGCTCTTGGGGGACGTGAACTCCAGTAGTTGGGGGATTTGAATTTGCTGTGCTGGTACTCAGGCGTGATGTGGCAGCACAGGGACTGAGCCTGGGCATTAGTTCCTGGGGCCTATCGCCAGCAGCAGCACTGGTACCGGGCATTTGTTCCCGGGGCCTATCGCTGGCGCCAGCGCTGGTACTGGGCCTGGGAATTTGTTCTTGGGGCTTATTGCTGGCGGCAGCGCTGGTACTGGGCCTGGGAATATAATCCTAGTTTCTGGCAGCTGCCTGGTTTCCAGAGCACCATGCCCTTTTAAGAGGGACCTATTCTTTATCCGAATCATTTGCCGATCCACTACTCTCAATCGGTTCAAATGCTGAATTTGATTTGGAATTGGAATCTAATGAGAACTCCCTGCTGCTCTCATCAGTCATGGAGAGGATCTGGAATGCCTCCTCACTGGTATATACTCTTTTGGACATGATGCTGATGGTTGTGTGATGGGTGGCAGGTGACGGTCACTGTTGGGCTGTGCGATGGATGGCAGGTGACGTTCACCGATAGGTGATGACGGTGTGACGGGCAATGGTCACTGATGGGTGACAGGACACTGACGGAGACGGGTGATGGTCACTGACGGGTGACAGGCCACAGTTACTGATGGGTGATAGGCCACGGTCACTGATGGGTGACGGGTGATGGATGACAGGCCACGGTCACTGATGGGTGACGGGTGTACTGCTGATGGTCACTGATGGGTGACAGATGATGAGTGACAGGCCACGGTCACTGATGGGTGACGGGTGCAACACTGACGGTCACTGATGGGTGATGGGTGACAGGGCATGGTCACTGATGGGTGCACCACTGACGGTCCCTGATGGCAGTCTCTTATGTGACAGGTGCACTTTATGGGGTGACAGATGACAATGGGGGGGCGATGGGACAAGTGTGGTGTTGGTGCATACACTACAGAACACAGAACGGTAACTCACTGCTCCTGACTCTTCTCTCCTCACACTGGAAACGGTCTGTGTTTACATTTAGTGATCAGCTGTGAATGGATCACAGCTGATCACGTAGTAAACAGGCGCCGGCCAATGGCTGTTTGACAGCGTTGGTGACAAGCAGTGTTCCCAGTAACACACTGTGCTCGCGTGCATGCGCCGTGTAAAGTGGGGTGGTAACATCTGTTTTCACCCCTGTCTGTGACAAGTGGTGTCTCGGTGACACGCCGCCACCGACAGAACAGGGCTGCGTGCAGAGGATCATGCGCATGCCCTGTTGAAATGGATGGACGTCATATGACGCCTGCCCAGAACGAGAGCCGCACCGTCCAGACGTCATATGATGGTGGGCGGGCGACAAGCGGTTAAAGTGGTAAACCCTTACACATACTCAGTGAAGTGACTGACCTTAGGTGATACACAGAGATCCTCTCTGAACAAATCCTCCTACAAAAATTGTAGCTGTGTATCTTCAGTCTTCTATTCTATACATCCAGTCAAAGTTCAGAATTAATAAAGCATGTCTGAGCTGTCAAAAAAAAGGGGAGGAGAATGGAAGTTACGTCCTGCAGAGCTCAATGCGGAGAGCTCTGAGAGCTGAATGGAGGGAAGGGACACCCCCCTTCATACAATACACATGAACAGAGTCAAGGCTGTCAATAAACTAGAGCTCCCTCCCCTGTCACTTTTTCTCTTGGTGTCAGGAAAACTTGTCAGAAGTAATTCATGCTGATAACAGAGGAAAGAAGCAGCAGACAGAAATGACACTTGTGCTCCTAATTAAGAGGAATGAATATGGAGGGATATGCTTCATTCATATTTTATGTCTTAGGTTTGCAACCACTTTAAGGTAGACTAGTTTATACCCTGAGTTGCCAAAATATATTTACTATGTGCTTTATTCCAAGAAAAGCATACCCAAATGTAATAACCTTTAATAACCCCTGTACCCACACCATGGGTATTGCTTAACAATTTTAGAAGCTTCCTGTGACTCTGTGGCCAGTTAGGATAAAAAAAAAATCCTCCTCACACACAAATACTCCACTGAGGCCACAATATTTACTACACAGCAAAGGTAACTTGAATTACATCTAGCCTTGTGGGCCAAGGACCATCTGTACCTTGGCACCCTGTGTTTGTGCACTAATTGTGTCAATGCTGAGAAAAAAAAGTATGCACAGCATTTGCCCTATGTTTATTTTTTTTTATTTTTTCCAGGTATATCTCTCATAACCTTGTGCTGCCACATATGTGTCATCTACACTGTACCCTTAAAAGTTGCAGTATTTGTTGTCTAGGTATAGATCACAATTATAGATGGTTTCTAGGCTCTCCTGCTCCTTTGGGGAGACCAGGACTGCAGGATGGAGAGCGGAAACGCTTGGGAAACATCCATTCCCTGATCTTCTTTGCGACTAATAAACCTGGAAGTGACAAGCATTTCCTCACTTCTGGAATCAGAGTTTTCATCACCAGGGCCATGCTGTGGCTGAGGAAGCAGCTAATAAAGCAAGCTGTGCTTGATTAGCTACAGTGGAGGGCAGTGGTAACATTAAGGGTCTAATAGACCCCTATTGTCTTCATGAACAGAATCAGTCCCCTGCCCATTCTACCACTTATGGGGCTGGTTAGCCCCCTTGTGAAAGTAGTAAAGTTAAATGAAAAAGAAAAAAAAACCACATGAAAAAGTGTATAAAAATTACATTGTAATAAAATAAATTAAAAATAATAAAAGGAAGATTAAAAAAACCCTCTCACTCCACACACACATGTGAATGCAAAAGCACTTGTGTATGTAAACAGCAAACTGTGCCACACATGTGAGATATCCCCATTAACGTTGGGGAAGGAGCAACGATTCTCTGAGCATAATTTAGTGTTCATGTTAAATTGATAGCCTGTAAAGGCTTTTAAACATGGACTTGGGTACTATAGTTTTAGGGCTTGATAGGTTTGATATCTATTTACTCAGTGTAACCCCATCTTTTATATTTTACCCAAAATCTTTTTCTTGATGGGTTCAGCCTTATAATACCTGCATATTGGAATACAATATATTAATTGCCATTCAAGAGCTTAAAGTAATATTAAAGGCAGGCTTTAAAAAAAAAAAAAAAGAACAAACATGTTATTCTTACCTGCTCTGTGTAATGGTTTTGCACAGAGCAGCCCTGATCCTCCTCTTCCTGGGTTCCCTGCCGGCGCTCCTGGCCCCTCCCTCCTTCTGTGTGTCCCCAGTGCAAGCAGCTTGCTGTGGGGGCACCCAAGCAGGTTTGCTCCCGAGCAGCTGCCAATGGCTCCCACTGTGGTCTCAGCCAATGAGGAGGGAGAGTCTCCAGAGAGCCGAGGCTCTCCTGCACATCGTTGGAACGAGATGGGGCTCAGGTAAGAATTGGGGGGGGGCTGCTGCACACAGGTGTTTTTTTTACCTTCCTTCAGTAAGGTAAAAAACCCGGAGCCTATAAAACCACTTTAAGCTAGTTTTTCAGATATGGAAACGGATTCCAGTGGCTAAATACTGTAACAAAAAAATCAAAAACAGTGACACAGTCAACAATGGTAGTCATTCTGTTTTAGTGGCGAAGTCTTTCTTGATTTTATTGGAACCTTTCAAAAAATAGTCATCCTTATTTGTAAAGCTCTGAGGGAACCCCTACAACCAAGCATACTCAAAAACTGTTGCTCAGTGTCATTTTCCATTGCAGAAACAGGTTGGAATAGCTGTATACTAGCACTTTAAACCTGTGAAGTAGCTAATCCTTTCATTGCACATACTTTTTTTTCTAGCATTTTCCTTATTGAGGAAAGCTTTTAAAGCAGACCTTCAATCAAAAATTACAATTTGAAATAATCGTACCCCCCCCCCCCCCCGCCAACATCAACATCTTTCAGAAGATTGCAATCATTTTTTCATTTTAGTAGGAATACCTTTCTTGGGGGAGCTCAGCCCACACTTCCTCCCTTCTTGCCTAGGCAAGAATGTTACGCATGTGCCCAAAGCCTCCTGGGATATCCATGTAACGCATCCCAGAAGGCTTATATATAACATGTAGCGCTGGTAGATTTTCCAATCTACATCTTATATGTAAATTTAGTGGGTCATCTGTGCTGTACATAGTTCAGATTCAATTTCCTGTTAGATTAGCCTCTGTTCCAGTTTGGCTGTGTTGCGTGCAGTTCCGCATTCTGCCTGTGGGTGTCGTTGTCACTCTGGGTTGGTGTTGGAAAGCAGCAAGCTGAAGTATATAAGTGCTCTTCTGTCCCATAGACAACTCGGCGGAGGTGGTCCTCCGGGTTGCATTCTGGGAGAGAGTATTTATGGGGCAGACACCATGTTTCTGGGAGCTTTACCTCGTGGCCCTCCTGGCCTAAAGGTATGTGTTAGTGAGTTCTACCTCACGGCTCTCCGGCCTGGAGGGTTGCGTTGCGGCAGCCGTGCGGGTAGGCCCAGAAGCCTGTCTGGGGCCTGCTATCACTGGGATGGTCCTGTGCTCTGTCCTGCGGGAAGAAGCGGGACAATTGGGAAGATCCAGGGGAGGACCCATCTTGGAAGGGACCATGCAAGGCTGGTCTTAAGAAGGGCCTGGTGACTCGATTGGAGGACGCATCTTAAACTAATCTACCACACAAGTACTGCCGGGTCGGCTTAAAGGTTCTGGTACTGTATTTGCTGTTCATCGAAAACTACTACATCCTGTGGCAGAGGATCTTACAGTTTTGTTTCACTTAAGTCTGTGGCAGAGACTTTTTGTTCATGCTACGTTCCGGCTGCTAGGTTAGTGAGAGAGACCTATCCGGGCGGGCAAAGATTTAATCCTAAACGGAGAATATATTCACCCCTAAGACCTGAATTCATTAGTGCTACACCAAGAAAAGGTATTTGAACTTCCCTGCAACTCTTCTTCTACCTCTTTCCTACTATTTCCAGTTATCTCCCATTAAAGCATTGGAAAAGTACTCAAGTGACTGGTGCCTACATTGTTTGATAATAAGGTTAACGTGGACTCTAAGTTCGGTGTTAGTGAAATTACATGTAAAAAAGGTGACGGTAACAGCCCGCTTTAAATCAGCAGCTCCACCGTGAGTTAGTGCTACAAACACAATGAACGTCATCAAGTGGCAGAGACATTTGACCTCCTGATGACATCAAAAGAAAATGGTGGTGCTGGATCCAGTGCTCGTGGCTTTTGGTGAGCTAAAGCAGAGCAGTAAATCAGGTAAGCGGGGGAAAAATTACACAGAGGGTGAAATTCCTCTTTAAGGATCTGCACAATGTATCAAATAGTGTATTTTATTCCCCTTCTAGATACCTCTGCCATAAAGGGGGTTTACTTTGGAGGAAGACTTCTAATCTCATTTCAAAAATATTTTAACAGAATAGGTAATCGGCTGAATGATTTACTCAGGGAGTAAATGTAATTTCCAGTTTTCTAAACAGGTACAAATTTAGGAGCAATAATGCAAAACAGGTTCAGGATGGCAAAAAAGAAAAAAAGAGTACACTGCAGAATAATGAAAGCTGCACAAAAATTGACTCTTTGCAGCAATGTCTCTATGATTCAAACAGGGTAAACTGTGGCTGCATAGCAGTCTCTACAAGACTCTATAAGGGTCATGCTGAGAATAACTACTTTCATTAAAACAGTACAGAACACAGAAAGTGGTGAAGTCCAGAGTAGCTGTTGGAGGGATCGATGGCCCAAAGACTAAGCACAATTCAACTGGAACTGGAGTACTCTGGTAGTAATCGATGAAGGTCTTTCCGAGGTAGCTGGGTCTTTTGGAGAAACAGAAATTTTAGGTTCTGGCCCACTTGCCAGTTCTGACAGTAATGAGCCTCTAATCTGGCGGCCGATCACTCTCCCAGCTCATCAGGAGGAGGAAAACTGAGCAACTTCTCTTCCCTGGACAAGTCCAGAAAGGAGTTAAAGGAGCCTACACCTGCATCATGGTGAGTAGTGTTGGGTGAACGGTTCAGACCGAGCACAAGTTGGGCACAAACATCACCTGTTCAGCGAACATCTGGATTTGTGGGGCACAGTACATTCTAAGCCCTGATTGGGCAAAACTGTGCCCAATCAGGGCAGAGCGAATAGTTGGTTGTTAAGAAGTGGGCTGGGAAGCCAGCCGCTGTCCTGAACAACAGGTGAGTCATCAGCTGTCAACAGGCTGAAAAAAATAAACCATTGCCAGCAATAGAAAAATGTGAAAAAAAAAATGGAGTGGGCCCCGCCCCAATCCATATTAGGCCCTTTAGGTCTGGTATGGATTTTAAGGGTTACCACACACAAATTAATTTTTTTTAAATGCCCCCCCCAATATCCATACCAGGTCCTTATAGGAGCATGCAACCTGGCCCCCCTTCTGAACCATACCCAGACACATGCCCTCAACATGGAGGTTCTTTGGAGCAGGGGAGTCTGCGGGCAGGAGGCCCCCAGATCCCAGCCCCCCCCCATGTGAATGAGTACCCCTACTCATTCACCAAAAAAAGTGCAAAAAGTTTTTGACAATTCCTTTATTAAAAATAAAAAAAAAATGTCCTCCGATGTAGATCCATCGTCAATCACAACGCCCGCCGCCGCCACCTCCGGATCCGAAAAAGGAGAAAAAAACATTCCGCCCGCAACGAAGGCTAACCGCCATGTGCCTGCTCTGCCATCTGACAGTTCTTAAATAGGTAAGGGGCGGGGCCATCTGGCGATATCACCTGGTGGCACCGCCCCATGTGACAGCATGCATCAATTAGTGTCGTCACACAGGGTGGTGCCACCCTTACCTATATAAGAACTGTCAGATAGCGGCGCAAGCACACTTTGTTGTGAGCAGAGCATTTTTTTTCTTTTTTTGGTTCCAACGATGGTGGCGGGTGGCATGACTGACGATGGATCTACACAGGGGGAATTTTTTTTTAATTTTTAATAAAGGAATAGTCAAAAACTGTTTGTATATTTATTTCTTTTTGACACTTTTTTTTGTGAATGAGTAGTGGTACTCACTCCTTGCACACTGCTTTTTATTTTCTCACTTTCCACATCCTCACCTTTCACCTTCCCCATATTCTTATCACCATCTTCATCATTGTCACTATATGTTTCACCTGTCCCGTGTGTGGCAATTTAGTTTACCTTATTATGACATACATCATTTTTACTATCCCCGTCATTCTTTAGCTCCCCCAGGTCGCCGTGGGAGATTACCCCTTGGTGGTGGGGCTGTGCGCCTGGGCTTGGTTGGGACATGGGTAAGCAGATTCGTTCCCCTTTTCCCCATGTATTGCATATTACCTTTGTTAATCTTGATGCTGTAACATAAACCTTATTTGCATTGTTCTTGTCCTTTGGTCAATCTCATTATATGTCTTCTTATCTGTTAGGCTCAGACTGTTTAGTCAGAATCAACTATCTCCAGATTCCCTCCTGATGAAGCGGTTTGTCCACGAAACTAGTCGAGGAATATGATATCTGAGATGTCGTGCTGTACTGTATACTAATGATCCCATTGTTGACATACTTGTACTTGTATGTAGTTTTATTGTATGAATTTTGATTTGTCCCCTGCATCAATAAATTAACTTTCAATTTTACTACTACTGTTTTATGCCTTAAATTGTTACCAACGATTACTGTACCGTAATAGTCCAAACATGCCCCCACTTTTTTGGTCGCCTAACTGGGGATCAGGCTTCCAACCTCATTAGTTATTAATTTCTGGATGATGGTACATGTTTATTTTTGTCATTGTAATTTCTACCTATAGAGGCCACTCGCTTAGTCTTTGGCTTTCACACTGAAGCGGTATGCTGGCAGGAGAAGAAAAAATCTCCTGTCAGCCGCATCTTTGGAGTGGTGAAGGAGTGGTGTATTCACTGCTCCTAAACCGCTCCTGCCCATTGAAATTAATGGGACAGCGCGGCTATACCGTGGCAATACCGCGGCTATAACCACCCTATACGAGTGGTTTTAACCCTTTTTCGGCCGCCAGCGGGGGGTTAAAACCGCACCGCTAGCGGCCGAATACCGCGGTAAAACAGCGCTAAAAATAGTGCTGTTTTACCGCCGACGCCTCCTACCGCCCCAGTGTGAAAGGGGCCTTAGTGTGGTAGGACAGTTAGGGTTAGCCCCCTTTAGGTCTAGGATACCCCCCAACCCCCCCAATAAAGTTTTAACCCCTTGATCACCCCCCGTCGCCAGTGTCGCTAAGCGATCATTTTTCTTAGTGTCACTGGTGACGCTAGTTAGGGAAGTAAATATTTAGGTTCACCATCAGCGTTTTATAGCGACAGGGACCCCCATATACTACCTAATAAATGTTTTAACCCCTTGATTGCCCCCTAGTTAACCCTTTCACCACTGATCACCGTATAACCATTACGGGTGACGCTGGTTAGTTTGTTTATTTTTTATAGTGTCAGGGCACCCGCCGTTTATTACTGAATAAAGGTTTAGCCCCCTGATCGCCCGGCGGTGATATGCGTCGCCCCAGGCAGCATCAGATTAGCGCCAGTAGCGCTAACACCCACGCATGCAGCATACACCTCCCTTAGTGGTATAGTATCTGTACGGATCAATATCTGATCCGATCAGATCTATACTAGCGTCCCCAGCAGTTTAGGGTTCCCAAAAACGCAGTGTTAGCGGGATCAGCCCAGATACCTGCTAGCACCTGCGTTTTGCCCCTCCGCCCAGCCCAGCCCACCCAAGTGCAGTATCGATCGATCATTGTCACTTACAAAACACTAAACACATAACTGCAGCGTTCGCAGAGTCAGGCCTGATCCCTGCGATCGCTAACAGTTTTTTTGGTAGCGTTTTGGTGAACTGGCAAGCACCAGCGGCCTAGTACACCCCGGTCATAGTCAAACCAGCACTGCAGTAACACTTGGTGACGTGGTGAGTTCCATAAATGCAGTTCAAGCTGGTGAGGTGGCAAGCACAAGTAGTGTCCCGCTGCCACCAAGAAGACAAACAGGCCCGTCGTGCTCATAATGCCCTTCCTGCTGCATTCGCCAATCCTAATTGGGAACCCACCACTTCTGCAGCGCCCGTACTTCCCCCATTCACATCCCCAACTAAATGCAGTCGGCTGCATGAAAGGCATTTTCTTTATGTCCTCCCGAGTACCCCTACCCAAGGAACCCCCCCAAAAAGATGTTGTGTCTGCAGCAAGCGCGGATATAAGCGTGACACCTGCTCTTATTGTCCCTCCTGTCCTGACAATCCTGGTCTTTGCATTGGTGAATGTTTTGAACGCTACCATTCACTAGTTGAGTATTAGCGTAGGGTACAGCATTGCACAGACTAGGCGCACTTTCACAGGGTCTCCCAAGATGCCATCGAATTTTGAGAGACCCGAACCTGGAACCGGTTACAGTTATAAAAGTTAGTTACAAAAAAAAGTGTAAAAAAAAAAAAAAATAAAAAAAAAAATATAAAATAAAAAAAAAAAATAGTTGTCGTTTTATTGTTCTCTCTCTCTCTATTCTCTCTCTATTGTTCTGCTCTTTTTTACTGTATTCTATTCTGCAATGTTTTATTATGTTTTATCATGTTTGCTTTTCAGGTATGCAATTTTTTATACTTTACCGTTTACTGTGTTTTATTGTTAACCATTTTTTTGTCTTCAGGTACACCATTCACGACTTTGAGTGGTTATACCAGAATGATGCCTGCAGGTTTAGTTATCATCTTGGTATCATTCTTTTCAGCCAGCGGTCGGCTTTCATGTAAAAGCAATCCTAGCAGCTAATTAGCCTCTAGACTGCTTTTACAAGCAGTGGAAGGGAATCCCCCCCACCCCACCGTCTTCCGTGTTTTTCTCTGGCTCTCCTGTCTCAACAGGGAACCTGGGAATGCAGCCGGTGATTCAGCCAGTTGACCATAGAGCTGATCAGAGACCAGAGTGGCTCCAAACATCTCTATGGCCTAAGAAACCGGAAGCTACGAGCATTTCATGACTTAGATTTCGCTGGATGTAAACAGCGCCATTGGGAAATTGGGAAAGCATTTTATCACACCGATCTTGGTGTGGTCAGATGCTCTGAGGGCAGAGGAGAGATCTAGGGTCTAATAGACCCCAATTTTTTCAAAAAAGAGTACCTGTCACTACCTATTGCTATCATAGGGGATATTTACATTCCCTGAGATAACAATAAAAATGATTAAAAAAAAAAAAAAAATGAAAGGAACAGTTTAAAAATAAGATACAAAAGCAAAAAAATAATAATTAAAAAAAAAAAAACACCCCTGTCCCCCCCTGCTCTCGCGCAAAGGCGAACGCAAGCGTCGGTCTGGCGTCAATTGTAAACAGCAATCGCACCATGCATGTGAGGTGTCACTGCGAACGTCAGATCGAGGGCAGTAATTTTAGCAGTAGACCTCCTCTGTAAATCTAAAGTGGTAACCTGTAAAGGCTTTTAAATGCTTTTAAAAATGTATCTAGTTTGTCACCACTGCACGTTTGTGCACAGTTTTAAAGCATGTCATGTTTGGTATCCATGTATTTTTGTATCAATTTTTTTCATGTAAACAAAAAGTGTCAGAAAGGGCTTTGTCTTCAAGTGGTTAGAAGAGTGGGTGATGTGTGACATAAGCTTCTAAATGTTGTGTATAAAATGCCAGGACAGTTCAAAACCCCCCAAATGACCCCATTTTGGAAAGTAGACACCCCAAGCTATTTGCTGAGAGTCATGTTGAGTCCATGTCACAGTTTCGGAGGCCATGGAATGCCCAGGTGGCACAAAACCCCCCCAAATGACCCCATTTTGGAAAGTAGACACCCCAAGCTATTTGCTGAGAGGTATAGTGAGTATTTTGCAGACCTCACTTTTTGTCACAAAGTTTTGAAAATTGAAAAAAAAAATGTTTTTTCTTGTCTTTCTTCATTTTCAAAAACAAATGAGAGCTGCAAAATACTCACCATGCCTCTCAGCAAATAGCTTGGGGTGTCTACTTTCCAAAATGGGGTCATTTGGGGGGGGTTGTGCCACCTGGGCATTCCATTGCCTTCAAAACTGTGATAGGCAGTGAAGAGTGAAATCAAAAATTTACACCCTTAGAAATCCTGAAGGCGGTGATTGGTTTTCGGGGCCCCGTACGCAGCTAGGCTCCCAAAAAGTCCCACACATGTGGTATCCCCATACTCAGGAGAAGCAGCTAAATGTATTTTGGGGTCAATTCCACATATGCCCATGGCCTGTGTGAGCAATATATCATTTAGTGACAACTTTGTGCAAAAAAAAAATATTTGTCACTTTCCCGCAACTTGTGTCAAAATATAAAATATTCCATGGACTCAACATGCCTCTCAGCAAATAGCTTGGGGTGTCTACTTTCCAAAATGGGGTCATTTGGGGGGGTTTTGTGCCATCTGGGCATTTTATGGCCTTCAAAACTGTGATAGGTAGTGAGGAGTGAAATCAAAAATTTACGCCCTTAAAAATCCTGAAGGCGGTGATTGGTTTTTGGGGCCCGTACGCCGCTAGGCTCCCAAAAAGTCCCACACATGTGGTATCCCCGTACTCAGGAGAAGCCGCTGAATGTATTCTAGGGTGCAATTCTACATATGCCCATGGCCTGTGTGAGTAATATATCATTTAGTGACAACTTTTTTTTGTCATTATTCAATCACTTGGGACAAAAAAAAATAAATAAATATTCAATGGGCTCAACATGCCTCTCAGAAATTTCCTTGGGGTGTCTACTTTCCAAAATGGGGTCATTTGGGGGGGGGTTGCACTGCCCTGCCATTTTAGCACCTCAAGAAATTACATAGGCAGTCATAAACTAAAAGCTGTGTAAATTCCAGAAAATGTACCCTAGTTTGTAGACGCTATAACTTTTGCGCAAACCAATAAATATACGCTTATTGACATTTTTTTTTACCAAAGACATGTGGCCGAATACATTTTGGCCTAAATGTGTGACTAAAATTGAGTTTATTTGATTTTTTTTATAACAAAAAGTAGAAAATATCATTTTTTTTTCAAAATTTTCAGTCTTTTTCCGTTTATAGCGCAAAAAATAAAAACCGCAGAGGTGATCAAATACCATCAAAAGCAAGCTCTATTTGTGGGAAGAAAAGGACGCAAATTTCGTTTGGGTACAGCATTGCATGACCGCGCAATCATCAGTTAAAGCAGCGCAGTGCCAAATTGTAAAAAGACCTCTGGTCTTTAGGCAGCCAAATGGTCCGGGGCTGAAGTGGTTAAGGCCCTGACCTGCCTTGTGTGGGTACAAAAGTTCAGAATGGAGTCCGTTAGCATGGCAGTAGCACCCCTTCATCATGGGGACCTTCTGGTTTCTATCGACATCACAAATGCTTGTTTACACATTCCGTTATGTGCCCGACTGCAGCACTTCCTATAGTTTCTATACAGACCTTGACTGATTTCAGTAGGCATCTATACTATCTGAAGTCTGCTTGGGCCCTTCCAGAACGTCGGATTATCTAAGCCCGTGCTTCAGCTCTGGCCAGCGTGTTTTCTTATCTTGGACAAACTCCAGAAGTTCCATGCTGCGTTTTTTATTTTTCTGTCCGGCAGGTAGGCCCTCTGCGGACCTACGTGTGGGTGTTTGGTCTGAGAGTTTCTACCTTTTTGAAACGATTCCATTTGCGCAGTTCCATACAAGCTCCCTTTGGGGAGATCCTGGCATGAGACAAATGCCTGAGGTCTCGGGACAATCGGATTCGGCTGAGTTAGGAAACCAGGGCTCCCTGGTCTGGTGGCTCGCTCTCTGGTTCTTTGGCGGGATAAATCCTTTCTCCCCTTGTATTAAACAGGGTGACCAATGGCAGTCGGTCCGGGTACGATGTCCTGGGACTGAGCTCTGCTCAGGGTCATTGTACGCTGGTGGAATCCGGACTACCAGGTAATATCTTCGAGCGATTAGGCTAAGTCTGGATCATGGACGGATCGACTTCTGGGGCTCCCGGTACGGTTCTAGTCAGACAAGGCAACCACGATGGCTTATGCCCTTCGCCAGGGTGGGTCAAATAGGCTGTGGCAGCCCTGGCTGTTGCCAGTATTCCCTGGTGGGCAAAACATTTAGTCCGGCCCTTTTCTGGTGTATGCATTCCAGGAGTGGAATGCTGACAGGCGGATACCTCAGATGGCGAGGGTTGGACAACGGATGGGCCCTTCACCGGGCCGTGTTTCTTCTGGTTTGTTCCTGCTGGGACACTCATGAGGTAGTTCTCTTGGTGTCCTGGTTCAACTGGACGGTACCAAGGTTTCTGGTAAGGTCACGGGTTGCTCTGGCAGCTCTGGTGGCCCATGGGTCCAGTGACATTTCCCTATGCCTTTCCTCCTCTCCAGCTTCTGTTGTGGCTTTTACGCAGGATCACGCTGTGGGGGTTCCGGTCATTCTATTATCCCCAGATGGGTCCAGTCGGTGTGGGTAGGCCGACCGGGTGCACCTGGTCGCCGGCGTTCCTTGTCGACTGCCTCTCAGGAAGGATCTGTGGTCCCAGGGCTGTTCTTTCATCCTGCCTTAGAGTCACTGGTTTTAACCGCCTGGCTGTGTTGAGCCAGGTGCGGCAGTTCCGACACTGTTGATGGCTAGGGAGTCCATCTTTTAGGAGGTTTTAACCTCCGGGTGTGGAGAGCACATATATCCTGGTGTGAATCACCGGGTATTCATCCTTGTTCTTTCTAGGTGGCTCCAATTCCGACCCCCATTTATGGGGGGTTTAGCAGGAATGCGCCTCGAGTACCATCGAGGGCCAGGTGTCAGCCTGGGTGGTCGTCTTCAGTATCCCCTGGTCTCGCTTTCCCTCTTCCTGGTGCGTACCTTTAGTCAATGGGTTAGACGTCTGTTTCCACCGGTGCGTTTTTTTTCTACTGCCGTGGGATCTGAACTCGGTGTTTTCAGTTCTCCAGGAGCCGCTCTCTCTCTCCCTCTCTCAAAATATTGGGAAATTCCACTGCTTACTCTGTCTCAGAAGGTGGGCTCTTGGTGGCTTTCACCTCTGCTCACAGGGTGTCGAAAAGGGTGGCGTATCTTCTTGTTCACCTTACCCAGGTTTAGGCGGTGCTTCTCTCTTTTCTATAGTTCCGTCCCCAGGTTTCCATTTGAACAAGGACATTGTGTTTCCTTTCCTTTCTTCTGTCCCTGGCAACACATCCCAAGGAATTTGCCTTATCTGCCTGGGATGTGGTTTGGGGGGATTCGGTTGTATTTGCCAGCCACTGAGTCTTTTAGAGGTCAGGCTCTCTGTACTCACGGACAGGCCAAGAAAGGGGCTGTCTGCTTCTTCTGCGACCTTCTTCTGGATGGATCAGACAGATGATGACTCTGGGCTATTCTGTCAGGAATCGGGTTCCCGCTTTCCCTGTTATAGCTCATTCTTCTCAAGCGCCAAGTGCGTCTTGGGCCTTCTGTCTTAAGGAGTTCGTGAGGCATTTTTTACAAGTTCTACGAAGTTGATGGGTTGGAATATGTGGGTGCCTTTTTTGGCCGCAAGCTTTTTGCAGGTTGCTGTTAAGAGGGTCTAATCCCTCTTGAAAAGGTATCGTGCAGGTTGGGTTCCAGCTTGTCCTGTGTGAAGCTCCTGTTACCTGGTTGGCTTTTGTGTTAGCCTCGGGATTTTACGCTGTCCCACCCCTCATGTTCAGCACTACTTTGGGACGTCCCTACCGTTCTGAATAAAGAAGGCTGTGTCTGTCAATGAACGAATGAGAAAATAGGATTTTTTACTTACCGTAAAATCAGTTTCTCTGAGTTCATTGACAGACATAGCACCCACCCCTCTATGGATTTTTTTTATATTTCTATTACTGCTTGCTACTAAACTGAATACCTAGAGCAGGGAGGGGGTTATATACTGATGGAGGACAGCCCATGGGCGTAGCCAGGGGTTGTTTTTTGTTCTGCCTAGTCCTACTCCTGCGGAGATGATATAACCCTACTGTTCTGAATAAAGAGGGCTGTGTCTGGCAATGAACTCAGAGAAACGGATTTTACGGTAAGTAAAAAATCCTATTTTTTGCGCAGCTTTCATTATTCTGCAGTGTACTCTTGTTTTTCTTTTTTGCCATCCTGAACCTGTTTTTCATTATTGCACCTAACTTTGTACCTATTTAATAAACTGGAAATTACATTTCCAAAACGTCTTTCAGGGCAGCACCCGAGAGATCATGGCTCCTCTTCCCACAGGAAACACCTCATCAATTAAGTCTTTAATTGGAGTCCTCCACGTTGCCTCGTCAGTTTTTAGTGTTTGCTCCAGCTGGAGGAACACCTCTGGTGGGAACCATGATCTCTCAGGGTTTTTTCCTGGGAGACACAGGTTCTCACCGTTTTTTTTTGGCTAGGAGAGTGAGCCTCCTAGATGGACGGTCCCGTGCGCTCCCTCTTCCTCTTCCGTGCTCGGGGAGAGCCTGTACACCAGGCGGTCGTCCTCCGTTCCCTGCTGGCTGCATTTGAGGAACAAGCGGTGGTGGCCGCCATGTTTCTGGTGGCAGAGGAGCGCCTCAGCCACGTCCTGTAGGGGAAGAAGCAGCACTTCCGGGTCGGTGCGCGCATCATTTCTGGCCGCAATGCGCAGAGGGAGAGGGCAGGGTCACCTGGTGCCTTATTTCCGGTTCCAGGTCAGCGCATCGGCGTTTTCGAATCTGAAACCTCTCGTCTCACCACACGTCCGCAGACAGCTATGGATAGCGATGCAGCAGATAAGGGGGCAAGCCAAGGCGCCAGCAAGGCTAAGGTAAGGGACTGTGTCCTTAGTATCCTGGGCCGTTTTTTTTAAGGTAAGGGACGATATTCTGGGCCGTTTTCTCCTGTGTGGGGTTACTCACCCTTTCCCCCTGACCCCCCACCACCCCCCACCCCCACCACTCTCGAATGTATCTGTCTGTGGCTAGTGTTAGTATACCTGCCCAGCAACAGGGGATTTTTAGGTGGTGGTGGTGGTGATGGCTTGCTGGGCACATGGAAGTAAGATGTTATCTTCCTTAGTGCACCTGGGTGTCTTTTTTGTGCTGTATAGCAGCCATTTAAGCGTGGTTCCTTGTCTCTTTTCTGTTTGTCCAGGCCAAAGGTTCTGCCCAACCAGTCAAGAAAAGGTGCCCTGTCTGCAAAGAGAAATTAAGCGATGTTTGGACTAAAACGCTTTGTGTAGAGTGCATTACAAATTTAGTCAGAGAGGAGTCTCCATCCGTGTGTGGCGATTTGGTTACAACAATAAAGGATGAGCTCCGGGCCACCTTTCAAGCTTTTAGGTCAAACCTAAGAGAGGAACCAGCTCCCCTCAAGGGATCCTTCAGTTCTGCAGCCATCTTCAGAACCCCAAGGCAGCTCTCAAATAATTTTGGGGGGTCCGATATCCCAGGACACTTTCCAAGGGTCCCTTTCCCTCGCTCCAGATGAAACAGATTATGAGGAGGAGAAAAATGAAGCAGATACTGCTTCTAAGTACAAAATGTAGCTAGAAGAGGTGGGAGGACTCCTGAAAGTAATCCATGCAACTTTGGGGATAGAAAAGGAAAAGAAGGAACTCTCCCTGCATGACCGCATGTATGCTGGTTTAGGAGATTCAAAAGGCCGTTCTTTTCCAGTCGATTCAGTTATCGCTGATATGATTAAAAAGGAGTGGCTGGAACCTGAGAAAAAGCCTTTCTTTTCCCGGGCTCACAAGAAAAGATTTCCATTTGAGGAAAATCCTGATGCTATATGGAACAAGGTTCCAAAATTGGACTCTGCCTTTTCTCAGGTCTCTAAGTCTACGGACCTCGCCTTTGAGGATATGGGCACTCTGAAGGAGCCCATGGATAAAAGGATGGACCTGCTTCTTAAAAGAACCTGGCAATCAGTGATGAACAATCTAAAACCGGCAATGGCAACAACCTGTGTTGCAAGGAATTTAGATCACTGGGTTAACCAGTTGAAGGCCCATGTTACAGCAGATTCCTCAAAACAAGAGATTCTAGACTCTTTTACAACTGTCTGCAGCAATATCATATATTGCGGATGCGTCTGCGGAATCTATCCGCGTGTCAGCCAGGTCAGCAGCTTTAACTAATTCTGCCAGGAGGGCTTTATGGCTGAAGACTTGGGCAGGGGATGCTGCATCTAAAAATAGACTGTGTGGTATTCCTTTTGCAGGTGATCTGTTATTTGGTTCGGAGTCCATTCTTGACCATACGGCAGATAAGAAGTCGTCGTTTCCGGTCAAGAAGAAACAGGTGCAAACCCGTAAGCGTTTTTTTCGGCCCCAAAAAGGGCAGCAGGAAGGAAAAATGCAGGGCAAGAAGAAGTCATGGTCTTCTCAGAAGCCCAAAGGTAGGAGTGGAGTGCTCTTCAATCCTCCTGCGACCTCCGGGAAACCGCAATGACTCCCTCAAGGTCGGGGGAAGACTCCAGGAGTTTCTTCCTCAGTGGAGAGCCATTTCTTCAAATCAGTTTATTGTAAATATGCTCTCCCAGGGGTATGTGATAGAATTCACGGAAGAACCTCCAAAAAGATTCCTGGTGACAAACGTCCCAAGGGATGCGGTCAAGGCTTTCGCCATGAAGTCCCTAATTCAGGAACTGAAAACCCAGAAAGTCATTGTTCCGGTCCCGACAGTGGAGTTCTTCCAGGGTTTCTACTCACATGTATTCCTCGTTCAGAAACCTTCAGGAAAGTTCCGTCTCATCCTGAATCTCAAAATGCTGAACAAATCAGTAGAGTACAGAAGGTTTCAGATGGATTCCATTTTTTCAGTAAGAAACCTCCTGTATCAAGGGTGCTACATGGCATCAATAGATTTACAAGATGCCTACCTCCACATTCCTATTGCCGCCAGGTCACAGAAATATGTGAGGTTAGCAATGAAAGAAGGGAAGAAGGTGGTACATCTGCAATTCAGAGCACTCCCGTTTGGTCTGTCATCATCCCCAAGGGTGTTCACGAAAATAATGGCCGAAGCACTGGCGCCTCTGCGTCTAGAAGGGATCTCAGTTATTCCTTATCTGGACGATCTGCTGTTTTTTGCTCAGACCAGAGAAGGTCTTCAAGAAAACTTGCTCAGAGCCCGTGTTCACCTAGAGTCCATAGGGTGGATCTTAAACCTTCAAAAGTCAAATCTGACTCCCTCACAGGAAGTGTTATTTCTGGGTTTCCGTATCAACTCTTTGGAACAAAAAATTTTTCTTCCAGAGGAAAAACAGAAAAAGTTGGTACAAGTGGTGTCACTGCTACAGTCCAATCAATTTCTGTCCATCAGGAACCCTGACCTCCTCCATACCGGCTGTCCAGTGGGCAAAGCTCCATTTCAGACCTCTGCAAAGTTTCCTGTTAAAAACCTGGAATCACCAGCAGGATTCACTAGATTCACTAGTGAAGATCCCTACATCGGTGAAAAGGTGTCTTTGGTGGTAGAAGAACCAGACAAGATATTTAGAGGTTCTGTTATGTTCCTTCCCAACCCAGGTGAGGTTAACAACCAATGCCAGTTCCTGGGGTTGGGGGGCTCATATGAACGGTCGTGGGCCCAGGGCTCGTGGTCCACAAAAGATGCACTGAGGTCCTCAAATTGGAGGGAACTAAAAGCTATAGAGATAGCCTTACTGACCTTTGCAAAGGAAGTCCAGGGACAGCATACTCAGATCCTGTCAAACAATGCCACGGCGGTGGCCTATATAAACAGACAGGGGGGAACCAGAAGCAAAGTTCTGCAAATCCTAGCAAGAGGCATTCTAAGTTGGGCAGAGCTCCATACTCTATTCTTATCCGCGGTCCATTTAAAAAGGGACCCTAAACAGAGTGGCGTACTTCCTAAGCAGGAACCAGGTATTAGAAGCGGAGTGGCAATTGACTCCAGAAGTCTTCCATTTGATAGTGCAGAAATGGGGGCGCCCAAGAGTGGATCTCTTTGCGACCCAGGAAAACTCGCAAGTGTCTATTTTTTTTCTCCCTGAACAGGAACGAGGCATCACTGGGAGTGGATGCTCTGGCACACAATTGGAATTTTCACCTCTGTTACGCATTCCCCATTTCAGCTTATCCCTTGGGTCATAGCAAAAATCAGGAAGGAGAATACAACAGTGATCCTAATCGCTCCCTTCTGGCCCAAAAGGCCTTGGTTTTCATCCCTTCAGATGCAACTAAAACCATATTGGCATCTTCCATTAAGGAAAGACCTTCTGTTACAAGGTCCTCTGCTTCACCAGGAAGTAGCAAAGCTAAAACTCACGGCCTGGCTACTGAGGAACAGCTCTTGAAGGGAAAAGGTTTCTTGGATCGATTGGTGGCTACCCTCCTATCCAGCAGAAAGAAGGTTACTAGAGCAATATATTCCAAAATTTGGAAGGTCTTCAATTCCTGGTGCACAGCATCTGACAGATCACCAAAACAAATTTCCTCTGTTCTTGAATTCCTGCAAGAAGGAGCGGACAAGGGCCTAGCGGTCAGCACCCTCAAGGTTCAAGTTGCTGCGCTGGGGGTATTTCTGGAAAAATCCATTTCATCACAACCCTTAGTAATTAGATTCTTCAAAGCTCTCACCCGGTCTAGACCAGTGGTGATCAAAAGCTGTCCAGCATGGGACTTATCAGTTGTTCTACAGGCCCTGACCAGGGAACCTTTTGAACCCATTAATTTAGCCTCCCTGAAATTAGTTTGAAAACAGTGTTTTTAGTGGCCATTACAACAGCTCGAAGAGTCAGTGAGCTGCAAGCCTTATCAATCAGGGAGCCTTTCTTTTCCATATTTTCAGACCGAATTGTTCTGAAGACGGATCCTAATTTTTTATTAGGATCCAGAATAGAACTCAGGAGATAATACTTCCTACCTTTTTGTTCTAATCCATCGGGTGAGGAGGAAGAAGAATTCCATACCCTGGACGTTAAAAGAGCAGTCTTGAGTTACTTGGAAAACACTAAAGACTTTAGATGTTCAGATGCTCTATTTGTTTTATTTTCCGGTAATAAAAAAGGAAGACAAGCTTCTAGAGGAACCATTGCCAGATGGTTGAGAATGGCTTTTTTTAGAAGCCTATTCCCTTACAGGTCAAGAGAGTCCAGTGAATGTCCGGGCTCATTCTACATTAGCTTCGGCGGTGAGTTGGGAAGAAAGGCAGCTACTTGGACAAGTCTGACAACCTTTGCCTGTCATTATAGGTTAGACCTCATGACGGTTGGGGACCAGGCTTTTGGGAAAAAAAGTCTTACAGGCTGTTATCCCACCCTAAATGGAGTAAGTCTCGATTATCCTCTCGGGTGCTGTCCTGAAAGACGTTTTGGAAAAATGCAAGTTAGACTTAGACTTACCGATAACTTGTTTTCCAATAGGCTTTCCAATAGGCTTTCAGGACAGCAGTAACCCGCCCTTTTTTTTATGCTGATGCTGTAATACTATAACTGTCGCTTATGTGTTGCAGCTGGGGCTGAAGTTCTCTACAAACAACTGACGAGGCAATGTGGAGGACTCCAATTAAAGACTTAATTGATGAGTTGTTTCCTGTGGGAGGAGCCGCCATGATCTCTCGGGTGCTGTCCTGAAAGCCTATAGGAAAACAAGTTACCGGTAAGTCTAACTTGCATTTTTCCTCCCTGTCACCCAAAGGGCCTGGTATGGATTGGGGAGGGACCCTCACTTTTTTTTTTTTTTTTATACCATTTTTGTTTTTCCGGCGATGGTATTGTATTGTTGGTAATTTACAGTAAATGTTGTTTTTTTTTTCTTTATATATGTCAGTTTTGCTGCAGCAGGTTCTATACATAGTACAGATGCACCACTTTACAGGCAGACTAAGAGGACCCCCAGGCACTATTTTTAAAGGAATTTTTCATTTTTATTGTTTTACTTTAAGCATCATTAAAAAAAACATTTTTGCATTGATACATGTCCCCCAGGGCAGTACCCAGGCCCCCATACGCTTTATGGTCAATAACTTGCATATAAGCGTTCAAAACGGGGACTTTTGATTTTTCAAGTTTGGGTCCCATAGACTTTAATTGGCGGCTCAGGCCAGAACTCTTTACATGTTCGAAAGTTCTGGTGCGAACCAAACCGAGGGGTGTTCGGCCCAACTCGAATGGTAAGTAAATGGGCACTGCACTACAAAATTATACTTTGCTGAAGTGAGGTAAAGTTAGCACAACTATGCAGGATATGTATATGACTTTGATTACTGATTGTAAATTCAAATCTTACCCCAGGTTGCAAGAATATATAACTTTAGAGCCAAAAAGAAAGTCATCAGCTGTCATCTCTGCATTTTCCACTTCCCCAGGATTACCACATGATCTACCTGGATTAAATAAAAGAGAAAACAGCAGTACTGTATTTAAAAGTAGCTGTTGTAGCACAGCATAAATTTGCATAGTAAACCTAATTCACAATTTGATCGATGTATAACAGGGCTATAAACTTTCAGATGTATGTACTGTATATTACACAGGTCTATTAGTAAATATGCTGCCTACTTCCATGACAGCAGAAATTACTGCTTTATTTTCCTGTTACTTTTTTTTTCAATGTCTATTCTCATTACTAGGGATGAGCTTCATGTTCGAGTCGAACCCATGTTCGTCTCGAACATCGTGTGTTCGCCATTCGCCTAATTGCGAACGATATGGGCCGTTCATGCCAAATTCGTGTGGCGCATCACGGCCCATAATTCACTGCAGCATCGCAGTGCATTGCTGGCTGATGATTGGCCAAGCATGCACTATGACCCGCATGCTTGGCCAATCACAGCGCCGTCTGTAGAGAGCTGTAATTGGCCAAAGCCTGCGTGGCTTTGACTAATTATAGCTCAGGGGGTTTAGTACATGCCCCACACTATATAAGGCCGCCTGCACGGCAGTCCTGTGTAGTGTGTGTTCCGGCGTTGAGAGAGATAGACGGAGACAGTGTCATTTGATTTAAGTTAGATACATTAGGCAGGACAGTCAGAGTTAGCTGCACTTACAGTGTATTGTGTGTGTGTGTGTGTGTATGTGTATATATATATATCTATATATATATATATATATATATATATATATATATATCTATCTATATATATATATATATATATATATATATATATATAGATATATATATATATATATATATATATATCTCTATCTATATATATATATATATATATATATATATCCCAGGTGTTATATACACTGTATTCAGTTTAGCTAGATCCGTTCCTGTTATCTTCCTACTGACAGGCAGGCTTGTGTTACAGTATTTACAGCTACCTGAAGAAAATTGCTGGTGTTCTTCTGATCCTATTAGTACCACAGTCAGGCAGCTAGACTATTTACAGTTAGTGTAGTGCGTCCTCCTCACAGTGTTCAGCTAAAGCTACAAGTTAGTTTATTGCGTCCTCCTCACAATGTTCAGTTAAAGCTACAAGTTAGTGTAGTGCACAGTGTTCAGCTAAAGCTACAAGTTAGTGTAGTGCGCCCTCCTCAGTGTTCAGCTAAAGCTACAAGTTAGTGTAGTGCGACCTCTGCACAGTGTTCAGCTAAAGCTACAAGTTAGTGTAGTGCGTCCTCTGAACAGTGTTCAGCTAAAGCTACAAGTTAGTGTAGTGCGTCCTCTGAACAGTGTTCAGTTAAAGCTACAAGTTAGTGTAGTGCGTCCTCTGAACAGTGTTCAGCTAATGCTACAAGTTAGTGTAGTGTGTCCTCTAAACAGTGTTCAGCTAAAGCTACAAGTTAGTGTAGTGCGTCCTCTGAAAGTGTTCAGCTAAAGCTATCTGTAGAAGGTTGGTGGTGTTTTCCTGATCCTATCACTACCGCAGGCAGCTACATTATTTTAACGTTGGTGTAGTGCGACCTCTGCACAGAGTTCATCTAAAGCTACCTGTAGAAGATTGGTGGTGTTCTCATACTACAGGCAGGCAGTTGATTTTGCTAGCTGCAGTATCAGTATATATGTATAATATATGTATAATATATAATATCCCAGCTTAGTGCAGCTACATCTCACTGCAGGCCATTAGTATGTCTGGAAGGCCAACAAGGAGAGGCAGACAGTCACAAGCCAATAAAAGAGGGCAAGCAGGCTCTGTGTTTAGAGGCAACAGTGCTGGTCTTGGAGACGGTGCATCCTCATCACCATGTGGCCCTGGGACACACTTGGCCTTTTTTTCGGCAGCTGGCCGTGTTGAGCCGCAACATGCAGAAGACTTGGTCGAGTAGATGACCAAGCCGTCCTCATCCTCCTCATCCTCTCTCACCCATGCTCAGGGTACTTTGTCTGGTAAAGCAGCTGCCAATGCGGCCTCTTCCCTCGGCTCAATGAAATCAGTCACTCCTTCCCTAGCCCCACCATGTCCTCCTGAGTCCCTCGAACTGTTTGACCACAGTGTTGGGTACTTGCTCCAGGAGGATGCCCAGGGTTTAGAAGGCTCTGATGATGATACTGAGCTAGATGAAGGCAGTAACGTGAGCAGGGACAGAGGGGGTGCCCAAGAAGGACAGCAATCTGGCAGTCATGCTCCCCCTGCTGCAGCATACTGCTAGGTTTGCTCCAGTGATGTGGAGGGAGGGGGTGATGAGGTCACTGACTCAATGTGGGTGCCTGATAGGAGAGAGGAGGAGGAGACACATCACCAACGAGGCAGGATGCCCTCCAGGGGCCAGCCTAAGGGCAGCACACTGACTGCATCACACCGCAAAGCTCCGCATGTGCAGGGTGCTGCTGTCTCTGCGCGTTATTCCAAAAGTTCTTTGGTGTGGGCTTTTTTTGAGACGAGTGCATCAGATCGCACCGCTGCTATTTGCAACATATGTCTCAAGCGTATCTCGCGTGGCCAAAACATCTCCCGCTTGGGAACCACATGCTTGACCAGACATATGTTGACCTGCCATGCAGTTTGTTGGCAAGTGTATCTAAAAGACCCACACCAAAGAACAAAGAGGACCTTGCTCCTCATCAGCAGAGATCTCCAACCCCACTATACCTTCAGTCCTCTCTGAGACCTGCACTGAGAGGAATGAAGGTGTAGAATTAGGTGTGTCACAGTCAAGTACTTGTGGGCAATCTGCTTTTGGTACACCGACGTCAGATTGTACCAGGCAAATTTCCCTGCCCCAGCTGCTGCACCGCAGAAAGAAGTTCGTTCCCAGCCATCCACATGCCCAGCGGTTGAATGATAGCTTGGCAAAATTGCTAGCACTTCAACTGCTACCTTTTCAATTGATAGACTCTGCCCCCTTCCGTGAGTTTGTGGAATGTGCGGTTCCTCAGTGGCAGGTACCCAAACGCCACTTTTTCTCACGGAAGGCGATTCCGGCTCTCTATCGGCATGTGGAAGGCAATGTCCATGCCTCGCTGAACAGGGCGGTCAGTGGTAAGGTGCATATTACCGCTGACTGATGGTCCAGCAGGCATGGACAGGGACGTTACCCAAGTTTCACCGCGCATTGGGTGACTCTGCTGGCAGCTGGGAAGGATGCAGGACAAGGTGCGGTAGTGTTGGAGGTTGTTCCGCCACCACGCCTCCAAAATGCCACTACTAATGATTCTGACACACCTCTCTCCTCCACCCCCTCTTCTTCCTCCATGGCCTCTTCCTGTGCTTTGTCCTCGGAACAGCGGTGCTCCATAGGCGTTCAAGGGGCTACGCAAGTATGCAGGCCAAAAGATGCCGTGCGGTGCTTAGGCTGGTGTGCTTGGGGGACAGGAGCCACACTGGGGCAGAGGTTCTGTCAGCTCTGCAGGGGCAGGTTCAGAGGTGATTGACGCCATGCCAACTTAAGGCAGGAATGGTGGTTTGTGACAATGGCACCAAGCTCCTCTCCGCCCTCCGACAGGGACAACTGACCCATGTGCCCTGTTTGGCTCACGTCCTTAACTTGGTGGTGCAGCGGTTCTTGGGCAGGTACCCGGGCTTACAGGATGTCCTGAGGCAGGCCAGGAAAGTCTGTGTGCATTTCCACTGGTCATATAATGCCAGTGCTTGGCTGGCAGACCTCCAAAAGGAATTTAACCTGCCCAAGAACTGCCTAATCTGTGACATGCCCACCAGGTGGAACTCAACGTTAGCCATGCTGTAGCGGCTGCACATGCAGCAGAGGGCCATCAATGAGTACCTGTGCGACTATGGCACCAGGACAGGGTCAGGGGAACTTGTTTTTTTTTCCCCACGCCAGTGGGCCATGATCAGGGATGCATGCACTGTCCTGTCACCATTTGAGGAGGCCACGAAGATAGTGAGCAGTGACAGTGCATACATCAGTGACATTGTCTCCCTTGTCCACCTGTTGGAGCACACCCTGCGTGGAATAACGGACAGGGCACTTGAGGAAGAACAGAGGCAGGAAGAGGAGGACTTCCTTAGCTCTCAAGGCCCCCTTTATCCAGACAGTGTTCCTGCGTGCCCGCTGATCACACAGGAAGGGGACGAGGAGGAGGAGGAGGATTGTGTCAGTATGGAGTTGGAGCCTGGCACTCAGCATCAGCAGCAGTCTTTAAGGGATCATTTACAGTCCCAAGAAACACATGGACTTGTACGTGGCTGGGAGGAGGTGGCTGCGGATCATGTCGTCCTTAGTGAACCAAAGGACTCCGAACTGAATGCCTCAGCAAACCTACGCTGCATGGCCTCCCTGATCCTGGAAAGCCTTTGGAAGGATCCTCGTATTCGCGGTATCAAGGAGAAGGAACAATACTGGCTGGCAACCCTCCTTGATCCACGTTACAAGGGTAAGGTTGCGGACCTTATCTTGCCATTGCAGAGGGAGCAGAGGATGAAACATCTTCGGGAGGCCTTGCAGAAAGGTCTGTGCAACGCGTTCCCAGAGACTGGGAGGTTACAAACTCCTGTTTCTGGACAACGTGTTGCTGAGGCTTCGGTCAGTCAAAGGAGGAGCGGTGGAGAAGGTGGCCATCTGACCGATGCGTTCAGACAATTTTTTAGTCCACAGCCCCAAGGTATGATCGGTTCCAGCAACCATCGCCAGCGTCTGTTTTACATGGTGCAGGAATACCTAGGGGCAAGATCTGACTTGGACACCTTTCCCACCGAAAATCCTCTGGGTTACTGGGTCTTGAGGATGGATCACTGGCCAGAGCTTGCACAGTATGTAATTGAGCTACTGGCTTGTCCTGCATCCAGCGTTCTTTCGGAACGCACATTCAGTGCTGCTGGAGGCTTTGTAACCGATCACAGGGTGCGTCTGTGCACTGACTCGGTCGATCGACTGACCTTCATAAAAATGAATCAGTCTTGGATCATCACCAGCTACCAAGCCACTGATGCTGATGTAACCGAATACATTTTTTTGAAATGTCAGATCCCTTCAAAGACTGCCTATACTGATGCTGAGTGCTGATCCTGTTATACTGAGTAATTATCCTCTTCCTCCTCAATGATCATGATGATAGCTTGTAAGAACATTTTTGGTTCTGGGCGCCGCCAGTCCCGCCACCAGTGCCTAAGGCCCAATTTTTCAGCCCCTGTTTAACAGGGGCATGTTATTACAATTTTTCATGCAATTCATTGCAGCAGGGCTAGTTCCTGCGCTCCAACTAGCGTGTCTGTGAGGGGTTGCAGTGTTGTGGCACCAGCACCAGTGCCTAAAGCCCAATTTTTCAGCCCCTCTTTAACAGGGGCGTGTAATTACAATTTTTGATGCAATTCTTTGCAGCAGGGCTAGTAACTGCGCTCCAACTAGAGCATCTGTGAGGGGTTCCAGTGTTGTGGCACCACCACCAAAGGCCCAATTTTTCTGCCCCTGTTCAGCAATTCAATTCTTGATCTAATATTTCACAGCAGGGCCCTGTGAGGGCTTACAGTGTTGTGGCCAAAACAACACCTAAGGCCCAAATTTCTGCTGAGTATATAGGGCAGGCCCCTACTTTCAAACATCCAACTTACAAATGACTCCAACTTGCAAACGGAAGGAGACAACAGGAAGTGAGATGAAATCTACCCCTAGGAAGGGAAATTCTCTCCTGTAATGCCCCGTACACACGGTCGGACATTGATCGGACATTCCGACAACAAAATCCTAGGATTTTTTCAGACGGATGTTGGCTCAAACTTGTCTTGCATACACACGGTCACACAAAGCTGTCGGAAAATCCGATCATTCTGAACGCGGTGACGTAATTGTGAGCATGCGTGGCACTTTGTGCGTCGGATTTGTGTACACACGATCGGAAATTCCGACAACGGATTTTGTTGTCGGAAAGTTTTATAGCCTGCTCTCAAACTTTGTGTGTCAGAAAATCCGATGGAAAATATGTGATGGGCATACACACGGTCGGAATTTCCGAAAACAAGGTCCTATCACACATTTTCCGCGGAAAATCCGACCATGTGTACAGGGCATAAGAGTTAATATGGGAAAAACTTTTCTCCTTTCCACTGATGCTTTTACACCAATCCTTGTTTCACAAAAAACCCCACATTTTCAAAAAACATTTGTCATTGGGACAAAAAGTGAGGTGAAATCTTCTGAAGAGGAGCACAGACAGCAAAATAAATGTCACAGGGGTGATAACCCTTCCTTAGGTTTTCCAAAAAGCTTAAAATAGATTTTTTGGCTGGAGCTAAACACGTTAAAAATGTACCAGTTCAAAATTACAAACAGATTCTACTTAACAACAAACCTACAGTCCCTGTCTTGTTTGCACTGCCTGTATACTGCTGTTCAGAGTATATAGGGCCTGGGGGCCCCACACCTTTCCTTTTTTAATTTGGGTGCGGGGTTCCCCTTAATATCCATACAAGACCCAAAGGGCCTGGTAATGGACTGGGGGGTACCCATGCCGTTTGTCTCACTGATTTTCATCCATATTGCCAGGACCCGACATTACATTAAAGCCGCAAGCAGTTTTAAATGACTTTTTTGCCTTTAAAAATTACATTTTATGCAGGGACTGTTCTAAGCACGGGAAACACGCGCCACTTTACAGGCATACTACAGACACCCCCCAGGTACGATATTTAAAAATATTTCACTTTTTTTTTTTTTTTTACTTTAAGCATCATTAAAATCACTGCTTCCGAAAAAACGGCCATTTTTAAACTTTTTTTTGCATTGATACATGTCCCCTGGGGCAGGACCCGGGTCCCCAAACCCTTTTTAGGACAATACCATGCAAATTAGCCTTTAAAATAAGCACTTTTGATTCGAGTCCCATAGATGTCAATGGGGTTCTAACGTTCGTGCAAATTTTCGGTCTGTTCGCAGGTTCTGGTGCAAACCAAACCGGGGGGGGGGGGGTGTACGGCTCATCCCTACTCATTACGCAGAACATCCCAGAACCCAAAGTCACATGTGGGTTTATATGCTGCTATCTTACTTCAGCTAAATATCTGATGACAGTTTGCATGCAAAAGAAAAGATCCAAACCAACCAACCAACAAACCACCAGGAGAAATGGCCTCCTGCTATTTTTATTGATTTTATTGCATAGCAGGCACTGTCTTTTGTAACAGTGTAAAAACCCTAGTTAAATAATATTTCATTCAGTCGGTAGGAGAATATTACATTGCTACATATTTACAAATGGTATTTTTCTTAAAGCGGAACTCCACCCAAAGGGGAAGTTCCGCTTTAAGGACTCGTCCCCCACTCCTCTTGAAAAATTGGCACTTTTGAGGAGCGGGGGGAAGCGGGTACCCGATTTTGACAGGTACTCGCTCCCACTTCCTAGGCGGTCAGAAATGGAAGTTCTCCTCCCTCCCACCGCAGTCTTCTGGGACACTGACAGGTCCCAGAAGACTGCATCAACCAGTCACGATGTGCAGTGGGCATCCAGCTGTGAATCCGCAAGCTGTCACTGCCGGGTGCCAATAGTGAGGATGCAGGTGCCGAGGAATGAAGATAGTGGGTGTGACTGACTGGGGTAAGCACACTGCTGGATGGTGGGACAGGTAAGTGACTAATTTTTAAAAGTCAGCAGCTACAGTTTTTGGTTCTGGAGATATGGGGCTCCTTGAGCAGCCTGTCAGAAGCTACATACAGAGCTGCCAGTTTAAATACAAGCTGGCACACTCGGTTTGCAGCAGACTGAGAGGATGAGCTCGCAGTGCCAGTAAAAGACACATGCTCCCTTCCATCCCTGCCCTCTTAATTACAAGGAAATACTGTACATGAGTTTATGGGTATATAAGGTTTACCCATAATCCCATGTTTTTCTCACACAGTTAAAATGGAGAATGAGAATCTTCAACTGCTGAAAAGGTACTTTTTTAACCACTTATCTTGGTTGCACGGTTTAGGAGATATCCCCTGTATCAGCATGTGTACGGGGACTGCTACGGGGGCTTCGAGCTAAGGTGATTATTTCATAATGAGCTAGCTCATTATGCCTTTGTCTTGCAGGCTTTTTTTTTCTTTTTTTTTGTTGGCTTACAACCACTTTAAGGACTGAGCCTCTTTTATTACAATTGTTGTTTACAAGTTAAAATCTGTTTTTTTTTTTTTTGCTAGAAAATTACTTAGAACCCCCAAACATTTTATATATATATTTTTCAGACACCCTATAAAATAAAATGGCAGTCATTGCAATATTTTATGTCACACTGTAATTGCGCAGCGGTCTTACAAGCGCAATTTTTTTTTTTTAAATACCCTTTTTTGAGTTAAAAAATAAAACAGTAAAGTTAGCCCAATTTTTTTCTATATTGTGAAAGATAATATTACGCAGAGTAAATTAATACCCAACATGTCACAATTCAAAATTGCGCCCGCTCATGGAATCGTGAAAAACTTTGGCACTTAAAAATCTCCATTAGTGACGTTTAAAAATGTCTACAGGTTACCAGTTTTAAGTTACAGAGGAGGTCTAGAGATAGAATTTATGCTCTTGCTCTAATGAACATGTATGGTTTGAACACTGTTTTCATATGCAGGTGTGACTTACGTATGCGTTCGCTTCTGCGTGCAAGTTTGGCACTTTAAAATTCTTTTTTTAATTTATTTTATCTTTTATTTTTACACTGTCCTTTAAAAAAAAATTTGGCTCAATTTTATTCCTATTGCAAGGGATGTAAATATCCCTTGTAATAGAAAAAAAGCATCCCTTGTAATAGAAAAAAAGACCCCTTAAATGTGAGATCTGGGGTCAAAAAGATATTTACACTAAAATGCAATGAAAATAAAAAATAAAAAAGTGAAATTTAAAAAAAAAAAATCCCCTTTAAGATCATTGGGCGGAAGTGACGTTTTTGGGGAAAAAAAACTGTTTCATGAACAACCAAAAAAAAATCAAAAAACACTAAAGTTAACCTGATTTTTTAATATACTATGAAAGATGTTATGCTGAGTAAATAGATACCAAACATGTCACACTTTATAATTGCGCACACTTATGGAATGACGCCAAATTTCAGTACTTAAAAATCTCCATAGGCGACGCTTTAAATTTTTTTTACAGGTTACATGTTTAGAGTTACAGAGGATGTCTAGTTCTAGAATTATTGCTCTCACTCTAAGGATCGCGGCGTATGTAACCTGTGTGTATCTGGCTCTGACACTAGCCAGTGCCTCACCAGCCACTGACCTCACCACACGTCCCTGACTCAAATCTTAAAAATACATTTGAACAGGGCTGTATGAATGCCGTAGCTGTGATGCTTTACTTCACAGCTGCGACTTTTTTTTGTGATTTCTTTAGCTGCAGCATCTTTAACTCGGCCTGCAGAGTTTGACAGGCAGCGCCTCTATTGATTTCAATGGGGCCACTCTGCAACTGCAAGACAAACTCGCTCACAGTAGAAGCATAGTCCAACAATGTAAAAATACCATTCAGCAATGTAAAAAAAAAAAAAAAAAACCAAGAAAGCAGCAGTAGCACCTCATGAACATCTGTCAGCTGCTGCTATACCACTCGTTGAAAAGCAACTCACCACAGATCACTTTATAGAGGGCAGTAAGCATTACCACAAATGTAAAGAAGCTTGAAACACATCATCAATTTCACTCACCACCAACCAGGTCACTCCCCAGCCAATTCCCATGCTAGCCACCTCCCTTCAACTTATATCACAGGTGACCATTTCCTAACCTACAGATGACAGACCTACGCCAAAAGATATCACTCTAAGTTACTCCCCCCACCCACTGATTGATATCCCTCCATGACCACCTCACACCTGACAGACTTCTCTCCCCAGCCTGTCCCCACACACCCTCTCACCTGCTCACCTGTGGATGGGGGAATCACTCCCACAGCGTTATGGCGCGTACACATTCCGACAACAAAATCCATGTTTTTTTTCTGACAGATGTTGGCTCAAACTTGTCTTGCATACACAGAGTCACACAAAGTTGGTCTGAAATTCCGAAGGTCAAGAATGCGGTGACGTACAACACGTACGACGAGACGAGAAAAATGAAGTTCAATAGCCAGTGCGGCTCTTCTGCTTGATTCCGAGCATGCGTGGCACTTTGTGTGTCGGAATTGTGTACACACAATCGGAATTTACGACAACGGATTTTGTTGTCGGAAAATTTGAGATCCAGATCTCAAATTTTGTGCGACGGAAATTCCGATGGAAAATGTCCGACGGAGCCTACACACGGTCGGAAGCACCTTGTCCCCATTTTGATGGGGACAAGGGCCTCATCCCCACAACCCTTGCCCGGTGGTTGTGGGGGTCTGCGGGCGGGGGGCTTATCAGAATTTGGAAGCCCTCTTTAACAAGGGGACCCCCAGATCCTGGCCTCCCCCCCTGTGTGAAATGGTAACAGGGTACAAATGTACCCCTACCATTTCACAAAAAAGGTGTCAAAATGGTAAAAATGACAATAGCCTGCCAGGTTGCGTGCTTGGATAAGGGTCTGGTATGGATTTTTGGGGGGACCCCTATGCCATTTTTTTTTTTAATTTTGGCGAGGGGTTCCCCTTAATATCCATACCAGACCTGAAAGGCCTGGTAATGCACTGTGGGGGAATCCCATGCCATTTTTTTAATGACTTATGTGTATTGCCGGGACTGGCAATTCATTACAGCCGCAAGTACTTTTAAATGACTTTTTTCCTTTAGAAATGTCATTTTGTGCAGGGACTGTTGTAAACACGGGAAACATGCGCCACTTTACAAGCACATTATAGACACCCCCAGGTATGAAATTTAAAGGAATATTTCACTTTTATTGTTTCACTTTAAGCATTATTAAAATCACTGCTCCCGAAAAAACAGACGTTTTTAAAACTTTTTTTGCATTGATACATGTCCCCTGGGGCAGGACCCAGGTCCCCAAACACTTTTTATGACAATAACGTGCATATAAGCCTTTAAAATTAGCACTTTTGGTTATTCATGTTCATAAACCATAGACTTTAACGGTGTTCGCGTGTTCAAACAAATTTTTTGCCTGTTCGCATGTTCTGCTGCGAACCGAACTGGGGGTGTTCGGCTCATCCCTAGTGTAGACACCTTTTTCCCATATTAACTCTTACAGGAGAGAATTTCCCTTCCTAGGGGTAGATTTCCTCTCACTTCCTGTTCTCTCCCTCCATTTCTAAGTAGGAGTCATTTGTAAGTCGGATGTTTGAAAATAGGGGACCGTCTGTATATACTATACGGCCTGCCCTAAACACTCTGCGGAAAATTGGGCCTTAGGTGTTGGTGGTACCAAAACACTGTAAGCCCTCACAGTTACTCTTGGGGGCACTGGAACGGGCGCTGGAACGGGCCCTGTTGTGAAATATTATATCAAGAATTGTAATTATGCGCCCCTGTTAAACAGGGGCATAAGAATTGAGCCTTAGGCGGTGGTGGTGATGGTGGTGGCACCACACTGTAAAGCCTCACAGATACTTTTGTTGAGCGCAGGAACAGGCCCTGCTGTAAAATATTAGATCAAAAATTATAATTACATGCCCCTGTTAAACAGGGGCAGAAAAATTGGGCCTTAGGCAGTGGTGGTGGTGCCCTGAACGGAAAATATTCCTAGAAGCTATCATCATGAAGATTAATGAGGAATAGGATAGTCACTCAGCATAATAGGATATTCACTCAGCATATGCAGTTTTCAAGGGATCCCGCATCCATAGAAAAACCAGTCGGTTACATCAGGTGCTTGGTAGCTGGTGATCCAAGACTGATTCATTTTTATGAATGTGAGCCGATCAACAGAGCCTGTGGACAGGCGCACTCTGTGATCGGTTACAAAGCCTCCAGCAGCACTGAATGTGCGTTCAGAAACGCTGGATGCAGGACAGGCCAGTAGCTCAATTGCATATTGAGCAAGCTCTGGCCAGTGGTCCATCCTCAAGACCCAGTAACCCAGTGTCTGTTCAGGTGGAAAGATCTCCAAGTCTGATCTTGCCCCTAGATATTCCTGCACCATGTAATTCAGACGCTGGTGATGGTTGCTGGAACCGATCAGACCAGGGTGCTGAGGACTGAAAAATTGTCTGAAGGCATCGGTCAGCCGGCCACCTTCTCCACTCCTCTTTCTGTGACTCAACGAAGCCTCAGCAACACGTTGTCCAGCACCAGGAAATTGTAACCTCCCAGGCTCTGGAAACGCATTGCACAAACTTTTCTGCAAGGCCTCCCGAAGATGTTTCATCCTCTGCTCCCTCTGCGAAGGCTGGATAAGTTCCGCAACCTTACCCTTGTAATGTGGATCAAGAAGGGTTGCCAGCCAGTAACGATCCCTCTCCTTGATACCACGAATCCTAGGGTCCTTTCGCAGGCTTTGCAGGATCAGGGAGGCCATGCAGCATAAGTTTGCAGAGGCATTCCATCCTGAGTCCTCTGGGTCACTAAGGATCACATGATCCTCAATCACCTCCTCCCAGTCACGTATAACTCCATGGGTTTCTGGGGACTGCAAACGATCCCTTGAAGACTGCTGCTGATGCTGAGTGTTATCCTCCACCTCCATGCTGACACAATCCTCCTCTTCTTCTTCCTGTGTGAACACTAGTGGAATTCTAGTATCTGGATTTTTTTTTTTTTTTGGATTTACTTGTATAACAGAAATGAGGGGATTTGTATTTTTGTTTCCCCTCCTCCGGATTGATGTCAATTTAACTGTGTGAGATTATTGAGGATATTAGTCCAGTAGAATTGATTTGATCAATGTAGGGGATAACATTTATTATATTCAGGTGTTTGATTTATGTATTTGTACAAACCAAACTTGTTGTGGACCACAGGAAATCATTTTTGTCCTGTTTTAGTGTAGCGATGGGTCCCCTCTAAGGGTTCAATTTTTTTAGATATTCAAATTTAATTTTTTGATAGAGGGTGGGGTAGTAGGGTCCCTTGCTTGGTATAGGCCATCTGACCTTACTGACTCCTATGAGAACCCACTAATATGATTCCCATTAAATATTTTTCAAAAGAACTTTATATTTTTTAACGATCTGTACTTTAACATATTTATTTAGTCTGCCTCTCAGTTTCTCTCTTTTTATTTATTTTCTATTATTTTTTATTTTTTATTTTATTTTTATTTTTATTTTTATAATTATTACATTTTTTATTGTTTACGCGTTATTCTTTGTATATATTTTATATATAAAGTTTTAAGTAATATAATTATATATTCCCAAATTATAGTAATTTTATTTTTAACATGAATTGGCCTCCGTGGTATCCTATGGTTACAAATAACTCAATTCGGTTAATGCCTAATTGGAGGTTAAATGATCCTGATATGAGTTTTTTAAATGTATCTACGCTGTTTTGTTTACTTTGGGTTCGATTTGCTGCCAGGTCTGTTCTTCCATGGTTAAAAATGGCTGAATTGGACTCGCTCCATGTGCTTTAGGTGGAGCGCTAGATGATTTCCTGGTCTGGATTCACATCGAGGCTTGGTTTCCCATTGTTATTTATACGCGACACGTCAGTGCGTCGCCCGTGCCCCAGACGACGTCATCGTGTGATGAAACGCGCGTCGGGAGGAGCTGACGTGCTGACGTCTTGCGTGGTCCGTGTGTGGACGGGTGAACGCTGTAGCCGGCCGACTCTTGCTATTTATATACTTGCATTTTCCTGATACAATGTAAGTGCAGTTTTTATCTTTTAAATAATAAACTAGTTATCTGGATTACGCTATGTCCATTCCCTCTTTTCTCTTGGGGAACCCCTGAGTGATTTTTATTCCGGTGCCTTGGAGGTGTATGTGGAAAGTTTTTCTGGGACCGATCTCTATGCGGTTTGGTGGACCATCCTCATTCAATCATCCCCTCTGCTTAAAGGCCCGACCGGGTCAAGGTCACAAGCTTACCTGAGCTTGCCTTGTGGTAAGAATTTAATTCTACCGGTGTTATCACAGTGGTGCGGTGGAGGATTCATATGGTTACCCAGCAACATCACTTTGAAGATATTACTTTAGATTGTGTGACTTTTTCACTTGCATTTGGATGAACTTTATTGATGCCTATTCAGAGTTGTTCCTTTATTATATATAATTTAGTATATGGGCTGGTTTCACATACATGTACCTGTATATGCTATTAATATTTGCACGTGTATACTATTCTTGGTGTACATTTTTAGGTTATTCAGCGCTGCTATTTATTGTTTGTCTGATTAGGTGTGTATCTCACTTATAGCAGCAGCTTTTTGGGTGTAGGTTTCCTTTTTTCTTTTTTAATTTCACAGCGCGGTATTCACTATTTATTATCTGGATAAAGGGGGCCTTGAGAGGTAAGGAAATCCTTCTCTTCCTCCCGCTGTTCTGCCTCAAGTGCCCTGTCCATTATTCCATGAAGCGTGTGCTCCAACAGGAAGACAAGAGGGACAGTATCACTGATGCATGCACTGTCACTGCTAACCATCCTTGTGGCCTCCTCAAATGGTGACAGGACAGTGCATGCATCCTTGATCAGTAGCCATTGGCTTGGCGAAAAAAAAACAAGCTCTCCTGACCCTGTCCTGGTGCCATACTCACACAGGTACTCATTGATGGCCCTCTGCTGCTTGTGCAGCCGCTGCAGCATTGCCAATGTTGAGTTCCACCTGGTGGGCATGTCACAAATGAGGCAGTTCTTGGGCAGGTTGCATTCTTTTTGAATGTCAGCCAGCCAAGCACTGGCATTATGTGACCGGCGGAAATGACCACAGACTTTCTTGGCCTGCTTCAGGAGATCCTGTAAGCTCGGGTACCTGCTCAAGAACCGTTGCACCACCAAATTCAGGATGTGAGCCAAACGGGAACATGGGTCAAGTGTCCCTGTGGGAGGGCGGAGGGGAGGTTGGTGCCATACAACCATTCCTGGCTGAACCTGGCATGGCGTCAACCACCTCTGAGCCTGCCCCTGCAGAGCTGACAGAATCTCTGCCCCAGTGTGGCTCTTATCCCCTAAGCAGACCAACTCAACACCGCATGGCATCTTTTTGCCTGAGTGCTTGCATAGCCCCTTGAAGGCCTACAGAGCACCGCTGATTCAGAGGAGAAATCTGCAGAAGAAGAGGCCATAGAGGAAGAAGAGGAGAGGGTGGAGGAGAGAGCTGTGGCAGAATCACCACTAGCATTTTGTAGGCATGGTGGCGGAACAAGCTCCAACAATACTGAACCCTGTCCTGCATCCTTCCCAGCTGTCAGCAGAGTTACCCAGTGCGCCGTGAAAGAAAGGCAACGTCCCTGTCCATGCCTGCTGGACTATGAATCAGCAGTAATATGCACCTTACTGCTGACCGCCCTGTTCAACGAGGCCAAGACATTGCCTTCCACATGCCGGTAGAGAGCCAGAATCGCCTTCCGTGAAAAGAAATGGCGTTTGGGAACCTGCCACTTAGGTACTGCACATTCCACAAATTCACTTAAGGGGGCAGAGTCTACCAGCTGAAAAGGCAGCAGTTGCAGTGCTAGCAATTTGGCCAAGCTAGCATTCAGACACTGAGCATGTGGATGGCTGGGATAAAATTTCTTTTGACGGTTTAGCAACTGGGGTAGGGAAATTTGCCTGCTAAAATACGATGTTGGTGTACCGCTAACAGACTGGCCGCAAGTACTTGGGACACCTATTTCTATACCTTCATTCCAGTATAGTGGAGGTATAGTGGGGGTTGTAGATCCACGCTGATGAGGAGCAAGGAGAGGTCCGCCTTGTTCTTTGAAGTGGGTCTTTCAAGTGCTGTTGCCAATGGGGCCAACGTGCAGGCAGCCTTAGATAGTGTGGGACGTGGACTTAGTCCCCCTGAGCCATGATTGGCCAAAGGCACCCTGCCTTTGGCCAATTATGGCTCTCTGCCCACTGTCATCCCCTCCACACTCCTCTCCTGTACATACTGCCCACTGGCATACCCTCCACACTCCTCTCTTGTACATAGTGCCCACTGTCAACCCTCCACACTCCTCTGCTGTGCATACTGCCCACTGCCATACCATGGAATCTCATGTCCTGTACATAGTGCCCATTGCCATACCCTCCACACTCCTCTCCTGTACATAGTGCCCACTTTTATACCCTCCACATTCCCCTCCCTTACCTGCACATATATACCATTCATACTCCTCCCCTATGCCTCTTACCCACAAAAACAGTTCTTTAAAATTATATTGACTATCCTCAATGTTACTAGCTCTAGAATGGGCACACTTTTGTTAGTTCAACTAAAGGAAATCTTCTCAGTCCTCATATTTGTTCTGCCCATTATACTCATTTAATTTTGTGATTACTCTTGTGATGTATAGAGGAACATAGGAGATGTCAGCTACTCTAAATATACCACTGGAAAAATAAAGTGTCCCTAAAAATATTTTTGAAATGTTGGCAACTATGCACTGGGGCACTGCCCAAGGGCCACCGGGTCAGTAGGGGGCCCCGTGAGAGGCTCCTGGGATCCTGTGATATTAAAGTGGTAGTAAACCTCACTAACATTACTACTTTTTAGAGGCTCCTGAGGTAGGTAATTCCATAATTTACAAGTATGAACAGCATATTAGCACATTAGGGTACACTTACCTGTCAGACCGAGCCCCTGTAAACAATCTGGCGGGTCCCAAGCGCTTCCATTTTCACCCGGTCTTCCTGCCGGGTCCTGTGCCAATGGTCACTTGCCTTGGCCCTGCTTCGTTGATGTCACTCCCACGCATGCTCATGCACGTCCTCTCTCTCTCTTTCTCTCTCATCCTCCCTCCCTTACCCCTCTCTCATCCTCCCTTTCTCTATTTAATTTAATTTGTTATAACAAAACATTGTTTGCATTTTTATTTATTTATTTTTATAAAAAGCCCCACCAAAATCCTCAGCACCAGGCCCATGATGTTCTCAATCCGGCCCTGTACAGGTGGAATGAGAAGCAGGAAAACCCTAAGAAGAATAAAAAGGCAATCAGATAGCTGAAGGGAAGCAGTAGCCTAGATGTAAACTCTTACAGCATGAACCCCACGTAAACAGTGGAGAGAAAACACCTTGGGACATTTCAGGACAGAAAAAAAGATAAGGCAATGTTGTGGGCTAGGTGAAAAGAAGAGACCACCCAGACAAAAGGGAGGCCTTAGGCCTCCACACCACTTTATTCCTGAACAACTTCAGGAATAGTTCCTGCATAAAAAGACTACTAGCCCTGATATCATCTTAGTATAGATAAGTGTGATAAGGAATAGCCTTGTGCGTAAGGTCAGAAAAAGGGGACAAAGGGGTGGGCTCATAAGGCAGCCACCTAAGGGCTAATAAGAACAAGGGTAAAATTCCATGGAGCCATCAGACAACGATTTAAAGGAGCTATATGAAAGACCCAATACACAAAAGCCAGTGGTCATTGGAAAGAGTAGTTAAGGCCAAAATAGGCCCCTTAGTAGTTAAGGCCAAAATAGGCACCTAAGCTATGACTAAGCACTGTTAAGTGTGAAACTCATCAACTCGTTTGTCCCATTTTTTGCTGTGGCTTGTATCTTTTGGACTTTTTACAAATAAAGGCTATATTCTGGAGTGCGGCTGTCCAGAATTTCCTTTTTGCCTCAGGCCACTTTATGGTGCTCAAGGCCAAATACAGATCCAGACTGGGCTAGAGCAAGGCTAGCACTGGCCCCATAGAATACGGTACCGTGCTTGCACCAAAGGAAGCTGACCATGTCTTCCATGTCACTCATTCTACAGTCCTCTGTGAATGGAAAACTACCTTAGTGGCTGTCGGCTTGTAGTTCTCAATGAACTGCCACCACGCTGTGAGCAGTGTATCGGTTTGCTCATACGAAGTACAAGCAAGCACATACACTGCCAGGTCTGCAGAAGTCCTGCATGGCAATCTGCTGATCGCTGGCGCAATGCTTTTACAGGCTTCTGCAGGAAAAAAATTAATGAATACGCATTTTTTTACCTGGAAAAAAATTAGCATTTATTATTTTTTGTCAAAAGGTGAATTTATCGTTTAAGGAGCTTTCCGTACAAAAAAAATAATTAAAAACGCATGAGGTTCCATGTTGATGAGAAGGGCCTTGTCCCCACAACCTAGCCTGTTGGTTGTGCAGGCGGTGGGCTTATCAGAATCTGGAAGCCCCCTTTAATAAGTTGGAGGTAAGGTAAATTGTAATCTAAAAGTAAAAGGCACTTAAAGTCCTTTACTAAAAAAAAATCCCCCAAAAATGTTCCTCGCAAATCCATCATCAATCATGTTGCCTCCCACAAAAAAATAAAAAATCCCGATGACCTGGTGCACATGATTCACTCTAACGGTACAGTAGCTTAATGTCAGGCCCCAGAGGATTCCACCCTCAGCCCAGCCCAACAGGGCACCTCCCAAGCTATTGGAGCAAATGACTGTCCAGACTCCAACACCAGGCTTGGAGATTCACAACGCTAGGAATAGTCTTCCTTTGGATGACAAGTGCATAGAGTGATCCATAGACTAAATCTGGTTGTCCCAAGCAGCTTGAATGCTTAGTCGCAGCAGCCTTGAAAGGGGGTACCAGCAGCTCCAGTGCCCACATGCAAAAATGAAACGAGGAATGCCTTCTGAATTCTGATCCAATGGAATCTAATCCAGAGGAAGAAAGACTAGAGCCTGGTTCATGTCCAGGACCAACCCCAATAATGTACATTAGGCGGTGAGTTGGATCCAACACGGACTCCTGAATGTGAGAATTAGAGAAATGTAAGGGTGTAGTAATCAGGGTGGTTAAAATAGAACACGAAAGGCACATAGCGGAGGAGAGTAAAAAAAAAAAATCCCAAGAAATTCTTTAAGTACATAAATAGTAAAAGAGGGAGGACAGATCATATTGGCCCCATAAAGAATGATGAAGGGATTCTAGTTACAAAGGATGGAGAGATGGGGAAGGTTTTGGATGTATTCTTCTCCTCAGTATTCACGAGGGAAACGTGGGGCTTCAGTAATCAAAACTGTAATGTTTATCCTCATGACACATCACAGGAAGGAACCTCATGGTTAACAGAGGATAAAATCAGAAACAGACTTGAAAAACTTAACATAAATAAGTTACTGGGACCAGAGGCCTTGAACCCGAGGGCCAGTAAGGAACTCAGTAAAGTAATTGCCAGACTGTTGTTCCTAATTTTTACGAACAGTCTACTGACTGGTATGGTACCAGCTGATTGGAGAAAAACCAATGTAGCACCAATCCTTAAAAAAGGAACAAGATATATCCCTGGGAACTACAGACCAGTTAGCTTAACATCAATAGTATGCATGCTCTTGGAAGGGATGATAAGGGACTATATATGAGATTTTAGTAATGAAAACGGTCTCATTAGCAGTAATCAGCATGGATTCATGAAAAATCGTTCTTGGAAAAAAAATCTATTAACCTTCTATGAGGATGTGAGCCTCCATCCAGATGAAGGAAGGCCCGTAGACGTAGTGTATCTGGATTTTGCAAAGGCATTTGAAACAGTTCCCAACAGACGTTTATTGTACAAGCTAAGGACTGTCAACATGGACCAGAAAGAGTGAGGACCTGGATTGAAAACTGGCTACAAGGGTGAGTTCAGAGGGTAGAGATAAATGGGTTCTCTCCTGGGACCAATCCTATTTAATTCATTCATAAATGATCTGGAGGATAGGATAAACAGCACAATCTCAGTATTTGCAACTGTACTAAGCTAAGCAGGGCAATAGCTTCTCCGCAGGATGTGCAAACCTTGCAAAAAGATCTGAACAAATTAGTGGGGTGGGCAACTATATGGCAAATGAGGTTTAATGTAGAAAAATTAGTGAGAACCTCTGGGGGAATCTAGGATGGAAAAGGACCTGGGGGTCCTAGTAGATGACAGGCTCAGCAAGCTGCTGCAAGCAAAGCCAATAGAATATTGGCATGCATTAAAAAGTGAATCAACTCCAGAGATAAAACGATAATTCTCCCATTCTACAAGACTCTGGTCTGGCCCGCACCTGGAGTATGCCGTCCAGTTCTGGGCTCCAGTCCTCAGGAAGGATGTGCTAGAAATGGAGAGAGTATGGAGAAGGACAACAAAGCTAATAAAGGGACTGGAGGATCTTAGTTATGAGGAAAGATTACAAGCACTGAACTTAATTATCTCTGGAGAAGAGACGCTTAAGAGGGGATAGGATTTCAAAGTACAAATACCGTACTGGAGACCCCACAATAGGGATAAGGGCATTTAAAAAGACTCACTGCCATTTACTGAAATTTTAGAGGAAAAGCGATTTAACTGGAAACTGTGTAGAGGGTTCTTTACGGTAAGAACGTGGAATTCTCTTCCACAAGCAGTGGGGTGGGCAACTACATGGCAAATGAGGTTCAATATAGAAAAATGTAAAATAATGCATTTGGGTGGCAAAAATATGAATGCAAGCTATACACTGGGGGGAGAACCTCTGGGGGAATATAGGATGGAAAAGGACTTGGGGGTCCTAGTAGATGATAGGCTCAGCAATGGCATGCAATGCCAAGCTGCTGCCAACAAAGCAAAGAGAATATTGGCATGCATTAAAAAGGGGATAGAACGATAATTCTCCCACTCTACAAGACTCTGGTCCAGCCGCACCTGGAGTATGCTGTCCAGTTCTGGGCACCAGTCCTCAGGAAGGATGTACTGGAAATGGAGTGAGTACAAAGAAGGGCAACAAAGCTAATAAAGGGTCTGGAGGATCTTAGTTATGAGGAAAGGTTGCGAGCATTGAACTTATTCTCTCTGGAGAAGAGACGCTTGAGAGGGGATATGATCTAAATATACAAATACCGTACTAGTGACCCCACAATAGAAATAAAACTTTTTCGCAGAAGACAGTTTAACAAGACTCGTGGCCACTCATCAAAATTAGAAGAAAAGAGGTTTAACCTTAAACTATAATTAGAAGAAAAGAGGTTTAACCTTAAACTACGTAGAGGGTTCTTTACTGTAAGAGCAGCAAGGATGTGGAATTCCCTTCCACAGGCGGTGGTCTCAGCGGGGAGCATCGATAGCTTCAAGAAACTATTAGATAAGCACCTGAATGACCGCAACATACAGGGATATACAATGTAATACTGACACATAATCACATATAGGTTAGACTTGATGGACTTGTGTCTTTTTTCAACTTCACCTACTATGTAACTATGTTTCAGCAGGGAGCATAGATCATTTAAAAAAAACTATTAGATAGGCACCTAAAATGACCACAACATACAGGGATATACAATGTAATATTGACATAAAAGCTCACACACACAGTTTTGGACTTTTTTCAACCTTACCAACTATGTAACTATGAAATGAGCCGAACACCCCGTGGTCCGTTTCGCACCAGGACAGCTGAACATCAGAAAAAGTTCAGACCTGAACACCGAACCCCATTGAAGTCTACAGCATGGGATCGGACCTTGAAAAGTTCCCATTTTGAAGGCTTATATGCAAGTTATTTGTCTTAAAAAGGGCATGGGGGCCTGGGTACTGCCCTAGGGGACATGTATCAATGCAAAAGTTTTCTTTACAAACAATCATTTTTAAAGGAGCAGTGACGTTAATGATGCTTAAAGTGAAACAATAAAAATGAAAAATTCCTTTAACTATAGTGCCTGGGGGGCCCACCCTAGTTTGCCTGTAAAGTGGCGCAACTGTAGAGTTTATAGAACTTGCCGCAGCAAAACTGACAATTCTAAAAAAAAATAAAAAAATGCATTTATATGTACTTCGCGGCTGCAAGCTATTGCTGGCACCTAGCAATACAATTTTTTTTTTTAAACAGCGTGGGGCCCACCCAAAATTCATACCAGACCCTCATCCTAGCACACAGCCTGGCAGGGCAGGAAAGGTGGACGAGTGAGTGCCCCCCCTCCTGAACTGTACCAGGTCACATGCCCTTAACATGGGGGGCTCTGCCTCCACCCCAAAGCACCTTGTCCCCATGTTGATGGGGACAAGGGCCTCTTCCGTACAACCCTGGCCAGTGGTTGTGGAGGTCTGTGGGCAGGGGGCTTATCAGAATCTGGAAGCTCCCTTTTACAAGGGGGCCCCCAGATCCCAGCCCCCCCATGTGAATGAGTATAGGGTACATTGTACCCCTACCCATTCACCAAAAAAAGTGTCAAAGAAATAAAAACAGTAAGGGTCTGGTATGGATTTTGGCGGGACCCCTACCCCATTTTTTTAATTTGGCACAGGGTTCCCCTTAATTTCCATACCAGACCTGAAGGGCCTGGTATGGAAATTAAGGGCGGTACTGTTCTAAACATGAGAAAACTGCGCCACTTTACAGACACACTATAGACACCCCCCAGGCACGATATTTAAAGGAATATTTCATTTTTATTGTTTCACTTTAAGCATTATTAAAATCACTGCTCCCGAAAAAACGGCCGGGCAGGACCCGGGTCCCCAAACACTTTTTTTGACAATAACTTGCATATAAGCCTTTAAAATGAGCACTTTTGATCTTTTATGTTTGTGTCCTATAGACTTTAACGGTGATCGGCCAAATTTGTTGCCAGTTGTCCCGCCTGTTGGCACTCTCAGCCACTGTAGCGTCCAAAGATCACAGTGTTGCAGCAGAGGGAGGGAGAAAAGCAGTTAACATCACACCACAAAGGTAAAAAAGAAAAGCCTGTACACAGTGTTTGGGAGACTAATATTGTGCCACAGTGGTTCCTCATGGCGGTGGGAGAGAACTGCAGGGAAATAGTACCTAAAAAACAAAAAGATCTAAATTCAAACTGAAAAGAAGTCCAAGCTGGCGCTCCTGTCTATGGCTGCAACAAGTTTAAACTGTCACAGCCTGGGCTCCAGGGTTAGAGCACAGAATACTGGTCTCAGTCAAGGGCAAAAAGCTCAGACTCTGAGCAAAAAGCTCAGAGTTAGTTACAACAAGCCCCATCTTGGCTTCATCTTTTTTGACCTGGGTTACACCTGTGTGGATTGCCACTGCCATGAACCTGTATGGCACTATGTGGCTAATTCCAGGTGTTGCACCATGTGCCTTGGAGGAGCGCCAAACGCAGGGCCCAGTGCCTAAAGCAACATAACAGGCCTGCATATTCCGTCCAATAGGTCTGGGTACAGCCCCAAAGGTGTACCTAGGACAGCAATCCAAAAGCTGAGCCATCAGTCCTAGATGCTGGTACCGGAAGAAGAAAACTACTCAGGAAACATCTAGAAGAAACCAGTAAGAGGGGGAGTGAGAGACCAGGGGAGTGAGAGACATCGATCACCTAGGGCACAGATGTCAAACACAAGGCCCGCAGGCCGAATCCGGCACTCCAGGCCATTTCATCTGGCCCTCACACCTCTCCTGCAGCTGCAGGAAAGCTCCAGCCTCCTCTGGTCCTCCTCCAGATCCCTACTTTCTGATTTTAAGCAATGCATCCAGCTTCTTCCCAGCAGCAGCATAAGGAAAGGGGGTGCATTGTGATGTTAGGGAGAGTAGGGGACTCAACTTCTGATGGTTGGGTGGCTCTTGACATCTAATGTAAGGGGAGGGGATGCACTGGACATCTAGTCTTACAGATACAGCCGGCCCTTTTGAAGACAATTATGGTGCTGATGCGGCCCACAATAAAGTTGAGTTTGACACCCTTGACCTAGGGTCTAAGGATTGCTGGGAGTGGGTTAGTGGGAGGTGGTATATGTGGGTTTATATTGCTCTGATTTGCCAGTGTTCAATCACCTGAATGTAGCTGCACATAATCTAGTCAACTATGACTATGCTTGTGTTCTGTGATGTATGAGAAAGAAAACTTTTTTTTTTACTTTTTGAGGATACAGAACTACAAAAGGTATGTCTGTTTCTATAATGTCCATGATTACCTGCTGCTGCAAAAAGGTGCCCAAACCAATGAGCTGTATATATCAAAAAGTTAGTGGTCTTGTTAATGAAAAAGAAAACAGCGGAGAAAATATTTTTTTTCCCCAGCAAAGAACATGCTTCAAAATAATTTTAGGATTTTTATTCAATTGAAAACTTTAAAAATAAAATCTAAAACTTACGTCTACAAAAGATCCCAAGAGTTGACCATGTGCCATCTTGCAAACATGTTGCAAAATTTCTACCTCCAGGAACACGTGAATATCCAGGTTGGCAATCGTAATACACTTTTAATCCCTTAGAGAATGTAGTTTGAGAAAGGAATGAACCTCTAGGCTGTGCATAATCCAGTCGAGGCAGAAAACTGCAGCCATCTGCTAAAATCAAATATAACATTTTAGATAATCACATATAACATTTTAGATAATGCCTAATATTACCTTACAACAAACAAACATGTTCTTATATGCATATATTACTTTTATAGTCTCGGTTGTACAGAAAAGGTGTTTAAAGTTATATTTCAAAACAGGTATGTGTAATTGTCCATATATTCTTGCAGTAGGAATGCAACCTGTGAGAAAAATACACATCTAATACCACAATTTATGCAACATTTTATATAGCATCTTACAGATGGCTGATGTGTAAATTAAAGTGAGGGAAGTATGCCAACTGATATTGCAGACCTATTTTTCAAAATGCTTGTTGCCTGGCTGTGTCTGATTTAAAGAGCACCTATGCCCACACACATTTTTAACTTTTATTTAATGTGTATGTAAAGGCAAAAGTGTTTCTTTAGTTTTGGATACAATGGGCAACCACTGTCACTGAGACAGATGGAGAAGGAAAATCCAAAATTTTTGAATTTTACCAGAACAACCTGTGAGAGAAAATCTTCCAATAGGGACCCCTAATCCTGTTACAACTCTCTAAAATGCAAGGTGCATGGGGACAAGTTGAGACTAAAGTGACAGGGCTTTCCAGAGCCAGGATGGAGAAGTGACAGGAGTGTGTGGCGATAGGGGGGAGTAGTTTTACCACCTTTTACCACAACACACTTCAATGAAAAAACATGTATATTATTGATTAATGATTAATTTCAACATAAATTCCAGGTTAAGATCTGATCTGTGAAGAAGGGGGAGGAGGGACTGAAATTGTATGCTGCTGTCACAACAGCAAACATGGCAAGTTGTCTTTAATGCTAAGCAACCAACTGACAGATATTCTGTCACTATGTTAATATAAAATGGAGAACCTTGGCAAGTTTGAGATTGCTCCCAAAGAGAGAACTATTCCTTTAAAGGATTTCTGTTGGGCACAGGTGCACTTTAAATCAATTATTGCACTATGAGCAATGCCCTCCTATTACCTTCACTTCTTTACCACCCCCGTGCTAAAATCCCGCAAAAAGGTGGTTCTAAGAACATAACAGTTTAACCTCCCAAAATACTGACACAAGCACAAAAAATTCCCAATTGAAGTAATACAGTAACAATAAATGAATTAGCACCCATATAAAAGTGGTTTATATAATACAAAACCAGTGACTGTTGAATAGTTGAAAAAGATCTTGACTGCAGCCTGTAAGGATCTAGGATCCTGACGACTCTCAGTCCCTTGTCTGCCTGTACCTCCCGTACCTAGCGGCCATGCTTTTTTTTAAAAGTGGTTGTAAACCCTTACATATACCCAGTGAAGTGACTGGCGTCAGGTGGTACACAGAGATGAACCAAACCCTCCTACATACGTTGTACCTATTTATCTGCAGTCTTCGTTCAAAGTGCTGAATTATAAAGTTTGTCTGAACGTTCAGGAAAAAGGGGACGGAGAGCTGAAGTTACACTCTGCAGAGCTCAGTAAGAAAAGCACTGAGAGCTGATTGGATTGAAGGGACAACACCCCCTTCACACAGCATAGAGCTGAGGCTGTCAGTCAGTTGGAGGCCCCTCCCCTGTCACCTTTTTACTCTAATGCCACGTACACAAGATCGGATTTTCCAACAACAAATGTTCGATGGGAGCTTGTTGTCGGAAATTCCGAATGTGTGTAGGCTCCATCAGACATTTTCCATCGGAATTTCTGACAAACAAAAATTTGAGATCTGTGTCTCAAATTTCCCAACAACAAAATCCGTTCTCGTAAATTCCGATTATGTGTACACAATTCTGATGCACAAAGTTCCACGCATGCTCTGAATCAAGCATGAGACGGAAGACGAGACCTTCTGGTAAAACTAGCGTTTTAATGCAGCGCATTCTCTTCTTGTTTATAATGCTAGAATAATGAAGTTGTTTTGCTGCTGATATTCACACAGAGTTCTGACAACCTAATTTCTATATTATTTCTCGTGATCTCATGAATAATTGTTTTTTTTGTTTGGTTTTTTATCCAGACCTCCTATTTTTTTTTTTTTTTATAGTGAACTCTATAATTTTTTCTCGTTTTGTGTCAAGTTACCACAACACCATTATTATCTTGTATTTTTTAACCTTAAGGAGGTTGAGGTTGGTGTTGGTGTCCCTTGTTAATTTGACATTGTATTTTTGAAATGTACCTGCCTACTCACAAACAAACTGTCTTTTTTGAAGTAAAACACATAGGCAAGTATTTGTGAAAAATAAATAGCCATGTATTATGGGTCATAACAAAATAAAGAGGAAGGCAACGCTGGAGAAACTGGTGAAATTTGCGAAGCCTTTGTACCCCAGGGCAGACATCAATTATTTTAGTCAAAATTGGTGACCTGAGGAGTCCTTATAATAGTGAGCACAATCCAGTCCAGGACTACAAGAGATCAGGAACAGCAGCAGATGACATATCTGTCCCCAGGCTGTGGTCTTACAACAGCCTGCATCTTGTCAGACCAGACTGAACCCAGGTTATTACTTTCTTGTCTTCCTTCCACGCTTCCTTCCATGCTTGCTTCCAGGCTGTGGCTCTGGTGTTGTAGTTGTGGCAGGAGGAGGAGGAGGAGGACCATGGTTGAACTCACAAACGTGGCATTGGCTTGTGAGTTCGCCCCTCAACCCCTTATTTAGGGCTTGTAAGATAACTTCCTCACATAAGAGGCGTTGGCCCTCCTCCATTACCTGCATTTTGCAGGCTGCCATGTAGGCATAGTCGTCCTGATTATTGGGGGGGGGGTTCTGAGGGCCGCAGTAGCCTTCCGAAATAGGCCAAGTGCTGCCTCCTCCAGTTTACTCCTCTTCCTGGGACTTTTTTTTGGAAGATGGAGGGGAGGGACCTGGGATTCGGGCAGGCTACTGGGCCCGGCCACCTCCTGGCTGCCACTTACCCCCGCCACCTCCTGGCTGCCACATTCCATAGCCTCCTCCTGGCTGAGACTTTCCTGTGTATGAAAAGGGGACATAGTTTTAGATTTTGGCTCATCAATCACACACAATTTTCACAATTCATTTTTCATTCTTGTCCCAATCATTTGTGGCCACTACTGTCTATTGATATGTAAAATACTTTGTAAAATCAGAAATTACTGATCAATAATAACATCTAGTTAACATCATTAATTATTTGACTAGAAATATGTTGAATAATGCTATACCTGGCTCAAGCTGGGCTCCTCCACTTCTTCCTGGCTGGAAGGCCCAGGACGTCAGAAGCCTCAGCTGAGGTAGAAGGGAGCCTTGAAGAAAGACTGGAGAGTGCTGGCCTGGGTTCAGTCTGGCCTGCCAGAAAATGCAGTCTGTCATAGTACCACAGCCTGAGTACATAAATGTCCTCTGCTGCAGCTCCTGATCTCTGGGAATCCTGGACCTTCTTGCACTCCTATTATAAGTGCTCCTCATGCCACCAATTAGGGCCTTCAAATAGGGGATGTCTGCCGCGGGGATCACCGGCTTCACAAATTCCAGCAATTGATCCAGCGCTGCCTTCCTCTTAGAACAAGACAAACCCTAATGTCAGGCTAAACTCTCCTAATCGTGTCCCAATATAGGCCTCAATCAATAAGCAGTATAAGCCACTGATGCACCAAGTTAAAATTGTACCTTCGTTCTAACGATCAGCGCTTCCGATACTCCTTCCTCCTCTCACAGATCGTACACATGACGCAAGCGTGTTACACTTTATATACACTGCGCATGCATAAAACTACGCCCGCCACTGACGTTCTTTCTAGTCTATTCCCCGCCCCTTGTCTTTTGGCGCAGTGGGAGAGCACATGGCGGAGAAAGAGCAAGTGCATGCAGAGGAGAGCAGCAACGACGAAAGGCCGGAGCCATGAACGTCCCGATCCCAGAGAAGATTTAAGGCCTCAAATATGTCCTTGATAGAGATGGTGGACATCTTGAAGAGGGCCGACTATGATGGGAAGCATGAACCTTACCCAAACCCAAATGTCAGAAAGGCCAAGATCATGGCTAAAGTTGTGAGAAGTCTGCACAGGAATTTTGGGGGACGACGATCCAAGGATCAATTGAGGAAATGCTGGTCAGACCTGAAATTGAGGGCGCAGGATCAGTACAGAAAGATCAAGAGAGTTCTTCAAAAAAGTAAGTAGTTGTCGTGTGTTCTTATTATTATTACTTGCATGCTGCTCCATATGCTTTTTCTTTACTGTTGTACAGTTTAAAATGGCAACTTTCAGGGTTCGTGGGCACAGTAATCGTTCGTAGTAAACATCGTTTGTTCGCCCACTAATACAATGTTTTTGGCAGATACAGGTTAACTACATTTGTTCCAGCCCTTTTTGCATTAGAAGAAGTTTATGACATTGTTGTCTAGATGGGTTTTTGCTAGAATGAAATGCAAACTTGATTCAGTGTAAGAAGGGGACACTCAGCAGCTGTTTACACATTTGGACGCAGGAGCACTAGTGTGGGACACCAGAACAAACTTTTTAGGGTGTCTCACACAGGTGCTCCAGTGGATACTAGGGGTGTCTCCATGTGTGAAAATTGTACAAAAAAGGTAAGTATTCTAGCTTTACAAATGGAAAAAAATAATGTCTTCAGCTTGGAACTCTGCCAAAAAAGACAATTGTACGACACTTCCAAGCAATGTTTTATATTACTATTTCTCGCCTCAAATATCTGTGTGCTAAGTATACTTTTTTTTTTATTCACATAGGGGAGAAAAGACTTGGGACATCTGAGGACACCAGGGACCCCCCACCTCCTAAAGAAAAGCAAATCCCCACACCACAACCAGAAGATGTGGAGGAAGGAGAGGTTTATGAAGTGGGCGAAATAGTGACCACAACAGGTGAGTTTCTAAGACCACAGCTTCAGGTAATAGATGTATAAGAAATAATACAAAACAGCTGCAGCTCAAAAATGTGAGATATACACAAATCAAACAGTAACTATAAAAACGCGAGCAGCGCTACAAAAAGTGAATATAGTGTATAAAAATTAGTACAAATAAATAAGGATCAAGAGTCCATGATGTACCAAAATTAACAATAATAAACAATATAAGTGCCAAAAAAATGACATAAAAAGGGTGGTAATAACATAAAAGGGTGATAAAAATTAGTCCCAACAGTGAAAATGTGGAAACAATGAAAACTCAGTGGAAAAACCCATCCAAACAAATAAAAGGCGAGGTAAATCGGTCACACCAATAGCGATTTGTGAGCAGATCCACCACCGTATGTGCTAAACGCTTACCAGATGGCAAGCTTTGGAAAGCTTGTAAGTAGCCTGACAATCAATGGTAAGCAGCACACACCACAGCTTCTCAATGAAGGGCCAAAAACATACAGGGTTGCTCCATCCAATGGGCAATCTTTATTTTATTTCATTTTGGTTTAAGGAAGTTCATTCCAGAGGGAGGGTTTCAGATTGCAAACAGCCTGCTTTGTGCAGCGAGGGAGGGGTGCAGCACAGAGCAGGCTGTTTGCAATCGCACCCAAGAGCGGATCAGAAAATCGACTGGGCTCCCTGGACAGGTAAGTGTCCTTATATTAAGTATTTGTAGCTGTTGACTTCAAATTTTTTGGTGAGGGGTGGAATTACTCTTTAAGAATCATTCAAATGCTGATAATTCTTTGGATGATGAAGATATTTAACTACACTGGATAAGACTATATCTGAAATGGTTTCTCCCCATAATTTTTCGCGATGGTGGTGACTGTATATAATTTACATATACTAGCACCAGGGTATGTGTGTGCCCACAGAATTTTGATTATATTCTTGTGTTCTTTTGCAGTTAGGGAGCATGCTAAGGGCTCACAGAAAAGAAAGGCAAGCTCTGTGTTTAAGCAACCAAATTTGCTAACTTTGTAGAGATGGGCCAAACACCCCCAGTTCGGTTCACACCAGAACATGCGAACAGGCAAAAAGTTTGAGCAAACATGCGAACCCTATTAAAGTCTATGGGACACCAACATGAAAAAATCAAAAGTGCTAATTTTAAAGGCTTATATGCAAGTTATTGTCATACAAAGTGTATGGTGACCCAGGTATAGCCCCAGGGGACATGTATCAATGCAAAAAAAAGTTTTTAAAACAAGCGTTTTTTCAGGAGCAGTGATTTTAATAATGCTCAAAGTGGAACAATAAACATGAAATATTCCTTTAAATATCATGCCTGGGGGGGTCCCTTTAGTCTGCCTGTAAAGTGATGCATCTGTATGATGTGTAGAACAGTGCCGCAGCAATAATGAAATTTCTAAAGGAAAAAATGTAATTCAAACTTGCTTGTGGCTGTATAGATGAAAAATCAATGAAAAAAAAGGGCGTGGGGTCCCCCCCCAGTCCATACCAGGCCCCTCAGGTCTGGTATGGATTTTAACCACTTGACGACCGCCTCACGCCGATATACGTCTACAAGGTGGCACGGACAGGCAGAATCATGTACATATACGATCGGACCCCCCCCCCGGTGCCCGAGGCTGTCGCCATTTCTTCCTGGGCGATGAGAGGTGAGGGGGAGGCCATCCATTCGTGGCCACCCCCTCCCGATCGCTCCCGGCGAATGAAAAGCTTCCTTTCCCTCTGTAATGTAAACAGAGGGAGAGGAAGTGATGTCATCCCTCCTCGAGCCGGTCTTTTCGACCCGGCGCCGAGGAGAGAAGACATCAATGTAAGTTACACCAACACTACACTAACAGTAGAACACGCCAGGCACACTTTTCACCGACCATCACCCCCCGATCACCCCCCTGTACCCCCTGTCACACTGACACCAATAGCAGGTTTTTTTTTGCATTGGTGTCAGTTTGTGACAGTTATGAGTGTTAGGGCAGTTAGGTTAGCCCCCTTTAGGTCTAGGGTACCCCCCTTTAGGTCCAGGGTACCCCCCTAACCCCCCCTAATAAAGGTTAACCCCTTGATCACCCCCCGTCGCCAGTGTCGCTAAGCGATCGTTTTTCTGATCGCTGTATTAGTGACACAGGTGACGCTAGTTAGGGAGGTAAGTATATAGGTTCGCTGTCGGTGTTTTATAGCGACAGGGACCCCCATATACTACCTACTAAAGGTTTTAACCCCCTGATTGCCCCCTAGTTAACCCTTTCACCAGCGATCACCGTATAAGTGTTACGGGTGACGCTGGTTAGTTAAGTTTTTTTTTATAGTTTTAGGGCACCCGCCGTTTATTACCTTATAAAGGTTTAACCCCCTAATAGCCCAGCAGTGAAATAAGTTAAGTTTTTAGGGTCAGATAAGGTCTGCATCGCCCCAGGCAGCGTCAGGTTAGCGCCAGTACCGCTAACACCCACGAACGCAGCATACACCTCCCTTAGTGCTATAGTATCTGAACGGATCGATATCTGATCCGATCAGATCTATACTCCCCAGCAGTTTAGGGTTCCCAAAAACGCAGTGTTAGCGGGATCAGCCCAGATACCTGCTAGCACCTGCGTTTTGCCCCTCGGCCCATCCCTGCCCAGCCCACCCAAGTGCAGTATCGATCGATCACTGACACTTACAAAACACTAAGCACACATAACTGCAGCATTCGCAGAGTCAGGCATGATCCCTGCGATCGCTGACAGTTTTTTGGTAGCGTTTTGATACAGTCGCTGAGAGCCAGGAGCTTTTTTGCCTGTGAGTCTCACTAGTGTACCCCTAAATTTAGAGCCCAAAATGGCAAATCGAAGGTACACTAGTGAAGAGGCCTACACGTTTCTGAGCATGAGAGATAGTGAAGAGGAAGTCACTCATCTGTCAGATTCAGGCTCAGAATACGATCCTGTAGAGGACAGCGGCTCCATGACAGATAGCTCTGACGACGGAGTTGTGGTCTCTGCTAAGGTCAGGCGTACCAGACCCCAATCTTCTTCTTCTGTCCTTGAAGTGCAAGAACCGCAGGGCTCTCGTATGGAGCAGAGCAGTACTAGTGCCGCTATTCCTTCTGGTGAACTGGCAAGCACCAGCGGCCTAGTACACCCTGGTCTTACATCCAGCACTGCAGTATCACGTGGTGACGTGGCGAGTCCCATAAGTGCAGTTCAAGCTGGCGAGGTGGCAAACACAAGTAGTGTCCCACTGCCACCAAGAAGACAAAGACAGGCCCGTCGTGCCCATAGTGCCCTTCCTGTTGCATTCACCAATCTGAATTGGGAACTCACCACTTCTGCAGCACCCGTACTTCCCCCATTCACTGGCCAACCCGGAATTCAGGTGGAAACAGTTGATTTTACACCACTGGATTTTTATTCGCTGTTTTTCACCGAAGATCTCTATAGATCTATTGTGGAACAAAACAATTTATACGCTGGTCAACACATCACCGCTAATCCCCAGTCCTCCCTTGCCAGAGATTGGAGACCAATTACGGTCACCGAATTTAAGATCTTTCTGGGCCTTTCCCTCAACATGGGCTTGAATAAACAGAGTGAGTTGCGGTCATATTGGTCCACTGACCCAATTTACCATGCGCCCGTGTTCTCTGCCTCCATGGCCAGGGCACGATACGAGCAGATTTTGCGGTTCATGCACTTCAATGACAATGAACTCTGTCGTCCTTGTGGAGACCCTGGATACGATCGGCTCTACAAAATTCGGCCCCTCGTAAACCACTTCAACCAACGTTTTGCAGACTTGTTTACTCCCCATCAAGTTGTCTGCATTAATGAGTCCCTGATTAAATTTTCTGGCCGCTTGTCATTCAAACAGTACCTTCCCAGCAAGCATGCCAGATACGGGGTCAAGATGTATAAGCTCTGTGACAGGGCCACAGGCTATACATGTAGTTTTATGGTTTACGAGGGCAAAGATAGTCACGTGGAGCTGACAAACTGCCCTGACTACATAGGAAGTGCTGGCAAGATTGTGTGGGACTTGGTGTCACCCTTATTCGGAAAGGGGTACCACTTGTACGTGGACAATTATTACACGAGTGTGCCACTTTTTAGTCACTTGTTTGATCAGCAGATTGGAGCATGTGGCACCGTGCGACCTAATCGCCGGGGCTTTCCCCAGCGGCTTGTAGATTCCCATCTTAGGCTGGGGGAGATAGCCTGCTTGAAGTGTAATAACTTGCTCGCTATGAAGTGGAGGGATATGAAGAATGTTTACGTTCTCACCTCCCTTCATGCAGACACGACGACCCAAATTACTACGGCGACTGGTGTTGTGGAGAAACCCCTCTGTGCCCACGAATACAACCAAAATATGGGAGGGGTGGACCTCAACGACCAGTTGTTGGCGCCGTACCTAGTTGCCCATAAGGCCAGACGCTGGTACAAAAAAGTGTCTGTTTATTTATTTCAATTGGCTTTGCTGAACGCTCATGTGCTATACAGAGCTTCAGGACAGACTGGATCCTTCCTTAAATTCCAGGAAGAGATCGTCAGAGCCCTTCTGTATCCAGACGGTGCTCCACCTCACCATCCCCAACCAAATGCAGTAAGCCGGCTGCGTGAGAGGCATTTTCCTTATGCCCTCCCGAGTACCCCTACCCAAAAAGCCCCCCAAAAAAGATGTTGTGTCTGCAGCAAGCGTGGATTTAGGCGTGACACCCGGTGTTATTGTCCCTCCTGTCCTGGCAATCCTGGTCTTTGCATGGGTGAATGTTTTGAACGCTACCATACACTAGTTGAGTATTAGCGTAGGGTACAGCACTGCACAGACTAGGACACACTTTCACAGGGTCTCCAAAGATGCCATTGCATTTTGAGAGACCCAAACCTGGTACCAGTTAAAAAAGTTAAAAGTTACTAAAAAAAGTGTAAAAAAATAAAAAAAATAAAAACACAAAAAAATATAAAATAAAAAAAACAAAAATAGTTGCTGTTTTATTGTTCTCTCTCTCTCTATTGTTCTGCTCTTTTTTACTGCATTCTATTCTGCAATGTTTTATTGTTGTTATGTTTTACCATGTTTGCTTTTCAGATATGCAATTTTTTTATACTTTACTGTTTACTATGTTTTGTTGGTAACCATTTTATTGTTTTCAGGTACGCCATATAGCTGCAGAGCGGATTTATTTATCTTGACAGCAACAGCGTTTGCTCCCACTATATATAAAGCCGGGACTCCAGCGCTGTCGGAGGTGATTTCACCATCACAGTTACATACTTCAGCATATATGCCGAAGCGTGGGGGCAGCAGTGGGTGGAGGAGCAATTTGCTCCTGCCTTTTGCGGGAGGATGCCCCCATGCTTCGGCATATATAAATGGTGCATGTATGCCCATCATTAGAAGTGGGTGGATGAAGGGAGGTATTCTAATGGTGGGCATACCCACCGATCAATATCTTTTTTTTTCGTTCAGCCCATAGGCTGCATGAAAAAAAAGTTTACAATATATGCCCAACAAGGACCAGCAACGTACTGGTATGTTGCTGGACTTTGAGTGGTTATACCAGAATGATGCCTGCAGGTTTAGGTATCATCTTGGTATCATTCTTTTCAGCCAGCGGCCGGCTTTCATGTAAAAGCAAACCTAGCAGCTAATTAGCCTCTAGACTGCTTTTACAAGCAGTGGGAGGGAATGCCCCCCCCACCATCTTCCATGTTTTTCTCTGGCTCTCCTGTCCCAACAGGGAACCTGAAAATGCAGCCGGTGATTCAGCAAGCTGACCATAGAGCTGATCAGAGACCAGAATGGCTCCAAACATCTCTATGGCCTAAGAAACCGGAAGCTACGAGCATTTCATGACTTAGATTTCGCCGGATGTAAACAGCGCCATTGGGAAATTGGGAAATCATTTTATCACACCGATCTTGGTGTGGTCAGATGCTTTGAGGGCAGAGGAGAGATCTAGGGTCTAATAGACCCCAATTTTTTAAAAAAAGAGTACCTGTCGCTACCTATTGCTATCATAGGGGATATTTACATTCCCTGAGATAACAATAAAAATGATTAAAATACATAAAAATGAAAGGAACGGTTTAAAATAAGATAAAAAATCAAAAAAATAATAAAGAATAAAAAAAAAGCACCCCTGTCCCCCCCTGCTCTCGCGCAAAGGCGAACGCAAGCGTCGGTCTGGCGTCAAATGTAAACAGCAATTGCACCATGCATGTGAGGTATTACCGCGAAGGTCAGATCGAGGGCAATAATTTTAGCAGTAGACCTCCTCTGTAAATCTAAAGTGGTAACCTGTAAAGGCTTTTAAAAACGTATTTGGTTTGTCGCCACTGCACGTTTGTGCGCAATTTTAAAGCATGTCATGTTTGGTATCTATGTACTCAGCCTAAGATCATCTTTTTTATTTCATCAAACATTTGGGCAATATAGTGTGTTTTAGTGCATTAAAATTTTAAAAAGTGTGTTTTTTCCCCAAAAAATGCGTTTGAAAAATCGCTGCGCAATTACTGTGTGAAAAAAAAAATGAAACACCCACCATTTTAATCTGTAGGGCATTTGCTTTAAAAAAATATATAATGTTTGGGGGTTCAAAGTAATATTCTTGCAAAAAAAAAAAATTTTTTCATGTAAACAAAAAGTGTCAGAAAGGGCTTTGTCTTCAAGTGGTTAGAAGAGTGGGTGATGTGTGACATAAGCTTCTAAATGTTGTGCATAAAATACCAGGGCAGTTCAAACCCCCCCCCCAAATGACCCCATTTTGGAAAGTAGACACCCCAAGCTATTTGCTGAGAGGCATGTCGAGTCCATGGAATATTTTATATTGTGACACAAGTTGCGGGAAAAAGACAATTTTTTTTTTTTTTATGCACAAAGTTGTCACTAAATGATATCAAACATGCCATGACATTTTTTTTTTTTACCAAAGACATGTGGCTGAATACATTTTGGCCTAAATGTATGACTAAAATTGAGTTTATTGGATTTTTTTTATAACAAAAAGTAGAAAATATAATTTTTTTCAAAATTTTCGGTCTTTTTCCATTTATAGCGCAAAAAATAAAAATGGCAGAGGTGATCAAATACCATCAAAAGAAAGCTCTATTTGTGGGAAGAAAAGGACGCAAATTTCGTTTGGGTACAGCATTGCATGACCGCGCAATTAGCAGTTAAAGCGACACAGTGCCAAATTGGAAAAAGTCCTCTGGTCCTTAGGCAGCATAATGGTCCGGGGGGTAAAGTGGTTAAGGGACACTCCATGCCAAAATAAAAAAAAAAATTGGCATGGGGGCCCCCCAAAATCCATACCATACCCTTATCCGAGCATGCAGCCAGGAGGACAGGATAGTGTGGGGGGGTGAAGCGAAAAATAGAAAAAAGAAACGAAAAAACTCCTGACAACTCCTGTCTTTTGGCTTTGACAGCTGTTATATAGGCAAGGGTGGGGCCACCTGCTGATGTAACCGGATGACCCCACCCCCTCTGACGTCACATGATGTCACATGATATATGTCAGAAGGGGGCAGGATGACTCGGTTACATCACCGGGTGGCCCCGCCCTTGCCTATATAACAGCTGTCACAGTCAAGAGACAGCAGTTGCTGGAAGGCCTCTTATCGAGGCGGAGCTTTTTTTTTCTATTTTTCGGGTCTGTCGGGCGGGGTGATTGAAGATGGATGGACATTACGAAACACTTTTTTTTTTTAAAATAAAGGAATTGTCAAAAACTGTCTATTGTGTTTTTTACTTTTTGACACTTTTTTTGGTGAATGGGTAGGGGTACAATTTACCCTATACCCATTCACATGGGGGGGCAGAATCTGGGTGCCCCCCTTGTTCCTCTTCCAGAATCCGGTAAGCCCCCCGCCCGCAGACCCCGACAACCAATGGCTAAGTTTGTCGGGAAGAGGCTCTTGCCCCCATCCACATGGTGACAAGGTGCTTTGGGGGGGACCCCAAAGCAGCCTCCCCATGTTGAGGGCAAGTGGAATGGTATGGTTCAAAAGAGGGGGGCCGCCCGCTCGCCCCCCCTTTTCCTGGCCTGCCAGCCTGCTTTCTCGGATAAAGCGTCTGGTATGGATTTTGGGGCAACCCCACATAAAATGTATTTTAAATTTTGGCGTGAAGTTCCCCTTAAAATCCATACCATACGCCAAGGGCCTGGTATGGGTTTTGGGGGCGACCCCACTCCGCTTTTTCTTAATTCTGTCAGAGGGTACCCCTTAACCACTTCAATGCACTGTATTATATACTGTACACTGACTGCACTGTATATATTCCACACTGACTGCACTGTATATATACTAGACTGCCTGAACTGAATATATAGTCTACACTGAATGCACTGTATATACATATATGTATATGTATATGTATATACTAGGGAGACAGCAAACCATTTGGCTGAGGCGATCCTATAGACAAATTCTATCAGTCCTCCTGATTATAGAATCCCCAGTTTACCACCAGCTATCTAGAACTTTCTTGCATGCCTTTACCAGCCTTACTCTATGAGATGCTCTCATACCTGTTAGGGATAGCAGTGAAATCTAGGGCTGCCACCTCTGAATATGCAATCTCCACATCTTCACACAAATTATAGGGATGGGCCTGGTGTTCGAAACGACCGTAATTTTGACTCGTACATCGGGTGTTCATTTTTTTGCAAACTAACCGTACGCATGGGGCGTTTGAACGCCCCATATGTTCGGTTAGTTTGTGAAAAAACATTCTGCAAGCCTGCTGCAAGTCCTGATTCAGTTATGTTGTGCAATAGTCATCCCATCACAGGGGTCACTGTGGCTGAATTTTCATTCTGTAGACTTGCAGAGCTCTTGCTGTAGATTCACCACCACAACTTTGCTCTTGATAGAGACTTGCCATGCAAATTTGCTACAAATTGTAAAAGTGTCAACTAGCACAAATGCTTTGCAAGTGTATAACTTGCCAGTGAAAATGTGCAGCAAGTTAACAGACTTGCTATCTGGGTCCAAGGTTATATTCTCTGCAATATTGCCTGTGCCATGTGCAACACAGGAAAGGCCTGTGAGCAATGGGATTTAGATAACCAAATTAATGGCTAAGGAAATTATGCAAGAGGGAAGGATTTGAGTTTCTAGAGCACTGGGCTGACTTTTCAGTGGAGTACAACTTATATGCTAAATATGGTTTCCACCTTAACAAAAAGAGGTCTGCTGTACTAGGGTGGTGATTTAAGTGATAAGGAGTTTCCCATGTTACAAACAACCATTGGAAATTATAGTACTATTTGTACTACAAAAAAAAAAAAAAAGCAAAACATAAGTGCAAAATGCAAACAATGAAGGCCCCTTGACCCGACCCGCCCTAAGGAAAAAGAGCCTTGACTGCTGGATGCTTAGCAACTAAGCGGGGTGTCAACCTAATCAGGGAGTCAGAGTGGCTCCAGTAGGATTGGCTTCAATGGCACGAGGTGACTGGGTAGAGCCGGAACTCTAGAAAAGGCTATGCAGAGGCACGTCCCTCTACTTTCAAGAGAATTTGATGTCAAAAGAGTTGGCCTCCCCTGCGTTCCTGCCGACGCCTTGATGGAGAGGGTCAGGGATCTGGTAGAAAGAGGTCAAGCTGACTGGCTCCTGCCTTTACTCACCGGTGAGACTGTTTCCCTGGTCCTCACCTCACATCCCGTAGATGCTTCCGAGGCTGGCAGACTGCCAACTTTCAGGGCCCGCAGGGCGAACCACCCGCCCGCTCTCCAGACTGAGCCCCAGCCCTCCTAGGGCTGCAACTCGTGTCTCTAGGACTGATAGCGGAACCACTGGCACTGATGGTGCTGGCTCCTCTTCTCACCCCCAGTCCCGCGCTGCACGTGGATCACTGAGCACTTCCAGCCATGGCCGTGTCTCTCTTAGGCCTCTCCCTGCAAATCAACAACGTCTCCCCTGCTCTAGGAGCCCCCCTGCACTCTGCGAGTCATCATCAGGTGGCTGCTCAGGCTCGCACCGTGCCCCCCTCCGGATCCAGTCCCCTGCGAACAGCTCTCGGCTCCCTGCAGGGCGGGAGCTGCTGCTTCCTTCTCTCTCTCCTCTCCTAGTGCTGCGTGGCGCGCGGATGCCGTTACTGATTGCGGGGCTTGCCCCTCCACACAGCGGGAGGTTTCCAGCTCCCTGGCATGCCTCCACTCGCTCCCTGGCTCATCCTCCAGCGTCTATGCCTCCCCCCTCGCATGGTGCCGCGGGGCATCAGTACCTGTGTGAGTGATGGCACGGCTCCTGGGCATGCCTTGGCCTGCTTCCTGGCTCGTCATCTGCTCCTGCTGCTTCCCACGCCTCCCCAAATGACCATGCTGCTGTTCCTCTGACGGGGCTCACTGATCACTTGAGGCAGGAGGCTCCAGCGCTGCTAGGTGAGTTTTCCTGCGCAACACTGCCACCTGTTGGCCACTACACTCACAAACAGCCTGTGTTTCTTCCCTTAGATTGGTGCTACTCCCCGCTTTTGCCATACATGATTCTTGTTAAACACCGACAACCTCTAAGTGGGTAGGCACCTACATATTTTAATGAATATTGGTAATGGGTTTAAGGAAAATTGTGGTCCCAATGTTATTCTATATAATCTAGATAAATCCACAGATGCATGAGACGCCCTTGAAGAAGCAGGACACTGCGAAACATGTTGGCTCTCTGCATATTCAAGCATCCTGTGTAAAAGTATATCCCAGTATCAACCACCAACAATGATTTCATGAATTTTGTGATTTTATATGTAATAGATATTGTATTTTTGTATTGATTACTGATTAAATTAAATGGTTTTTTAATTCAATTCCAATGAATTTGTGCTTACCTTATTATACAGATTTGATGCTCTCCTTCAAAAATCCCATTTTCATGGAGATAGCCTAGGCTCTCTCTCAATAGTTTGGAGCTACTCCCAGCGTTCTCATCCCTCTGTACCTCCTCCCAGGATCAGCTGTTTTTCTCCCGGGCTTCAGCATCCGCATCCAGCTCCTCCTGCCAGCGACCACCTGTGGCAAAGGGCAATGCCTGATGGAGCTCTGCTGGGTTCCCCTGCTCAGCCTCCATTGCATGAGTATGACTGTGGGGTGGTTTGGGGTAGCAATACTTGTGCTATTTCTACAGACGACAGCATCCTTACTGCGGTAAAATCGGCATTGCTGCATTTGGGCATTACACCAGAAGTGGCGCCCTCATCATCCCCAGGGTCTGGTTTTCACCTGGGTGGCCCCCTATAATCTGTTTTACCAGTGGGTTTGCACCTGGCACAGGATGTCAAAGAAAACATTTGCCACTTTGAGTTCATTGGCGTACTGATGCTGGTGCTTTTTGACAAGGAGACAGTGGATAAGTTTAGGCAGATCGATGTTACTGTTCAGGCTGAAAAGACGAAGCAGCTTCCTCGCACATTTGAGAACTGGCTGCAGGGTTTCTGCGTCTATGCAGGGGTGCTCTGAGAAATTTCAGGAGCTGGGCCCTTCTCTCTTCGGATACATGGATCTCATTTGGGGGGCGTAAAAAACATATGGCGGGCAGTGCTGGTTCAATTATGACACCCAGTTTCACCAGAGGATGGCTGCCCGGAAAGACCTGCATTTTAACTGCCAGGATGGGAGTCTTTGGCTGCTACTCATGGACCGACCACCTTTCAGTCCCCTGCTGGCGCTCTTGCCAGACCATCGGCAGCATCCAAAAAAGGCATCTGCGGGATGTTTAATGAAAGCCACTGTAAGTGGTACACCTCGTGTCGCTTTAAGCACGAGTGTTCCACCTGCGTTGGGGCTCACCCAGCGATCCACTGTTTTCATAAAACAAAAGGACCCAAAACAACTAAACAGGGTTACAGAGCCGACCTTCCTAAGCCAGAGGAAGCCAGTGAACGTCCCAAGGATGCTTCGCTGGCTCGACCAGTACCCCCTCAGTAGGGACGCATCGATCCTTCAGGACGGTTTTTCCCGGGGATGTTGGATTCCCTTTGTGCCGTCGGAGGAGCCCACCATGTCCACTAATTTGAACTCTGTTACACAGTTTGAGTCCGTGGTAGCTGACAAAACTGAGAAAGAGTTACTATTGGGCCGAATGGCGGGTCAGTTTGACCTCCCTCCTTATCACAACTTGTGGGTTTCCCCGCTTGGCGTGGTACCCAAAAAAGATCCAGGTAAATTCCAAATGATCCTTCACCTTTCCTTTCCGTCAGGTTCTTCTTCTAAAGGTAGGCGTGTAGTCCTCAAGGCCTGTGGGGGCCCCTTTTGCCCGGTTCGCTTATCGTCTTACTTTTCTGCTGTCCGCCCTTCTGCTTCCATTTTTTCCTTTTAATGCTGATTCCTCCAATCTCAGCAGGTTTCAGTTCCTTCGGGTTTTCCGCCTTTGTCTTTCTCAGTTGGGCCTTACTCCTGTGGATTTCTCCACACACTACTTTCGCATTGGCACAGCCACCACTGCTCATGGGATGGGTTTTTCAGATGAGGAGCTGCATCGCTTGGGTAGATGGATTCTTCTCATTTTTCCCTGTATGTTCGTCCTCATCTTTTGTATTGATTTCAGGTTTCCTTCCAGTGTTGGTTTGGATCATCGGCGACTCTTTTGTGTACTGGGCTGACCGACGTGCCTCCAACAGATGCTATGGGAGGAACCTTGGACTTCCTTTCACAGTTACCAGAATATGCTGGTGTGGCTTCCGTGGGCTTTGTTGGTCGCAAATGTTGCCTGAGCTGTTGAACCTCAGGAAATTTGTCCTGATCATCCACGCTGGGGGGAATGACGTAGGCCTGTCTCATTCTGTGGACCTCATTTCGTCAATTAAACGTGACGTTGCTCAATGCTGTGCCACGTTCACCAACCTAACTATTGTCTGATCTGAAATTATCCCCTGCCTGGTCTGGGCTCATTGCACCCCAGGTGCAAGCCTGGAGCGTTTTCGGTGCAAGGTGAATGCTCAGGTTTCCAAATTTATTCGCCAAATCGGTGGTATTGTGGTGCGCCACAAAGACTTGGAAGGGGATAACAGTGATTTACTGAGACCTGATGGGGTCCATTTGAATGAGATTGGCCTTGATATTTTCAACCTGGGCATTGTTGGTGGTGTTGAGAAAGCGTTGGCTGTGGTGGGGCGCTAGTCAGTGTACCACTGACTTGCGTGCGGCAGTTTTACCTTGCCAGCAATTGGTATTACTTTATGGCCTATACCCTCAAGTTTAATTATGGGGTCAGTTTAATGCCTGTCTTGCACTGATGGTGGAGACAGGCCTCTTAGACGATATGGTTTGGTTATAGATGCTCACGGTATAACCGTGACCGGCATGGTTATTGGTATTTTGAAGGTTGTTATACTGATATGTTCAATAAAGCTGTGGCCCTGCCCTACTTCCAAATTAAAGTGGTCTATGTGTCTTTTTGGGGGGTAAGGTTTGTTGTGGTTTAAATAAGTGGGGGTTAAGATAAGCCTAAGCTTCTCAGCAGTCATAGATAAAAGTGTTTATTCACCAATGCCAGAAGTCTGCCTAGCAAATAAAAGTTGGAAGCTTTGGTGCATGAAGAAAACTATGATTTAATTGGTATTGCTGAATTTTGGCTTCATTCTTCACATGATTGGGCAATAATATTCCAGGCTATGCTCTCTTTTAGACAGACAGGGTTAAACGAAAAGGTTTATGAGTCTGTCTCTGTCTCCCTGTAAAAAGTGATCTAAACATGAGTGGGAAAGAGGACCTGGGTGATGGAGAATGTGCTCGCGCTGAGGGATTATGGGTGAAGCTGCATATGGGTGTGAATTCAGAGTTAATTGATTGGGTTTGTTACAGGCCATCCAGTGTTAATAAAGAGGTAGAAACTCATCAGCTTGCATAGACAGAAAGGGCTGCGAGGACAGGGACAGTGATAATAATAGGGTCATTTTACCTACCCTAAAACTGATTGGAGAAATAGCACTGCCAAAAGGGTAAAATGCTTCTGAAATTCATGCAATTAATGTTTTACTAATAGACCCCTTAATTTTAAGAAAGCATATTTTCTAAGGCTGGGGGCTGCTCTGCAAGAAGGGAATATTGTCACCAAAGAACACAGAACAGAAATGCAAATGTTTCAAATCAACTGTATGCAAGCATGCTGTGAAATATATTCCCCTTGGCAGTTGAGGACACATGCCCCAAAAAAAAAAAATCAATTAAACGTCTGTAGCATGTCCAGTTTTTTTGCCTCTCTGCTACATCCCCCCCCCTCCCAATTGTCCACAAATCTTGGCCCTTAAAAGAAGCCGGGAGTTGCTTTGTACATATAGCACCTTAATTGGGTGCACTACCTTGGGGGGCTTCATCTGGGATATTGTCCACGGTAACCTGCACAGCCATTGCTCCTAGCAACCAGTAAATTCATCGAGCCGGGGAACTGTACTTTGCTTCCAGGACCACTGAGGGCTGCACTGCATACCCAGTTGCCCCAAATTGTGTCTGGGATGGACACTTGTACTAAAACCTACTATTCAGTGAGAACTGTGTTATGTGCTGTCACCCGTGGCAACCACAGCGGGCAATCCCAGAAAGTCTCATTAATGCAACCACACATTTTAACTTTTCACTTACTGTTCTTACCCTAGTACATGGCTACAGAACACCTCTCCATCATCTTGTGTCCATAACATATTGGTGAGGTGTTCTGTTGTCCACAGAGAGAGCTGGGAACAGTTCTCACACATAAAAGGGAAGAAGCACAAGTGATTAATAGCTTACAAGATTTCTGACTTCAGGATCAAATGTATTTGTTTTTCCACTATCAAACAGATATAACAAAATGCTTTTAAATACATATGTGTATGTGAATTTATGTTTAACAGATCAAAAAGAAACCAAATTTGTATTGTTTACATATCGTTAAACTGTGAAAAATAACCTTATGATGGTCATACGCAAAGCAATCCACCCTACAACTTACAGTTTCTAATTAAAATGTGAAATAATCAAAATAGTTGGTGATAGTTTGCCTTGATCTATTTATTCATTCAAAAAAATGTTTTAAAGTGGTTGAATTTGCCTGAAAATTGCTGTGTATCAGCACTTTTTTTTTTTTTGGTGCACATCAAAAACCTCAACACTAGACTCTGAAACCAATGCACTGGCATTATCACAGTATGAGAACACTACCCCAATGTTAAGCCATTAGAATGAACAATAAAATACCTATTGAAGTGGAGGTTTTAGTGGTAGTTGTCTCTTTTTCTCCTTCAAGATCATCTATAAGGCATAATAAGAAAAAACATTTGTAACTCTTCTTTTAGTCAGGGTGAATTCCAAAGTATATACATATACAGTAAAAAAAAGAATGACCTGTAAATTATTGTTATACAGTAGTTTGACCTTTTTTGTCCTTATGTATTTAGACACATCTATGTTAGGACCCCCAAAGTGAATAGTGATCTGATAACCCTTTTCCATCATATTGGACATCAGCATTTCCTATTATCTAAAAGTTTCTTTAAACACTACAATCCAGTCAGAGAAAACAGGTAATGGGGTTTGGATTCAGCACTAAAAGTTCAGTCATGTATTATTGTTCTGTGAACATGCCTTGAACCAAACCCAGGTAGGTTTGTCTCATCCCTAATTAGGAGACCGCAGATGATACTGCAGTGTAAAACTGGCCAACAAGACAGTTTTTATCTTGGATAATGGGCCTGACCAATGTATTGCTACTATTTGTAAAATAGAACTGGATGTGCAGTGAATGTGAGTGATATAATTTGAGGTGGGTTAGATGCACAGTGTTCTTGCACTTTGTTCTTTCTTTCTATAAAATGGCGTGGTGGCATGCTGGAAACACAAGGCAACTCCAAGAATGGATGGTCGCTAACAAGAATGGTCACTTCAAAGAAAAAAAGGTTCTATTCATTTAAAAAAAAAAAAAATACTAGGGGAAATCATGCAGCAAAAACAGAGTGTAACCTAAATAAAGATAATATCAACATAAAATAACAAGTGGCTAACAAGTGAATAACAAGCAAAAAAAAAAGTTTGCAATAGACAGGACAGCAGCTAACTGTGACCTTTTAAATCAGCTAGTGTAAGTTAATTCACCACACCGCAAAAAAAAAAAAAAAAAAAGTCCCTAATAGTAAAACAAAAAAGGCTAGCATATAGGCTGATTACTCAAAGAGCTAGCAATCAGAATGTAATTATATTTTCCTAACTGACCCTAATCTCTCCCTATGCAGTTGGTTAGATGCCCCTATTCTTTTTCTACAGAAGCTTCAATAATCTGTCAATCTGTCTGCTCTGCATCCCCATTTTATAGTGAGGGGATTGGCATTTCCAGAAAGTCTCATTAATAGAATCACACATTTTAACTTTTAACTTTTTAACTTAACTTAAATGATTATCAGCTTACAACATTTCTGACTTCAGGATCAAGTGTATTTGTTTTTCAACTATCAAACAGATATAACAAAATGCTTTCAAATACTTATGTATATGTAAATGTATGTTTAACAGATCAAAAAGAAACCACATTTTTATTGTTTACATATGTTTAAAGTGTGACAAATCACCTTGCGATGGTCATACACAAAGCTGTATACTAGACAATTTCAACCACTTTCTATTTACAACATGAGCAAAAGGATCAATCCATCCTACAATTCACAGTTTCTAATTAAAATGTGAAATAATCAAAATAGTTGGCGATAGTTTGACTTGATCTATTTATTCATTTTAAAAAATGGTTTAAAGTGGTTAAAGTGCACATCAAAAACCACAACACTAGACTCTGAAACCAATGCACTGGCATTATCACAGTATGAGAACACTACCCCAATATTAAGCCATTAGAATGAACATTAAAATACCTATTGAAGTGTATGTTTTAGTGGTAATTGTCTCCGTTTTTCCTCCAAGATCATCTATAAGACATAAGAAGAAAAAACATTTGTAACTCTTCTTTTAGTCAGGATGAATTCCAAAGTATATACACATACAGTAAATAAAAAAAAAAAGAATGACTTGTAAATTATTGTTATACAGTAGTTTGACCTTTTTTTGTCCTTATGTATTTAGACGTATCTTTGTTAGGACCCCCAGAGTAAATAGTGATCTGATAACCCTTTTCCATCAAGCAAAAAAAGAAAAAGTTTGCTATGGACAGCAGCTAAATGTGACCTTTTAAATCAGCTAGTTTAAGTTACGGTAATTCACCACACAGAAAAAAAAAAAAAAAAGTCCCTAATAATAAAACAAAAAGGCTAGCATATAGGCTGATTACTCAAAGAGCTAGCAATCAGAATGTAATTATATTTTTCTAACTGATGTAGCTGGGGGCAAAGTTATGGATGGCTTTGTAAATTATTGTTAGTACTTTGAATTTTATTTGTTGGGTGAGTGGAAGCCAGTGGAGGGATTGGCAGAGAGGGGTGGAGGACACTGAATGGTTGGTAAGGTGGATGAGTCTTGCAGCGGCATTCATTATGGACTGAAGGGGGGATAGTCTATGTAATGGTAATCCAATGAGGAGGGAGTTGCAATAATGGAGGCGAGAGATGACCAGGGAGTGAATTAGAAGCTTGGTGGTGTCATTAGTTAAAAAGGGGCGTATTCTGGAAATGTTGCTGAGACTAAGGCGGCATGATTTGGACAGGGATTGTATGTAGGCCTGAAAGGACAGTTCAGAGACTAAGGTTACCCTTAGCACCCTGGCATGCGGGGACAGACTGATAGATGTGCCATTGATCTTGACAGAGAAGTCAGGGGAAGGGGCACGTGGAGGAGGAAATATTAGGAGCTCAGTTTTAGATAGATTCAGTTTGAGGAAGTGGTTTGACATCCAGGCTGATATGTCTGTTAGTAGATCAGTGATGTGTGAGGAGATTGATGGGGTGAGCTGAGGAGCAGAGAGATAGATTTGGGTGTCATCAGCATATAAATGGTAGTAAAAGCCATGGGAGGCTATCAGCTGACCCAGGAAGGATGTGTAGATCGAGAATAGTAGAGGTCCAAGGACAGAACCTTGGTGGACCCCAACAGTAAGAGGAGTTGGAGAAGAGGAAGTGGAGTTGTAAGTGACACTGAAGGTGCGATGAGATGGGTAAGATTCGAACCAACAGAGAATGCAGCCATGGAGACCAAGCAAATTGAGTTTTTTTGAGCAGGAGGGGGTGGTCAACTGTATCAAAGGCAACAGAAAGGTCCTTAGAGTAAGAGTATGGAATAATGACCATTGGTTTTGGCTGTTAGCAAGTCGTTTGTGAGTTTTAGGAGGGCAGTTTCTGTAGAGTGCTGTGGGCGAAATCCAGACTGAAGAGGATCAAGAAGGTTATTCTCAATGAGGTGGTCACTCAGTCGATTGTAGACTAAACGTTCAAGGAGTTTGGAGGCAAAAGGGAGGAAAGAGATGGGTCTTAGGTTGTTAACATTGGTGGGGTCTAGTGAGGCCTTTTTTGGTATGGGAGTGACTAGCGCATGTTTTAGATGGGTGTGGAAGATGCCAGTAGAGAGGGAGAGATTGAAGATATGAGTTAAGGAGTGTAGGATTGAGTCAGATGGTGACCATAGTATTTGAGAAGAAACAGGGGGCAGGAGGTTAGAGGGGCATTAGAAAAAAGTTTAGTGACTTCCTCTATAGTAGCTGGGTTAAAAGAGGGAAGTATTGATTGTGCAGGAGGACAAGGAGTGTAAAGTGAGGGAGATATCTGTAGAGCGGAGATCTCGAGACGAATTGTCTCAATCTTATTATTTTTGAAGTGATTAGCAATCTCCTGGGCAGTGAGTAAGTTACTGGGTGGGGGTAATGGAGGACGAAGTAGAGTGGTAAAGGTAGAAAAGAGTTGACGGGGACTGCATAAGAGGGTGTTAATGAGAGTGATAAAGTGGGTCTGTTTTGCAGTGTGGAGGCAGGAATGGTATTTTTGGAGGGCAGTTTTATATTGGCTGAAATCTTGCTGTGACTTAGTTTTACGCCACAGACGTTCAAGAGTGCGGCTATGTTTTTTGAGGCTCCTGGTATTGTCTGTCTGCCAGGGTTGTAGTGGTCGAGGCCTGATTCTGTGCGTAGTGAGGGGGGCGAAGGTATCCAGGGTGAATGACAGTGAGTGTCAAGAGTGAATGACAGTGGAGTGTTAAGATTAACAGGAATGTATAAGTCACCAAGAATGAATGTTGGAATTTCAGAAGAGAGAAAGAAGGGTAGCCAGGCAGAGAAGTCATCAAGGAAGTTTGATACCGGTCCAGGGGGCAAATAGATCACAGCAATACTCAATGAAACTGGAGAGAATAGACGAATACAGTGAGCTTCAAATGAAGAGAGGGACAGAGAGCGGGGTGGATGAAGAACCTGAAAAGTGCTTTGGGGGATAGGAGGATTCCAACACCACCTCCTTTCCAACCACTAGGCCTGGGAGAGTGAGTCCACGGGAAGCCACCATAGGAGACAGAAGCAGGAGAAGGAAGGTCAGATTCTTGAATCCAGGTCTCAGTAATTGCAAGTAAGTTCAGGGAGTTTGTGATAAATAGGTCATGGATGGTGGTGAGTTTGTAACAAACAGAGCGGGCACATTTTAACTTTTCACTTACTGTTCTCACCCTAGTACACCCTAGTCCTCACCCTGTTCTTACCCTAGTACATGGCTACAGAACACCTCTTCATCATCTTGTATTCATAACATAGGTGGGGTGTTCTGTTGTCCACAGAGAGAGCTGGGAACAGTTCTCACACATAAAAGGGAAGGAGCACAAGTGATTATCAGCTTACAAGATTTTGGACTTCAGGATCAAGTGTATATATTTTTCAACTATCAAACAGATATAACAAAATGCTTTTAAATACATATAGTTACATAGTTACATAGTAGGTGAGGTTGAAAAAAGACACAAGTCCAACCTATGTGTGTGATTATGTGTCAGTATTTCATTACATATCCCTGTATGTTGCGGTCATTCAGGTGATTATCTAATAGTTTCTTGAAGCTATCAATGCTCCCCGCTGAGACCACCGCCTGTGGAAGGGAATTCCACATCCTTGCCGCTCTTACAGTAAAGAACCCTCTACGTAGTTTAAGGTTAAACCTTTTTTCTTCTAATTGTAATGAGTGGCCACGAGTCTTATTAAACTCTCTTCTGCGAAAAAGTTTTATCCCTATTGTGGGGTCACCAGTACAGTATTTGTAAATTGAAATCATATCCCCTCTCAAGCGTCTCTTCTCCAGAGAGAATAAGTTCAGTGCTCGCAACCTTTCCTCATAACTAAGATCCTCCAGACCCTTTATTAGCTTTGTTGCCCTTCTTTGTACTCGCTCCATTTCCAGTACATCCCTCCTGAGGACTGGTGCCCAGAACTGGACAGCATACTCCAGGTGCGGCCGGACCAGAGTCTTGTAGAGCGGGAGAATTATCGTTTTATCTCTGGAGTTCATCCCCCTTTTAATGTATGCCAATATTCTGTTTGCTTTATTAGCAGCAGCTTGGCATTGCATGCCATTGCTGAGCCTATCATCTACTAGGACCCCCAGGTCCTTTTCCATCCTAGATTCCCCCAGAGGTTCTCCCCCCAGTGTATAGATTGCATTCATATTTTTGCCACCCAAATGCATTATTTTACATTTTTCTACATTGAACCTCATTTGCCATGTAGTCGCCCACCCCATTAATTTGTTCAGGTCTTTTTGCAAGGTTTCCACATCCTGCGGAGAAGTTATTGCCCTGCTTAGCTTAGTATCGTCTGCAAATACAGAGATTGAACTGTTTATCCCATCCTCCAGGTCGTTTATAAACAAATTAAATAGGATTGGTCCCAGCACAGAACCCTGGGGAACCCCACTACCCACCCCTGACCATTCTGAGTACTCCCCATTTATCACCACCCTCTGAACACGCCCTTGTAGCCAGTTTTCAATCCATGTACTCACCCTATAGTCCATGCCAACGGACCTTATTTTGTACAGTAAAGGTTTATGGGGAACTGTGTCAAATGCTTTTGCAAAATCCAGATACACCACGTCTACGGGCCTTCCTTTATCTAGATGGCAACTCACCTCCTCATAGAAGGTTAATAGATTGGTTTGGCAAGAACGATTCTTCATGAATCCATGCTGATTACTGCTAATGATATCGTTCTTATTACTAAAATCTTGTATATAGTCCCTTATCATCCCCTCCAAGAGTTTACATAGTACTGATGTTAGGCTAACTGGTCTGTAATTCCCAGGGATGTTTTTTGGGCCCTTTTTAAATATTGGTGCTACATTGGCTTTTGTCCAATCAGCTGGTACCATTCCAGTCAATAGACTGTCTGTAAAAATTAGGAACAACGGTCTGGCAATCACCTGACTGAGTTCCCTAAGTACCCTCGGATGCAAGCCATCTGGTCCCGGTGATTTATTAATGTTAAGTTTCTCAAGTCTAATTTTAATTCCGTCCTCTGTTAACCATGTAGGTGCTTCCTGTATTGTGTCATGAGGATAAACACTGCAGTTTTGGTTACTGAAGCCCCCCGATTCACTCGTGAAGACTGAGGAGAAGAATAAATTCTATACCTTTGCCATCTCCCCATCCTTTGTAACCAGATGTCCTTCCTCATTCTTTATGGGGCCCAATATGGTCTGTCCTCCCTTTTTTACTGTTTACATACTTAAAGAATTTCTTGGGATTTTTTTTGCTCTCCCCCGCTATGTGTATGTGTATGTATATGTAAATATATGTTTAACAGATCAAAAAGAACCACATTTTTATTGTTTACATATATTTAAAGTGTGACAAATAACCTTATGATGGTCATACGCAAAGCAGTATACGAGACAATTTCAACCACTTTCTATTTACAATATGAGCAAAAGGATCAATCCACCCTACAACTTACAGTTTCTAATTAAAATGTGAAATAATTAAAACAGTTGGTGATAGTTTGCCTTTATCTATTTATTCATTTAAAAGAATGTTTTAAAGTGGTTGAATTTGCATGAAAATTGCTGTGTATGTGGTTAGCATTAAGGTCAGGTTAAGGTCTTGGGTCAGCACTTTTTTTTTTTTTTTTTTTTAGGGGCACATCAAAAACCTTAAAGCCCCTTTCACACTGGGGCGGCTTTGGCGATAAAGCGCCGCTATTATAAGCGGCGCTTTATCAACTGTATTCGGCCGCTAGCGGGGTGGGTTTACCCCCGCTATCGGCCAAGAAAGGGCTAAAAATCACCGCAAAGCGCCTCTAGCAGAGGCGCTGTGCCGGCAGTATAGCCGCGCTGTCCCCATTGATTTCAATGGGCAGGAGCGGTGTATACTCCGCTACTTCACCGCTCCGAAGATGCTGCTAGCAGGACTTTCTTTTCCCGTCCTGCTAGCGCACCGCTCCAGTGTGAAAGCCCTCGGGGCTTTCACACTGGAGACACAGCAGCGGCTGTTTCGGGTTGGTTTGCAGGCGCTATTATTGGCGCAATAGCACCTGCAAACTGCCCCAGTGTGAAAAGGCCCTAACACTAGACTCTGAAACCAATGCACTGGCATTATCACAGTATGAGAACACTACCCCAATGTTAAGCCATTAGAATGAACATTAAAATTCCTCTTGAAGTGAAGGTTTTAGTGGTAGTTTTCTCTTTTTTTCCTTCAAAATCATCTATAAGGCATAAGAAGAAAAAACATTTGTAAGCTTTCTTTTATTAAGGGTGAATTCCAAAGTAATGTATGTATATACAGTAAATACAATAAAAATTAATGACTTGCAAATGGCCCCTTTCACACTGAGGCAGTTTTCAGGCGTTTTAGCACTAAAAATAGCGCCTGAAAAGTGCCTGAAATGTGCCTCCCATTCTGTGCAATGAGTGCTTTCACACTGGGGTAATGCGCTTGCAGGACATTAGGAAAAGTCCTGCAAGCAGCATCTTTGGGGTGGCTAGCGCTCTCAAAATGCCACTGCCCAGTGAAATGAATAGGCAGCGCCTCCAAAGTGCTTTAAAAGCGGTTTGAAAGAGCCGCAAAATGGGACCTTTTTCCTTTTCTTTAAGGTCATGTTGTCACGTGACCTTAAAAAATCCGCCCTGCTAGTGCCGAAAAGCACCGCAAAAGCCCTGCTAAAAGCTGGTAAAGCACAGCAAAAACGATAGGCGCTTAAGTGCTGTTTTAGCACCGCTTCAATGTGAAGGGGGTCTTATAGTTTGACCTTATTTTTTCATTATGTATTTAGACACATCTTTGTTAGGACCCCCAGAGTGAATAGTGATATGCTAACCCTTTTCCATCATATTGCACACAAGCATTTCCTAGTATCTAAAAGTTTTTTAAACACTGCAATCCATTCAGAGAATACAGGTAAATTGTTTAAAGCCTACATCTAGTCTTAATTGTTTATTAGTTTAGAATAGGATTGGAAGCATTAAAATTTCTTTCAGGTTATTACTTCTGTCTGTGACCCTGTTGGTGAAGTTTTCCCCACAGTTCCTTTCAGTTGCTTGTACAAGAAATGAGGGGGTGCAGTTGTCACCGTAACAGGAAAGGACAGACAGAACAAAAAAAAACACTGTAAGAGGTTGTAACCCCTCCTCCCTCTGCTACAAATGTGTTTTGGAATGGCCAACCTATCATATTTATTGTCTTTACCGGTGTCACCGTAGTACTTTCTTAGCACATGGTATTCTTTGTATACCCTTGTGTTTCCCAGATACAAATGATAATATATTAGTGTTCTCTCCCTGCTTGGACAGTAGGAATGAGCTGAACACCCTCCGGTTCGGTTCGCACCAGAACCTGCGAACGGACCGAAAATTTGCACGAATGTTAAAACCCCATTGAAGTCTATGGGACTCGAACGTTCAAAATCAAAAGTGCTAATTTTAAAGGCTAATTTGCATGGTATTGTCCTAAAAAGGGTTTGGGGACCTGGGTCCTGCCCCAGGGGCCATGTATCAATGCAAAAAAAAGTTTAAAAAAACGGTCGTTTTTTCGGGAGCAGTGATTTTTAATGATGCTTTAAGTGAAAAAAAAAAAGTGAAATATTCCTTTAACTATCATACCTGGGGGGTGTCTATAATATGCCTGTAAAGTGGCGCGTGTTTCCCGTGCTTAGAACAGTCCCTGCACAAAATGACATTTTTAAAGGAATAAAAGTCATTTAAAACTGCTTGCGGCTTTAATGTAATATCGGGTCCCAACAATAGGGATGAAAATCAGTGAGACAAACGGCATGGGCACCCCCCCCTCCCCCAGTCCATTACCAGGCCTTTTGGGTCTTGTATGGATATTAAGGGGAACACCACACCCAAATTAAAAAAAGGAAAGGCCCTATATACTCTGAACAGCAGTATACAGGCGGTGCAAACAAGACAGGGACTGTAGATTTGTTGTTAAGTAGAATCTGTTTGTAATTTTTAACTGGTACATTTTTCAAGTGTAGCTCCAGCCAAAAAAAATCTATTTTTAAGGGAAGGGTTATCACCCCTGTGACACTTGTTTTGCTGTCTGTGTTCCTCTTCAGAAGATTTCACCTCACTTTCTGTCACAATGACAAATGTTTTTAGAAAATTTGGGGGTTTTAGTGAAACAAGGATTGGTGATAAAGCATCAGTGGAAAGGAGAAACGTTTTTCCCATATTAACTCTTACAGGAGAGAATTTCCCTTCCTAGGGGTAGATTTCATCTAACTTTCTGTTGTCTCCTTCCGTTTGCAAGTAGGAGTCGTTTGTAAGTTGGATGTTTGAAAGTAGGGGCCTGCCCTATATACTCTGCAGAAATTGTGGCCTTAGGTGTTGGTGTTGCCACAACACAGTAAGCCCTCACAGGGCCCCGCTGTGAAATATTAGATAAAGAATTGTAATTGCATGCCCCTGTTGAACAGGGGCAGAAAAATTTGTCCATTGGTGATGGTGCCTGAACACTGTAATTCCTCACAGTTACTCTTGGTGGGCGCTGGAACTGGCCCTGCTGTGAAATATTAGATCAAGAATTGTAATTACGGTACATGCACCTGTTGAACAGGGGCAGAAAAATAGGGCCTTTGGTGGTGGTGCTGGTGCCACAACACTGTAAGTCCTCACAGTTACTCTTGGTGGGCGCTGGAACTGGCCCTGCTGTGAAATATTAGATCAAGAATTGTAATTACATGCACCTGTTGAACAGGGGCAGAAAAATTGGGCCTTTGGTGGTGGTGGTGCCACAACACTGTAATGCCCCGTACAAACGGTCGGATTTTCCAATGGAAAATGTGTGATAGTACCTTGTTGTAGGAAATTCCGACCGTATGTAGGCTCCATCACACATTTTCCTTCGGATTTTCCGACACACAAAGTTTGAGAGCAGGCTATAAAATTTTCCGACAACAAAATCTGTTGTTGGAATTTCTGATCGTGTGTACACAAATCCGACGCACAAAGTGCCACGCATGCTCAGAATAAATAAAGAGATGAAAGCTGTTGGCTACTGCCCCGTTTATAGTCCCGACGTACGTGTTTTATGTCACCGCGTTTAGAATGATCGGATTTTCCGACAACTTTGTGTGACCGTGTGTATGCAAGACAAGTTTGAGCCAACATCCGTCGGAAAAAACCCTAGGATTTTGTTGTCGGAATGTCCGATCAATGTCCGACCGTGTGTACGGGGCATAAGTCCTCACAGTTACTCTTGGTGGGCGCTGGAACGGACCCTGCTGTGAAATATTAGATCAAGAATTGTAATTACGTGTCCCTGTTGAACGGGGACAGAAAAATTGGACCTTAGGCACTGGTGCTGGTGCCACAACACTGCAACCCCTCACAGATACTCTAGTTGGAGCGCAGGAACGAGCCCTGCTGCAAAGAATTGCATCAAAAATTGTAATTACACGCCACTGTTAAACAGGGGTTGAAAAATTGGGCCTTAGGCACTGGTGCCACAACACTGCAACCCCTCACAGATACTCTAGTTGGAGCGCAGGAACGAGCTCTGCTGCAAAGAATTGCATCAAAAATTGTAATTACACGCCCCTGTTAAACAGGGGCTGGAAAATTGGGCCTTAGGCACTGGTGGCGGCACCCAGAAACAAAAATATTCTTACAAGCTATCAGCATGATCATTGAGGAGGAAGAGGATAGTCACTCAGCATAACAGGATAGTCACTCAGCATCAGCATAGGCAGTCTTGAAGGGATCTGACATTTCAAAAAAATGTATTCGGTTACATCAGCATCAGGTGCTTGGTATCTGGTGGTGATCCAAGACTGATTCATTTTTATGAAGGTCAGTTGATCGATCGTGTCGGTGGACAGGCGCACCCTGTGATCGGTTACAAAGCCTCCAGCAGCACTGAATGTGCGTTCCGAAAGAACGCAGGACAGACCAGTAGCTCAATTGCATACTGTGCAAGCTCTGGCCAGTGATCCAACCTCAAGACCCAGTAACCCAGAGGATTTTGGGTGGGAAAGGTGTCCAAGTCAGATCTTGCCCCTAGGTATTCCTGTACCATGTAAAACAGACGCTGGCGATGGTTGCTGGAACCGATCATACCTTGGGGCTGTGGACTAAAAAATTGTCTGAACGCATCGGTCAGATGGCCACCTTCTCCACCGCTCCTTCTTTGACTAACCGAAGCCTCGACAACACATTGTCCAGGAACAGGAGTTTGTAACCTCCCAGTCTCTGGGAACGCGTTGCAAAGTCCTTTGTGCAAGGCCTCCCGAAGACGTTTCATCCTCTGCTCCCTCTGCAACTTTACTCTTGTAACGTGGATCAAGGAGGGTTGCCAGCCAGTAAAGATCCCTCTCCTTGATACCACGAATACGAGGATGCTTCCGCAGGCTTTGCAGGATCAGGGAGGCCATGCAGCGTAGGTTTGCTGAGGCATTCAGTCCGGAGTCCTCTGGGTCCTCCTCCCAGCCACGCACAAGTCCATGGGTTTCTTGGGACTGTAAATGATCCCTTAAAGACTGCTGCTGATGCTGAGTGCCAGGCTCCACCTCCATGCTGACACAATCCTCCTCCTCGTCCTCTTCCTGTGTGATCGGCGGGCACGCAGGAACACTGTCTGGATAAAGGGGGCCTTGAGAGCAAAGGAAGTCCTCCTCTTCCCGCATCTGTTCTGCCTCAAGTGCCCTGTCCATTATTCCATGCAGCGTGTGCTTCAACAGGTGGACAAGGGGGACAGTGTCACTGATGCATGCACTGTCACTGCTCACCCTCCTCGTGGCCTCCTCAAATGGTGACAGGACAGTGCATGCATCCCTAATCATGGCCCACTGGCGTGGGTAAAAAAAAAACAAGCTCCCCTGACCCTGTCCTGGTGCCATAGTCGCATAGGTACTCATTGCATTGATGGCCCTCTGCTGCATGTGCAGCCGCTGCAGCATGGTCAACATGAGTTCCACCTGGTGGGAATGTCACAGATTAGGTGGTTCTTGGGCAGGTTAAATTCCTTTTGGAGGTCTGCCAGCCAAGCACTGGCATTATATGACCTGCGGAAATGCATGCAGACTTTCCTGGCCTGCCTCAGGACATCCTGTAAGCCTGGGTACCTGCCCAAGAACTGCTGCACCACTAAGTTAAGGACGTGAGCCAAACAGGGTACATGGGTCAGTTGTCCCCGTCGGAGGGCGAAGAGGAGGTTGGTGCCATTGTCGCAAACCACCATTCCTGGCTTAAGTTGGCGTGGCGTCAACCACCTCTGAACCTGCCCCTGCAGAGCTGACAGAATCTCTGTCCCAGTGTGGCTCCTGTCCCCCAAGCACACCAGCTCAAGCACCGCATGGCATCTTTTGGCCTGCGTACTTGCGTAGCCCCTTGAACGCCTATGGAGCACCGCTGGTTCTGAGGACAAAGCACAGGAAGAGGCCATGGAGGAAGAAGAAGAGGAGGGGGTGGAGGAGAGAGGTGTGTCAGAATCACCAGTAGTGGCACTTTGGAGGCATGGTGGCGGAACAACCTCCAACACTACTGGACCTTGTCCTGCATCCTTCCCAGCTGCCAGCAGAGTCACCCAATGCGCCGTGAAACTTAGGTAACGTTCCTGTCCATGCCTGCTGGGCCATGAGTCAGCAGTAATATGCACCTTACCGCTGACGCCCTGTCCAGCGAGGCCAAGACAGTGCCTTCCACATGCCGGTAGAGAGCCGGAATCGCCTTCCGTGAGAAAAAGTGGCGTTTGGAAACCTGCCACTGAAAAACCGCACATTCCACAAACTCACGGAAGGAGGCAGAGTCTACCAACTGAAAAGGTAGCAGTTGAAGTGCTAGCAATTTTGCCAAGCTAGCATTCAACCGCTGGGCACGTGGATGGCTGGGAGCGAACTTCTTTCTGCGGTACAGCAGCTGGGGCAGCGAAATTTGCCTGGTACAATCTGACGTTGGTGTACCGATAGCAGGTGGCCCGCAAGGTGGCTGCGACACACCTAATTCTACACCTTCATTTCTCTCAGTGCAGATCTCAGAGAGAAATGACGGTATAGTGGGGTTGGAGATCCCAGCTGATGAGGAGCAAGGAGAGGTCCTCTTTGTTCTTTGGTGTGGGTCTTTTAGGTACGCTTGCCAACGAACTGCATGGCAGGTCAACATATGTCTGGCCAAGCATGTGGTGCCCAAGCGAGAGATGTTTTGGCCACACGAGATACGCTTGAGAAATATGTTGCAAATAGCAGCAGTGGGATCTGATGCACTTGTCTCAAAAAAGGCCCACACCAAAGAACTTTTGGAATAATGCACAGAGACAGCAGCTCCCTGCACATGCGAAGCTCTGCGGTGTGATGCAGTCAGTGTGCTGCCCTTAGGCTGGCCCCTGGAGGGCATCCTGCCTCGTTGGTGATGTGCCTCCTCCTCCTCCTCCTCTCTCCTATCAGGCATCCATGTGGAGTCAGTGACCTCATCATCCCCTCCCTCCTCATTACTGGAGCAAACCTGGCAGTATGCTGCAGCAGGGGGAACATGACTACCAGACTGCTGTCCTTCTTGGGCACCCCCTCTGTCTGGGCTCAAGTTACTGCCTTCCTCTAGCTGAGTACCATCATCGGAGCCTTCAAAACGCTGGGCATCCTCCTGGAGCATGTACCCAACACTGTGGTCAAACAGTTTGGGGGACTCCTCAGGCGGACATGATGGGGCTAGGGAAGGAGTCACTGATGCCATTGAGCCGAGGGAAGAGGCCGCGTTGGCAGCTGTTTTGCCAGACAAAGTACCCTAAACCTGGGTGAGAGGGGATGAGCAGCATGAGGATGGCTTGGTCATCCACTTGACCAAGTCTTCCCCATGTTGTTACTCAACACGGCCAGCTGCCGAAAAAAAGGCCAAGCATGTCCCACGGCCACATGCTGATGAGGATGCACCGTGTCCACGACCAGCACTGTTGCCTCTAGACACAGAGCCTGCTTGTCCTCTTTTATTGGCTTGTGACTGTCTGCCTCTCCTTGTTGGCCTTCCAGACATACTATTGGCCTGCAGTGAGATGTAGCTGCACAAAACTGGGATGTATATATATACCGATTATACTGCAGCTAGCAGAATCAACTGCCTGCCTGTAGTATTATTAGTATGAGAACACCTGCACTTGTCTTCTGGTAGCTATACTGTAGGTGCAACTGTGCAGGGTACACAGTACAGTAACTGGAAATACGTCAAGAGCCCACACAAGCACCTGGCTTCAGGTAGCTATACTGTAGGTGCAACTATGCAGGGTACACAGTACACTAACTGGAAATACGTCAAGAGCCCACATAAGCACCTGGCTTCAGGTAGCTATACTGTAGGTGCAACTGTGCAGGGTACACAGTACACTAACTGGAAATACTTCAAGAGCCTAAACAAGCACCTGGCTTCAGGTAGCTATACTGTAGGTGCAACTGTGCAGGGTACACAGTACAGTAACTGGAAATACGTCAAGAGCCTACACAAGCACCTGGCTTCCGGTAGCTATACTGTAGGTGCGACTGTGCAGGGTACACAGTACAGTAACTGGAAATACGTCAAGAGCCTACACAAGCACCTATCTTCAGGTAGCTATACTGTAGGTGCAACTGTGTAGGGTACACAGTACACTAACTGGAAATACGTCAAGAGCCTATACAAGCACCTGGCTTCAGGTAGCTATACTGTAGGTGCAACTGTGCAGGGTACACAGTACAGTAACTGGAAATACGTCAACAGCCCCCACAAGCACCTGGCTTCAGGTAGCTATACTGTAGGTGCAACTGTGCAGGGTACACAGTACAGTAACTGGAAATACGTCAAGAGCCTACACAAGCACCTGGCTTCAGGTAGCTTTACTGTAGGTGCAACTGTGCAGGGTACACAGTACAGTAACTGGAAATACGTCAAGAGCCCCCACAAGCACCTGGCTTCAGGTAGTTATACTGTAGGTGCAACTGTGCAGGGTACACAGTACAGTAACTGGAAATACGTCAAGAGCCCACACAAGCACCTGGCTTCAGGTAGCTATACTGTAGGTGCAACTATGCAGGGTACACAGTACACTAACTGGAAATACGTCAAGAGCCCACATAAGCACCTGGCTTCAGGTAGCTATACTGTAGGTGCAACTGTGCAGGGTACACAGTACACTAACTGGAAATACTTCAAGAGCCTAAACAAGCACCTGGCTTCAGGTAGCTATACTGTAGGTGCAACTGTGCAGGGTACACAGTACAGTAACTGGAAATACGTCAAGAGCCTACACAAGCACCTGGCTTCTGGTAGCTATACTGTAGGTGCGACTGTGCAGGGTACACAGTACAGTAACTGGAAATACGTCAAGAGCCTACACAAGCACCTATCTTCAGGTAGCTATACTGTAGGTGCAACTGTGCAGGGTACACAGTACACTAACTGGAAATATGTCAAGAGCCTATACAAACACCTGGCTTCAGGTAGCTATACTGTAGGTGCAACTGTGCAGGGTACACAGTACAGTAACTGGAAATACGTCAACAGCCCCCACAAGCACTTGGCTTCAGGTAGCTATACTGTAGGTGCAACTGTGCAGGGTACACAGTACAGTAACTGGAAATACGTCAAGAGCCTACACAAGCACCTGGCTTCAGGTAGCTTTACTGTAGGTGCAACTGTGCAGGGTACACAGTACAGTAACTGGAAATACGTCAAGAGCCCAGACAAGCACCTGGCTTCAGGTAGTTATACTGTAGGTGCAACTGTGCAGGGTACACAGTACAGTAACTGGAAATACGTCAAGAGCCCACACAAGCACCTGGCTTTAGGTAGTTATACTGTAGGTGCAACTGTACAGGGTACACAGTACAGTAACTGGAAATACATCAAGAGCCTACACAAGCACCTGGCTTCAGGTAGCTATACTGTAGGTGCAACTGTGCAGGGTACATGGTACAGTAACCGGAAATACAGCAAGAGCCCACACAAGCACCTGGCTTCAGGTAGCTATACTGTAGGTGCAACTGTGCAGGGTACACAGTACAGTAACTGGAAATACATAAAGAGCCTACACAAGCACCTGGCTTCAGGTAGCTATACTGTAGGTGCAACAGTGCAGGGTACACAGTACAGTAACTGGAAATACGTCAAGAGCCTACACAAGCACCTGGCTTCAGGTAGTTATACTGTAGGTGCAACTGTGCAGGGTACACAGTACAGTAACTGGAAATACGTCAAGAGCCCACACAAGCACCTGGCTTCAGGTAGCTATACTGTAGGTGTAACTATGCAGGGTACACAGTACAGTAACTGGAAATACGTCAAGAGCCTACACAAGCACCTGGCTTCAGGTAGCTATACTGTAGGTGCAACTGTGCAAAGTACACAGTACACTAACTGGAAATACTTCAAGAGCCTATACAAGCACCTGGCTTCAGGTAGCTATACTGTAGGTGCAACTGTGCAGGGTACACAGTACAGTAACTGGAAATACGTCAAGAACCTACATAAGCACCTGGCTTCAGGTAGCTATACTGTAGGTGCAACTCTGCAGGGTACACAGTACAGTAACTGGAAATACGTCAAGAGCCCCCACAAGCACCTGGCTTCAGGTAGCTATACTGTAGGTGCAACTGTGCAGGGTACACAGTACAGTAACTGGAAATACGTCAAGAGCCTACACAAGCACCTGACTTCAGGTAGCTATACTGTAGGTGCAACTGTGCAGGGTACACAGTACACTAACTGGAAATACTTCAAGAGCCTATACAAGCACCTGGCTTCAGATAGCTATGCTGTAGGTGCAACTGTGCAGGGTACACAGTACAGTAACTGGAAATACGTCAAGAGTCTACATAAGCACCTGGCTTTAGGTAGCTATTCTGTAAGTGCAACTGTGCAGGGTACACAGTACACTAACTAGAAATTCGTCAAGAGCCCACACAAGCACCTGGCTTCAGGTAGCTATACTGTAGGTGCAACTGTGCAAAGTACACAGTACACTAACTGGAAATACTTCAAGAGCCTATACAAGCACCTGGCTTCAGGTAGCTATACTGTAGGTGCAACTGTGCAGGGTACACAGTACAGTAACTGGAAATACGTCAAGAACCTACATAAGCACCTGGCTTCAGGTAGCTATACTGTAGGTGCAACTGTGCAGGGTACACAGTACAGTAACTGGAAATACGTCAAGAGCCCCCACAAGCACCTGGCTTCAGGTAGCTATACTGTAGGTGCAACTGTGCAGGGTACACAGTACAGTAACTGGAAATACGTCAAGAGCCTACACAAGCACCTGGCTTCAGATAGCTATACTGTAGGTGCAACTGTGCAGGGTACACAGTACAGTAACTGGAAATACGTCAAGAGCCTACATAAGCACCTGGCTTTAGGTAGCTATTCTGTAAGTGCAACTGTGCAGGGTACACAGTACACTAACTAGAAATTTGTCAAGAGCCCACACAAGCACCTGGCTTCAGGTAGCTATACTGTAGGTGCAACTATGCAGGGTACACCGTACAGTAATAGTACAGTAACTGGAAATATGTCAAGAGCCTACACAAGCACCTGGGTTCAGGTAGCTATACTGTAGGTGCAACTGTGCAGGGTACAGTACACTAACTGGAAATACGTCAAGAGCCTACACAGGCACCTGGCTTCAGGTAGCTATACTGTAGGTGCAACTGTGCAGGGTACACAGTATAGTAACTGGAAATATGTCAAGAGCCTACACAAGCACCTGGCTTCAGGTAGCTATACTGTAGGTGCAACTGTGCAGGGTACACAGTACAGTAACTGGAAATACGTCAAGAGCCTACACAAGCACCTGGCTTCAGGTAGTTATACTGTAGGTGCAACTGTGCAGGGTACACAGTACAGTAACTGGAAATACGTCAAGAGCCCACACAAGCACCTGGCTTCAGGTAGCTATACTGTAGGTGTAACTATGCAGGGTACACAGTACAGTAACTGGAAATACGTCAAGAGCCTACACAAGCACCTGGCTTCAGGTAGCTATACTGTAGGTGCAACTGTGCAGGGTACACAGTACAGTGACTGGAAATACGTCAAGATCCCCCAAAAGCACCTGGCTTCAGGTAGCTATACTGTAGGTGCAACTGTGCAGGGTACACAGTGCAGTAACTGGAAATATGTCAAGAGCCTACACAAGGCACCTGACTTCAGGTAGCTATACTGTAGGTGCAACTGTGCAGGGTACACAGTACACTAACTGGAAATACTTCAAGAGCCTATACAAGCACCTGGCTTCAGATAGCTATACTGTAGGTGCAACTGTGCAGGGTACACAGTACAGTAATTGGAAATATGTCAAGAGCCCACACAAGCACCTGGCTTCAGGTAGCTATACTGTAGGTGCAATTGTGCAGGGTACACAGTACAGTAACTGGAAATACGTCAAGAGTCCACACAAGCACCTGGCTTCAGGTAGCTATACTGTAGGTGCAACTGTGCAGGGTACACAGTACACTAACTGGAAATACGTTAAGAGCCCACACAAGCACCTGGCTTCAGGTAGCTATACTGTAGGTGCAACTGTACAGGGTACACAGTACAGTAACTGGAAATACATCAAGAGCCTACACAAGCACCTGGCTTCAGGTAGCTATACTGGCCAACCAAAGACACTCACATGAGTACAGACAAACAGGCTGCGCACCCCATAAGATGCATAAAAATTATACGAAAACCCCCTAACAGGGCTTTAAAGCAGCCAATGAATGCGATGTAGACGGTCAAAAAAGTTAGTTTTATTAGTACAAAAAGTAGTATAAAACAGATGAGTTCTGACCTATAGAGTCAGGACATGAACTGGAGTACAATATTAAAATCACAACGGACAGTGCCTGTAATTGGGAACAGTGTACAATACAGTGTATTTAGGACAACAAGATCATAAGTATTGGAATACTGAGGCGTTTCGACCCTCACTGGGTCTTCTTCAGAGGATGGTTGTCAACTGTAAGGATGTAAGCATATATCAAACACAGCATAAAACTCAACAATAGTAAACCCATATATGTACAACACAGCGTATCTGCATAGATTGCATAGTTACCCGTCACTAGGGATGAGCCGAACACCCCCCTGTTCGGTTCGCACCAGAACATGCGAACAGGAAAAAAGTTCGTTCGAACATGCGAACACCGTTAAAGTCTATGGGACACGAACATGAATAATCAAAAGTGCTAATTTTCAAGGCTTATATGCAAGTTATTGTCATAAAAAGTGTTTGGGGACCTGGGTCCTGCCCCAGGGGACATGGATCAATGCAAAAAAAAGTTTTAAAAACGGCCGTTTTTTCAGGAGCAGTGATTTTAATAATGCTTAAAGTCAAACAATAAAAGTGTAATATCCCTTTAAATTTCGTACCTGGGGGGTGTCTATAGTGTGCCTGTAAAGGGGCGCATGTTTCCTGTGTTTAGAACAGTCTGACAGCAAAATGACATTTTGAAGGAAAAAACTCATTTAAAACTACCCGCGGCTATTGCATTGCCGACAATACACATAGAAGTTCATTGATAAAAACGGCATGGGAATTCCCCAAAGGGGAACCCCGAACCAAAATTAAAAAAAAAAAAATGACGTGGGGGTCCCCCTAAATTCCATACCAGGCCCTTCAGGTCTGGTATGGATATTAAGGGGAACCCCGGCCAAAATTAAAAAAAAAAATGACGTGGGGTTCCCCCTAAATTCCATACCAGACCCTTCAGGTCTGGTATGGATTTTAAGGGGAACCCCGCGCCAAAAAAAAAAAAAAAAACGGCGTGGGGTCCCCCCAAAAATCCATACCAGACCCTTATCCGAGCACGCAACCTGGCAGGCCGCAGGAAAAGAGGGGGGGACGAGAGTGCGGCCCCCCCTCCCTCCTGAACCGTACCAGGCCACATGCCCTCAACATTGGGAGGGTGCTTTGGGGTAGCCCCCCAAAACACCTTGTCCCCATGTTGATGAGGACAAGGGCCTCATCCCCACAACCCTGGCCGGTGGTTGTGGGGGTCTGCGGGCGGGGGGCTTATCGGAATCTGGAAGCCCCCTTTAACAAGGTGACCCCCAGATCCCGGCCCCCCCCCTGTGTGAAATGGTAAGGGGGTACATAAGTACCCCTACCATTTCACGAAAAAAGTGTCAAAAATGTTAAAAATGACAAGAGACAGTTTTTGACAATTCCTTTATTTAAATGCTTCTTCTTTCTTCTATCTTGCTTCATCTTCTGGTTCTTCTGGCTCTTCTGGTTCTTCTGGTTCTTCCTCCGGCGTTCTCGTCCAGCATCTCCTCCGCGGCGTCTTCTGTCTTCTTCTCCTCGGGCCGCTCCGCACCCATGGCATGGGGGGGAGGCTCCCGCTCTTCTCTTCTTCTCTTCTTCTTTTCTTCTTTTCTTCTTTTCTTCTCTTCTTCTCTTCTTCTTCATTTTCTTCTCCGGGCCGCTCCGCAATCCATGCTGGCATGGAGGGAGGCTCCCGCTGTGTGACGGCGCTCCTCGTCTGACAGTTCTTAAATAACGGAGGGGGGCGGGGCCACCCGGTGACCCCGCCCCCCTCTGACGCACGGTGACTTGACGGGACTTCCCTGTGACGTCACGGGGAATGCCACAGGGAAGTCCCGTCAAGTCACCGTGCGTCAGAGGGGGGCGGGGTCACCGGGTGGCCCCGCCCCCCTCCGTTATTTAAGAACTGTCAGACGAGGAGCGCCGTCACACAGCGGGAGCCTCCCTCCATGCCAGCATGGATTGCGGAGCGGCCCGGAGAAGAAAATGAAGAAGAAGAGAAGAAGAGAAGAAAAGAAGAAAAGAAGAAAAGAAGAAGAGAAGAAGAGAAGAGCGGGAGCCTCCCCCCCATGCCATGGGTGCGGAGCGGCCCGAGGAGAAGAAGACAGAAGACGCCGCGGAGGAGATGCTGGACGAGAACGCCGGAGGAAGAACCAGAAGAACCAGAAGAGCCAGAAGAACCAGAAGATGAAGCAAGATAGAAGAAAGAAGAAGCATTTAAATAAAGGAATTGTCAAAAACTGTCTCTTGTCATTTTTAACATTTTTGACACTTTTTTCGTGAAATGGTAGGGGTACTTATGTACCCCCTTACCATTTCACACGGGGGGGGGCCGGGATCTGGGGGTCACCTTGTTAAAGGGGGCTTCCAGATTCCGATAAGCCCCCCGCCCGCAAACCCTCACAACCACCGGCCAGGGTTGTGAGGATGAGGCCCTTGTCCTCATCAACATGGGGACAAGGTGTTTTGGGGGGCTACCCCAAAGCACCCTCCCAATGTTGAGGGCATGTGGCCTGGTACGGTTCAGGAGGGAGGGGGGGCCGCACTCTTGTCCCCCCCTCTTTTCCTGCGGCCTGCCAGGTTGCGTGCTCGGATAAGGGTCTGGTATGGATTTTTGGGGGGACCCCACGCCGTTTTTTTTTTTTTTTTTGGCGCGGGGTTCCCCTTAAAATCCATACCAGACCTGAAGGGTCTGGTATGGAATTTAGGGGGAACCCCACGTCATTTTTTTTTTTTAATTTTGGCCGGGGTTCCCCTTAATATCCATCCCAGACCTGAAGGGCCTGGTATGGAATTTAGGGGGACCCCCACGTCATTTTTTTTTTTTAATTTTGGTTCGGGGTTCCCCTTTGGGGAATTCCCATGCCGTTTTTATCAATGAACTTCTATGTGTATTGTCGGCAATGCAATAGCCGCGGGTAGTTTTAAATGAGTTTTTTCCTTCAAAATGTCATTTTGCTGTCAGACTGTTCTAAACACAGGAAACATGCGCCCCTTTACAGGCACACTATAGACACCCCCCAGGTACGAAATTTAAAGGGATATTACACTTTTATTGATTGACTTTAAGTATTATTAAAATCACTGCTCCTGAAAAAACGGCCGTTTTTAAAACTTTTTTTTGCATTGATCCATGTCCCCTGGGGCAGGACCCAGGTCCCCAAACACTTTTTATGACAATAACTTGCATATTAGCCTTTAAAATTAGCACTTTTGATTTCTCCCATAGACTTTTAAAGGGTGTTCCGCGGCATTCGAATTTGCCGCGAACACCCCAAATTGTTCGCTGTTCGGTGAACTTGCGAACAGCCAATGTTCGAGTCGAACATGAGTTCGACTCGAACTCGAAGCTCATCCCTACCCGTCACAGAGTTCCCGATAGTTCAGGATGTTCGTGATGAGAAGAGTGTAGTCCCTCCTATGTCCTCTGCCTCCCCAATAGCCGGCCAACTCCCCAGGGAGCGGGTAATAGGCCAGACTTGCCTGGCAAGGGATCACGCATATGCTACCCCCCACACAAGGGGGAAAAGGTGAAAGCGGACAGCAGACGGCACACAATGCACCCAAAATGGAGTAACGGTGATGCTGGAATCAGATTGGAAACAAGGAAACATTAGTTCCCCCAGAAAAAAAGTAAGTAATTCCCCTAGTTGAGGACGATTTACTCGTATTCGAATATAGGTCCGTGGGTATGCAGGGAACAGAGGGTTCAGCAAGGAGAGGAAAAGAGGAGGGAGAAAGGGGAAGGGAAGGGGAAGGGGAAAGGGAAAATAGAAGGGTGGAGGGGGGGGGGAGAGTGAAAAAGCCAAACACGAAGGGGAGCCGTAAAGGCCAATGGGTGAAAAGGGTGAATGTGTGACTAGCAAGAGCGAACAACAAACAAATGCCCTGCTGCCCATTTAGGACCATAAAGCAATAGAAATATTGCAGTAGTAGTACTAGCCGTACACCAGTGAGAGGGACCAAGGTGCAGGAAGGAGAAGACCAGCCAGAGCTGGAGAAAAAGAGGGAGGGAAATGGGAGTGATACATGAGTGGGAGTGTGGGGAGAGGTGGCTGGGAATGAAAAAGGTGGAGAGAGAAGACTCGTGTGTGTAAAAAGGACCCAGCAATAACACAACAATCCAAAAACAAAACAAACAATTCATGATGCATCAGCACAAGGAATAAATGGGTGCATATAGGTGATGGCGGTGCTAATTACACGATAATAAGGACCGGAATGGCTTGAGTCAGGTTGCCCAGGGTTCTGGAAGGTTTCAGTATTTCAGCGTCACAGGAACCCTTAAAACACTCTAATCCTTCTCTAGGCCCAAACAAAGCAGCCCAACAAAAAGCTTTAAACTTGGCACGGTGACCTGGGTCCCCGCAAACCAACAAGACAGGCAAGGGTCTGGATCCCTTTGTGGTGCGAATTCAACAAACCACCTAAGCGTGATCAACCTATCCTCTGTTAATTTGTTACCAACTGAGATACAACTTTTATCCCGTGGATTAACCTTCTGTCCTGAACAGAACTTTGATGTTTTTGAAACAATCACTGACTTACAACTTTTTGCACGTAAGTTATTATTAAAATACTTACATGCCAAGGACGACTCTGATGTTGACGCTGTGGAGGGGTCCTTCTATAGCATGAAGGAATGTAAGGCCCTACGAGATCTAACTCTTCTTTACCAAGAAAATAATACGGTGGACCTAATAGATCAAATCAATTTGGACGCCTTACTGCAGGAGGTGGACAAATCGACTCCAAATCCCCTATTAATGTTCAAAAAGGCCTCCACAACATTCCCCTCTTCGAGTATCAATTCTAATGTAGCAGTATTTCTAAAGCAGATGATTCGAGAGCACCCGCACCTGATGGGGGTTAGTTAATTAACACTTACTTTTAAAGCACCAAGTTCCAGGGGAGGCTCATTGACTCTCTCCCAGCTTGGTGATACCTTGTATGCAGCTACCGGTCTGAGTGATTGGTGAGTATATTCAAAACTTCTTAACTGCTTCCACCTTTGTGTGGGTCACACCACGGTTCCTCAACATTCCTCCTCTATTATTCCTTTCATCCAGTGATGTCTGATTTAATATTTTAACCTTCCAGAACCCTGGACAATCTGACTCAAGCCATTCCGGTCCTTATTATTGGGTAATTAGCATTGCCTTCACCTATATGCACCCATTTATTCCTTGTGCTGATGCATCACGAATTGTTTGTTTTGTTTTTGGATTGTTGTGTTATTGCTGGGTCCTTTTCACACACACGAGTCTTCTCTCTCCACCTTTTTCTTTCCCAGCCACCTCTCCCCACACTCTCACTCATGTATCACTCCCATTTCCCTCCCTCTTTTTCTCCAGCTCTGGCTGGTCTTCTCCTTCCTGCACTTTGGTCCCTCTCACTGGTGTACGGCTAGTACTACTACTCCAATATTTCTATCGCTATATGGTCCTAAATGGGCAGCAGGGCAGCAGGGCGTTTGTTGTTCGCTCTTGCTAGTCACACATTCACCCTTTTCACCCATTGGCCTTTACGGCTCCCCTTCGTGTTTGGCTTTTTCACTCTTTTCTCCCCCCCCCCTCCCCCTCCACCCTTCTATTTTCCCTTTCCCCTCTTCCCTTCCCCTTTTTTTTTTCCTTCCCTTCCCCTTTCTCCCTCCTCTTTTCCTCTCCTTGCTGTACCCTCTGTTCCCTGCATACCCACGGACCTATATTCGAATACGAGTAAATCGTCCTCAACTAGGGGAATTACTTACTTTTTTTCTGGGGGAACTAATGTTTCCTTGTTTCCAATCTGATTCCAGCATCACTGTTACTCCATATTGGGTGCATTGTGTGCTGTCCGCTGTCACCTTTTCCCCCTTGTGTGGTGGGTAGCATATGCGTGATCCCTTGCAAGGCAAGTCTGGCCTATTACCCACTCCCTGGGGAGTTGGCCGGCTATTGGGGAGGCAGAGGACATAGGAGGGACTACACTCTTCTCATCACGAACATCCTGAACTATCGGGAACTCTGTGACGGGTAACTATGCAATCTATGCAGATACGCTGTGTTGTACATATATGGGTTTACTATTGTTGAGTTTTATGCTGTGTTTGATATATGCTTACATTCTTATAGTTGACAACCATCCTCTGAAGCAGACCCAGTGAGGGTCGAAACGCGTCAGTATTCCAATACTTATGATCTTGTTGTCCGTATTGTACACTGTTCCCAATTACGGGCACTATCCGTTGTGATTTTAATATTGTACTCCAGTTCATGTCCTGACTCTATAGGTCAGAACTCATCTGTTTTATACTACTTTTTGTACTAATAAAACTAACTTTTTTGACCATCTACATCGCATTCATTGGCTGCTTTAAAGCCCCGTTAGGGGGTTTTCATATAATTTTTAGGTAGCTATACTGTAGGTGCAACTGTGCAGGGTACACAGTACAGTAAATGGAAATACATAAAGAGCCTACACAAGCACCTGGCTTCAGGTAGCTAAACTGAAGGTGCAACTGTGCAGGGTACACAGTACAGTAACTGGAAATACGTCAAGAGCCTACACAAGCACCTGGCTTCAGGTAGTTATACTGTAGGTGCAACTTGCAGGGTACATAGTACAGTAATGCCCCGTACACACGGTCGGACTTTGTTTGGACATTCCGACAACAAAATCCTATGATTTTTTCCGACGGATGTTGGCTCAAACTTGTCTTGCATACACACGGTCACACAAAGTTGTCGGAAAATCCGATCGTTCTAAACGCGGTGACGTAAAACATGTACGTCGGGACTATAAACGGGGCAGTGGCCAATAGCTTTCATCTCTTTATTTATTCTGAGCATGCGTGGCACTTTGTCCGTTGGATTTGTGTACACACGATCGGAGTTTCCGACAACAGATTTTGTTGTCGGAAAATTTTATAGCCTGCTCTCAAACTTTGTGTGTCGAAAAATCCGATGGAAAATGTGTGATGGAGCCTACACACGGTCGGAATTTCCAACAACAAGGTCCTATCACACATTTTACATCAGAAAATCCGATCGTGTGTACGGGGCATTACTGGAAATATGTCAAGAGCGCACACAAGCACCTGGCTTCAGGTAGCTATACTGTAGGTGCAACTGTGCACGGTACACAGTACGGTAACTGGAAATACGTCAAGAACCTATACAAGCACCTGGCTTCCAGTAGCTATACTGTAGGTGCAACTGTGAAGGGTACACAGTACTGTAACTGGAAATACGTCAAGAGCCCATACAAGCACCTGGCTTCAGGTAGCTATACTGTAGGTGCAACTGTGCAGGGTACACAGTATATGTACACATATGTATATATTAGGGGTGCAACGGATCAAAAAACTCAAGGTTCGGATCGTTCCTCGGATCAGGAGTAACGGTTCGGATCATTTTTGAATCAACAGAAAAAAATCTCCCCCACTGTAATATCCACGTCATCTCCCCCACTGTAATATCCACGTCATCTCCCCCACTGTAATATCCACGTCATCTCCCCAGTGTAATATCCACGTCATCTCCCCCACTGTAATATCCACGTCATCTCCCCCACTGTAATATCCACGTCATCTCCCCCACTGTAATATCCACGTCATCTCCCCCACTGTAATATCCACGTCATCTCCCCCACTGTAATATCCATGTCATCTCCCCAGTGTAATATCCATGTCATCTCCCCCACTGTAATATCCATGTCATCTCCCCCACTGTAATATCCATGTCATCTCCCCCACTGTAATATCCAAAATCTCCCCCACTGTAATATCCAAAATCTCCCCACTGTAATATCCACGTCATCTCCCCCACTGTAATATCCACGTCATCTCCCCCACTGTAATATCCACAATCTCCTCCACTGTAATATCCATGTCATCTCCCCCACTGTAATATCCATGTCACCTCCCCCACTGTAATATCCATGTCACCTCCCCCACTGTAATATCCACGTCATCTCCCCAGTGTAATATCCACGTCATCTCCCCACTGTAATATCCACGTCATCTCCCCCACTGTAATATCCACGTCATCTCCCCCACTGTAATATCCACATAATTTCCCCCACTGTAATATCCAAAATCTCCTCCACTGTAATATCCACGTCATCTCCCCACTGTAATATCCACAATCTCCCCCAATGTAATATATCCACAATCTCCCCCACTGTAATATATCCACATGTCTCCCACTGTAACACTGTTAAAACCCCTGTAAAGTTTGTTTTGCTGTCTGTGCCCCAGTTCAGAAGATTTCACCTCACTTTCTGTCCCTGTGACAATTGGATTTTGAACATTTTGGGCTGTTGTGGAAACAAGCCTTGGTGATAAAGCATCAGTGGCGACACCTTTTCCCATAATAACTCATATGCCCCCTACACACGGTCGGATTTTCCGATGGAAAATGTCCGATCGGAGCGTGTTGTCGGAAATTCCGACCGTGTGTGGGCTCCATCGGACATTTTCCATCGGATTTTCCGACACACAAAGTTGGAGAGCAGGAGATAAAATTTTCCGACAACAAAATCCGTTGTCGGAAATTCCGATCGTGTGTACACAAATCCGACGGACAAAGTGCCACGCATGCTCAGAATAAATAAAGAGATGAAAGCTATTGGCCACTGCCCTGTTTATAGTCCCGACGTATGTGTTTTACATCACCGCGTTTAGAACGATCAAATTTTCCGACAACTTTGTGTGACCGTGTGTATGCAAGACAAGTTTGAGCCAACATCCGTCGGAAAAAATCCTAGGATTTTGTTGTCGGAATGTCCGAACAAAGTCCGACCGTGTGTACGGGGCATTACAGGAGTGAATTTTCCTTCCTAGTAGTATAATTTCTTTCACTTCCTGTTGTCTCCCTCCGTTTATAAGTAGGAGTCGTTTGTAAGTCGGATGTTAGTAACTAGGGGACCGCCTGTACACAGAAAACAAACATCCAAAAACACTTAAAACATTGGAATGTGCTACAGGTTTTACAGATTTAGCGGTAAGACCCATGAAAGCAAAAATCCCTTTTTATATTATATCTCTCACAAATCTTTGCAAAAGACATATTTACCGTAAATGAAATAACTTTTTTTTTTGCTAAAGTGTAGTGTGTTGCCACAAACATTAGAAATACAAGCATCCATATTTACAAAATCACAGGTATGGGACCCTCCAAAATACACTAGCTAAGTACTATTTTTCTTTTTTTTTTAAAGAGGTAGGCATGAAGCCAAATTACATCAATGGTATATTGTATTTAAACCACTTCACTACTGGGCACTTACACCCCCTTCCTGCCCAGGCCAATGTTTAGCTTTCAGTACTGTTGCACTTTGAGGCTGGGTTCAGGCCCGGATTTACTCCCTTTGCCGCCCCAAGGCCGGGTCCTTCAATGCCCCCCCCCACACACACACACACACACACCTACACAACCATTCTCGTCCTTTATCGATGACTGCTACAATAGATCAATTAAAAACATATCTCCACACATGAGAACACTGAAAATAACTGGCTTTAACTGTACAGACTGAAAATACTCTGTAATGCAGAAAATGCCTTTTAAAGATTATAGCAGTAAGAAACTCCCTACAATTTTTTAGTTCTAACTTTTCTTTTGGCAAACTCATCGATAATATCTTCGTAGGACAAAGTATTTAAAAGTTCTGACTCAATAGCAAGTAAAGCTAAACTGTTCAGTCTTTCTTGACCCAAAGATGATCGTAAATAGTTCTTTATGCAAATACATTTCATTCAGGGGCGTGGCTAAACCATGGAAGCGTGAGGACGCTCAGACCGGAGCTCTGCACTAGGACGGGCCGAGAATCTCCCATATAACCGCTCAGACGAGCCAGCTTCTCATGCCAGGGGATCGTAAACACCCGCCGGCCAGTGAGGAACGGAGGGGACCCGAGATTTCTCACTATTTCCTGCGGCAGCACCAGCTTTCTTCACCGGCCGTAAGAGGCAAGATGGCGTCGCCACGAGTCCCGCCGGGAGGTACCGCCGTGTCAGCAAGTAAGAAGGGGGGACAGGCGGACGCTGCAGCAGCGGAGGAAGATTTTCCCCCTCTCCCCCCCAGGTCTCACTCTCCCATACAGTCCCCTGCCAACCCCTTTTTGAACTCACAATTGCTCTCTGAGAGCACAGGGGGAACGAGCAGCCTCCTGGAGGAATCCGTGAAAGACATAGTCTCAGGCCTGCCTACAAAGCAGGATCTCAATGCTATGGCAACCTCCATAGTTAATGCACTTACAAATGAACTGTATGACTTAAAACAGCAAGTGGATACGGTAGAGGAAAGGGTGACTGTGTTGGAGGCCTCACAGACAACCACAGACGCACGCATCACCTCCCTAGAACAGGAACATAAAGTTTACCGCCGCCATCTTGTGGATGTCCACCTGCGGATCGATGATGGCGAAAACAGGAGCAGGCGGAACAATTTACGCCTCAGAGGTATCCCGGAGGCTACCATGGGCCCAGATCTCCGCTCTACTGTCGTGGCGATCCTGAACCAGGTTTTAGGTAAGCCACCTACCGCAGACCTGGAGCTGGATAGGGTTCACCGCATACCCGGGCCCCGGGCCCCCCCCACAGCGCAACGGGCCCCAGCAGACCAAGATCTCCCCCGTGATGTTCTGTGCAGGGTGCACTTTTTCACAATTAAAGAAGAGATCCTGCGCCTAGCATGGGAGAAGGGCATGATTGACTTTGATGGGGCGCCCGTACGGATCTTCCCTGACATATCCAGACAGACCCGTGTTATGAGAGGCCTGCTGCGACCATTGCTGGAGGTGATACGGGAAGCCGAAGCCACATACCGCTGGGGTCATCCCTTCCACCTGATTGTCCGGAAGCAAGGCTCAGAGTTTCACCTCCGCACGCCAAATCAGCTACCAGACCTCTTCCAATTTATTGCCAAACCTGCTGTGTACCTAATTGGTTTGACTAACTGCTGTCTCAGGACACCCCAAGTCCAGCATTGCCCAGGCAACAGAGGATCAGACGACCACGCTCCCGTCCACCCAATCGAGACGCTTACAGACCACATCCAACGACATCCGAAGATTGACCGCCTCTCCTTCCACACGGTCTGGTGGGGTTGTGCAGTATTCCCTCCCAGCAGTTTCTACTATTAGCGGTACTGCTTCTATGACTTCCTTTGAAACTGCCCCGTCAACCACCAAGACCCCTGTCAAACCTAAGAGACGACACCTATCATTTTTTTTTTGTCCCACGGACAAGGTTTGAAAATAGCTGGTTAACTAAAACCGCAATAGAAGAGGACGTTTCTCCACCTTTTTTGCATTCACCTTGAGTGCCTGTTTTTACTTTTATTTTTACTCTTCTTTTTACATTTGGGGACTACCTTGGTGGGGAGGGGGGGAATGTTATGCATCTCAGATAGCCAGACTGCACTAAGAGTTGACCTGAGTATTCTATTTGCAGCGGACTATGATGGGTTCCAGATAGTTGAGATGCTCCTCAGGTTGTTGCAGCGTCTTTGCTGCCAATGTTATCTTTCTTTTTTTTTATATAGCCCACCTAACCCTATTTTTTACATTCAATTGCTGCAGATATTTACTCTCCAGGAAAATGGTGTCCCGGTCTTGAGGCACTGGGGGAAGGGACGGAGAAAACTCCGACAGGTTCCACCTATTGATATCCCTGACCTAAGTCGGATCCCTGAGCCACAGAGCCCTCCTCCCGATGCAGCAACACCCTGTGGTTACAACGGACTGGTATCTACTTATGGTATGTTTACTTCATGTTCGCTCGCTTATATCTGATGTTAAGTTGGTTCTAACATTATATTTGTCTTTATTGGTTCTCATAGCCCCTACCTAGTGCATCTCCTAATTCAATGACTCCCGTTTTTGTTTAATTTCTGGTCATTGAATTCTCTGACCAAAAATAATCCTCACTGCCCTGTCCACCCCCATTTAGGGCAGTCACCCGATTGGACTTTTTAGTGCTAATCGGAGGTCCAGAGAGTAACTGTCTTACTAGACTGTTTTTTCCCCTACCCCCCCTTCTCTCCCCTTCCCCCCTCCTTTTCTTGCCTGCTCTCCCCTCCTCTACCCCCTTTGCTTGCTCCCCCCCCTTTTTCCCCCCCCTCCTTAGTTCCCCTTTTCTTTCTGTCGGTGGTGTTGCCCCCTGGTTGGGTGGGGACTGAGACTGGAGAAGATTACCTACCTCACACTACTGTCCTTGCTTACCGGATTGATAACTGGCGTTATGGGTCTCCTAAAGGTCACCTCCCTTAATGTACGTGGTCTCAATGTACCAGAAAAATGCTCCCAGTTACTAACTGATCTGCGTAAAGGCAAAACCCAAATTGCTTTTTTACAGGAAACACACTTCCATGGTGATTGTATTCCTAAATTGACTAATGGAACGTTCCCGACGGCATACCACAGCATATCGCCCATCTCCAAATCTAGGGGGGTCAGCATCCTTGTAGCAAAATCAGTACCATGGGTCTTCGAGGCGCAGCGGGTGGATCCCCAGGGTCGTTTTCTCCTCCTGAAGGGAAGGGTGTCTGATGTGCAGGTCACCTTCGCCAATGTTTACTTCCCCAATATAGACCACCCACAATTCCTCGGAAGCTGCTACCTCAGTTACTGGAGTTTTCGGAGGGGGTGCTTGTCTTTGGGGGGATCTTAACTTTACCATGGATCCCTTGCTAGATGCCTCACGTGGCTCGTCCCATCTTTCTTATGCACGCCTCAAGCAATTGAAAGCAGACCTCCATGCTCTACGCTTAATAAATCCATGGCGTCTGTCGCGCCCTCAAGATAGGGACTATACATATTTCTCTTCAGTCCACCACTCTTACTCGAGATTGGACTATTTGCTGATTACACATAAAGATCTAGCTAGGGTGGTGAATACCTCCATAGATGTCATTTCCTTCTCGGACCATGCACCGATTCATATGACACTTCAGCTGGGGCCAATGACCCGGACTCCACCCTCCTGGAGGCTTAATGAAGCCTTGTTGCAATCAGAGGAGATTTGTTCAGAAATACAGGCCAAGTTGTGGGAATACTTCGCTGTCAACGAAGCCTCAGTTCCCAACCCGTTAACGGTTTGGGAGGCTCACAAGACAGTTATTAGGGGCACTTTAATTAGTATAGGTGCCCGCCTTAAGCGAGACAGAACACGCCGCATTGATGAACTCTTCGCCCAGATCCGTACTCTGGAGGGTGCCCATAAGGCCAGTCTTGCCCGTTCCACCCACCATGACCTCCTTAAAGCCCGCGAGGAGCTTCGTGCACTCTTGTTCCATAAAACGAAACAAAAATTGGCGTGGGCACGCCGAACGATGTACGAGTACTCCAATAAACCTGGCTCGCTCCTAGCCAGAGCACTACGTGGCCCACGTACCAAAACCTATATTTCACACATCCTGTCATCCTCTGGTCGGAAGATGACTACATCTTCTGATATCGCAGCGGAGTTTCGGTCCTTCTATGAAGGCCTTTACAACCTTGACAGGCAACCATCAGAGGACCCTAATTCTGCTGGGGGATTTACCCCCCGATCTTACATCACCATGTCGGGTATGCCCTCACTCCCGAATGCGGTCCAGGAAGAATTAGAGGAACCCATCACCTTAGAAGAATTGGGTGTGGCACTAGCAAAGCCTAAGAAAGCCCCAGGCCCAGACGGGTTTACACCGGCGTACTATAAGACATTCTTTGAGACACTTTCTAAACCCCTGATATCTGCACTCAATTCGATAACTGAAGGCAACTCTTTTCCCATTGACACCTTAAGAGCCTATATTTCCCTTATCCCTAAAGAGGGGAAGGATCCCTTGTGGTGTGGAAGCTACCGGCCGATAGCTCTCCTGAACACTGATCTGAAATTGTTTGCCAAGATACTGGCCAATAGGCTAATTCTGCATATGCCAAGCTTGATCCATAAGGACCAGGCAGGTTTTGTGCCACTGCGAGAACCCCGCGATAACACCATCAGGGTAATCAACTTGATTCATGCAGCCAGGACATCACGGCGACCCCTTCTCCTGCTGTCTACAGACGCGGAGAAGGCTTTCGACCGTGTAGATTGGTCTTTCATACAGGCCACCCTGGAGCATATCGGTCTCCGCTCACCAATGCTCAGCTGGATACTATCCCTCTACTCTCATCCTACAGCAGCAGTTAAGGTAAACGAAACAAGGTCGAGCTACTTTACCATACGCAATGGCACCCGACAGGGTTGTCCTCTGTCTCCGCTAATCTTTATACTCACGTTGGAGCCCTTCCTTTGTAGGATAAGGGCGAACTTGGGCATTATCGGTTATCACAAATCCTCTGGGTCACATAAGGTAGCCGCTTTCGCCGACGACCTCATCTTTTTCCTGACGGACCCACTGGCCTCACTTCTTACTTTACTTCAATCCCTCCGAATCTATGGAGATCTTTCCCAGTTCCGAATTAATTTAACAAAATTCTCCTTACTTAATATCACGGTGGACACAGACATAGTACGCCGTCTACGCGCAGAGTACCAGTTACATTGGGCATCCGATACTATCCCATATCTGGGAGTTGACATTACCCCCGACCCTGCCAATCTATATCAGGCGAATTTCGCTCCTCTACTCCTTCGTCTCAAGACGGACCTGCTCCATTGGCATTCCCTGACCCTGACGTGGTTTGGTCGATGTAATGCCATCAAGATGATAGCCATGCCAAGGGTGCTCTATCTGCTACAGGCCCTCCCCATTCGTCTCCCTCCTCCCTTCTTCAAACGGATCCATTCATTGTTCCGCGACTTTATCTGGTCACACCGAAAGCCGTGTATTAAACTGCAACTTCTCCACATGGCAAAACACAAAGGTGGGGTTGGCCTCCCTGATGTGAAAGCGTACTATAGGGAAACTCACCTCACCAGGGTAGTGGATTGGCATTGTCATGCAGAGGCAAAGCAGTGGGTGATGATGGAGTTCGAGGACTCCGAAGGCTCGGCCAAGAACTGGCCTTGGACCACCACTCCCATACCGAAGGCCATCGCTGCCCACCCCACTCTAGGAAGCACGATTCAGGTGGCGAGAGATGCCTTCAGGCATTCCTCGATATCCCCAATACCCTCACCTATGGTGCCAATTCCGGGCAACCCTGATTTTCCACCCGGTTGCGGGGGTCCTGTATTCCGTCACTTGACGAGGGAGGGCAGTTGGCCGCACCTCCACGATTTTCTAGGCTCGACTGGCCAGCTTACGGCAGACGCCAGGTTGGCAGGTTCTGACCCTCCATTAGACTTTTTGAGCGGCCTCCAACTTCGCAATTTCCTACGCCGTTGTGCACTGACTCTGGGTATATCGCGCCAGCTTACAGAGCTGGAACAAATCTGTCATCGTAAAGAACCGACCCACCATTGTCTATCATTGATTTATTCCTCACTGATATCACCAGCAGAAGGATTCGTACCCCCCTTTCTCTCTAAATGGGAAGAAGAACTAGGCGTATAATTCACTGAATCACAAAGAGAAAAGATCCTACATTTTGCCCAGAAATCATCCCTGGCCACCAGGGTTCAAGAGACGTGCTATAAGGTTGTGACTAGATGGTACAGAGTACCTTCTACTCTGCACCATTTTTTCCCACAGGTTTCTAGCTCATGTTGGCGATGTGGGGAGGGAGAGGGAACGATGCTTCACGTTTTCTGGGATTGTCCCAAAATCAAACCTTACTGGTTGGAGGTGGCATGCACAGTTGAACACCTGACTGGTGTTGCTTTGGAGGGAGACCCTGGGGCCTGCTTGCTGCATCTCTCTAAACGTCCGATCAAGAAATATAAAGCCTCTCTAACCATTCAATTACTGAATGCAGCCAAGGCACGTATACCCTTATGTTGGAGATCGGAGTCCCCACCTACAAAAACGCAGTGGTATGCTAAAGTAAACGAACTTCGAAATATGGAAGATCTAACTGCCACGCTGTACGACAGGGAGGAGGCCTTTCGAGAGACTTGGAGACCTTGGCAACACTTTATTTACTCTGAATCGTACCTCCAGGAGATGGCTCAGGCTGAATGATTACGGGGCCTGGGCTGCCTGCCTGGCCGGGGGGCGCCATCGCCGCTGCAATCTCTTCCTTTTCCTTCTTTCCCCCTCTTTTCCCCTTTTCTACCCCTCCCCTTTGTTTCCCTCTCAATCCCCTCCAGTTGTGGGGAAAGTTTAGTCAGATAATGAGAATATCTTGATACACATTGCCTATCCGTGCTCCCACGACTGGACCCAGCTGGTCGCATGGGAGGTGTCCCTCCCGGCCAGCTGGGAAATTTTTAATCTTATTATCACTAGTCAGTCTTGGTTGCTATGTAGATTCGAACGGGTTATTAAGTTGATACTTGAGAAATTTTTGTTTCTTTTTGTTTATCTTAGGCTGGGTTTTCAGACTACCCCACCATAAGGTTATAACCCTCCATACGCTACACTGAACATATAATTAAGGGGTCTATTTGATTGCCACTTCTGTGACTCCTTTGTGTGACATGCCTATGACTTAATCATCTCTGTATATGCTGTCATTTGTTACATCCGTATCTGTTAATTAACATGTGATGTCTTTGAAAGAAATAAAAGAATTACAACAAAAAAATACATTTCATTCATTTTTATGCACTACAGCTTAGTTGCAGTGCATAGAAACAGTATGCATTTTGCACCACAATGCTCAGCACGCAGTGGCGCTGTTGCAGTGTGAACAGGACACATAGAAAACAATTGTTTTCTATTGCCCTTGCAGAGACCTGTGTTTTGCTAGTGCAGAAATCACAGACACCCTTTTACATCAGTGTCTTCAGTCCCCCCTTCACATCACATCACAGACCCCCTTTTGCATCAGTGTCCTCAGTCCCCCCTTTACATCACATACCCCCTTTTACATCACGACCCCCTTTTACATCAGTGTCCTTAGCCCCCCCCCTTACGTCACATCCCCCCTGCCTCATCACAAACCCCCATCACAGACCCTCATTACAGACTGACCCATCACAGGCTGACCCCCCCATCACAGACTGACCCCCCAAATCACAGACCCCTCATTACAGACTGACCACCATCACAGACCCCCATTACAGACTGACCCATCACAGACAGACCTCTCCCATCACAGACTGACCCCCCAAATCACAGACCCCTCATTACAGACTGACCCCCCATCACAGACTGACCTGACCCGTAGCAGAGCCCCCATCATAGACTGACCCCCCATCACAGACTGACCCCCATCACAAACTGGTCCTGACCCATCACAGACTCCCTATCAAAGACTGACCCCCCAAATCACAGACTGACCCCTTCAATCACAGACTGACCCCCATCACAGTCCTCTCTTAATATCAAACTTCTTTACAGCACAGCACTCCCCCCCTCCCCAAAGAACCCTACCTTATTCACACAAGACATGGAGCCTGGCCGCTCTGGACAATGGGCGGGACTTTTCACGATAAAAGTGAGTGATTTATTGCTGGGACCGCCCCGCTGCCTAGCAACCAATCACCCACTTCTTAATTTGAAAAGTCCTGCTCTTTGTCTAGAGCGGCCACGCTTCATATTTTGTGTGAATAAGAAATGCAGTGTGGGGAGGGGGCAGTGCAGTGATATTAGAGAAGGCATGGACCTGCCATGCTGCTATGTTAGTGTGGAGGGGGGGGGGCGGCCGACAGGGCAGGGCTGGCAGCCTTATGCCTGGGGGGAAAGTCCAGTCAAGTGGCCCACTGAACCACTGAATCAGCTCACCATCACCAGTGCCCATCGGGGCAGCCTCACCAGTGCCCATCAGCGCAGGGACCTGCTGAGCTGGCACAGGCAGCTGCCATCGCTGAGATGAGAGACCCTGACACCCGCAGCTTAACCCCACATACCATCTACCCCCCCATACACCCTATTTACCCTGCCCCAGGCCAGTGCCCACCTAGTAGTCTAAAAATAGCCCTCAACACTGTGGGACCTGCTGTGAGCTGGTCATGGCCTCTTGATCCTGCTGGGAGCTGGCCATGGCCAGCAAGACCCACAGGCCAGCGGAACGCACATGCCATGGCTAGCGGCCAGTAGGCTCCCTGCTGTGGGGCAGTGGGTGGGTGGCTGGCAGGCACAGTGCACCCTGCTGCAGGTGGCTGGCCTGGCTCCCTGCTGTTAGAAAGTGTCCCTTCCAGGCACCATTAGAGACTACAACAGAGTCTAATGGAACCTGGAGGGGGGTCTCTCTCTAACAGTGTCCATTAGAAAGTCTCTGTTAGAGAGAGACCCCCTCCAGGACCCATTGGAGACTTCAAAAGGAGTCTAATGGGACCTGGAGGGGGGTCTCTCTAACAGAGGCCCATTCAGTGTCCATTATAGAATCTGTTAGAAAGAGTCCCCACCAGGTCCCATTAGAGACTGAAAAGGAGTATAATGGGACCTGGAGGGGACCTCTATCTAACAGAGTGTACAGTGAACACCTTCATTCACTCTGTTGCTCGTGGGACACTCTCCTTGTGCCATGAATCTCACCCCTGCACCAACCTCTCACAAAGTAAAAATAAAATTGGCACTGTGTAGCGCTCCTCTTACTTTAACTATGGGTACTGCAGATGTTGCTGACTCCCGCGTCCTCTGTGGCTGGCTCCTGGTGGTGGCTGGCTGGCTCCCGCGTCCTCTGTGGCTGGCTGGCTCCCGCGTCCTCTGTGGCTGGCTCCTGTTGGTGGCTGGCTGGCTCCTGTGTCCTTTGTGGCTGGCTGGCTCCCGCGTCCTCTGTGGCTGGCTGCTGTTGGAGGCTGGCTGGCTCCTGTTGGTGGCTGACTCCCACGTCCTCTGTGGCTGGTTCCAGTGGGTGGCTGGTCAGCACCCTGCTGTGGCTGGCTGGCTCCCTGGTGTGGGTTGGTCACCGTGGGTGGCTCCTGTTGTGGCTGGCTGGTTTTCTGCTGTGGGTCAGTGGGTGGGTGGGTGGCTGGCACGGTGCACACTGCTGCGGGAGGCTGGCCTGGCTTCCTGCTGTAGGATAGTGGGTGGCTGGCTGGCATGGTGCACTCTGCTGCGGCTGACAGAGAGGGGGACAGAGAGGGGGGGGCTGACAGAGGGGGGGCACTGACAGAGGGGTGAGCTCTGACAGAGAGGGGGGGCACTGACAGAGAGGGGGTGGGTACTGACAGAGAGGAGAGGGCACTGACAGAGAGGAGAGGGCACTGACAGAGAGGGGAGGGCACTGACAGAGAGAGGGGAGGGCACTGACAGAGAGAGGGGAGGGCACTGACAGAGAGGGGAGGGCACTGACAGAGAGGGGGTGGGCACTGACAGAGAGGGGAGGGCACTGACAGAGAGGGGAGGGCACTGACAGAGAGGGGGGGCACTGACAAAGAGGGGGGGCACTGACAAAGAGGGGGTGGGCACTGAGAGGGGGGCACTGACAGAGAGGAGGGGCTGACAGAAGGGTGGGCTGATAGAGGGGGTTTGACAGAGGGGGGCACTGACAGAGAGGGATGGGCTGACCGAGAGGGGCGGGGCATAGAGAGAGGGATGGGCTGACCTAGAGGGGCGGGGCATAGAGAGAGGTACGGGCTGATAGAGAGAGGGTACACTGACTGTGAGGGGGTAGATGAGAGAGACCTCAACAGACATACAGCACGCCAGGCAGAGAAGCGGGATTGCCGCAGCAAGTGGTCGCGATCACCCACAGACCAGCCCCGCCTCCACAGTGACCAGCTCCCCTGGGCCAATCAAAGGTGCCCATGATGGCCGCCGGCACATGACCCTGTTCGGCCAATCACAGGGCGCTTGCCTGGACTACAGCTCCCAGAATGCCACAGTGTAGTGGCTTTCTGATGACACACTCCGCTGCGGCCGTGCCCCATCCTCCGAGAAAAAAAAAAATAGTCTGTGGGCGGCTGCGGCGCTGCCCCTGTACCACTGCCACCCCGAGGCCTGGCCTCGATGGCCTTGTGGGAAATCCGGCCCTGGCTGGGTTCATACTGTTGCGAATTGGATGTGAGGGTTCACCGCATCCAATTCTCATTAGCAGGAGATTTTGACCGACTCTCTATGGAGCCAGTTCACATAGCTCCACTGCAGCTCCAGTGTGAATTTGTCCTTTGGTCCGTTTGAGGTCCAAATTCAGCCAAAAATTTGGGCTAAAATCAGACCTGAAACAGTGAACGGGGACACACCGGAGTCCGGTGTGTCCCCGTTCACTGTTTCAGGTCCGATTTTAGCCCAAATTTTTGGCTGAATTTGGACCTCAAACGTACCAAAGGACAAATTCACACTGGAGCTGCAGTGGAGCTATGTGAGCCGCATGCAGAGATAGTGTGAACCCAGCCTGAATGACAATTGCGCAGTCATGCAACACTGTACCCAAACTAAACTTTTATAATTTTTTTTCATATAAAGAGAGCTTTCTTTTGGTGATATTTAAGCAATACTGGGTTTTAAGTTTTTTAAACAAAAAAAGACCAAACATTTTGAAAAAATTATAATATATTTTTCAAAGTTTGTTATACAATTTTGCAAACAGGTAATTCTCCTTCACTAATGTGCACTGATGAGACTACACTGATGGGCACTGATAGGCTGCACTGATGGGCGCTGATGAGGTGGCAATGATAAGGCGACACTGATGAGGCTGCACTGATGGGCACTGGTGGGCACTGATGAGGAGGCACTGATAAGTAGCACTTATGGGCGGCACTGAAGGGCACTGAGAGGTGCCACTGATAGGCGGCACTGCTAAGCACTGATAGGTGGCACTGATGGACACTGTTAGGCACTGGTAGCACTGGCAGCACCGATGGCCACTGATTGGCAGCACTGATGGCACCGGTGGTGGGCACTGAAAAGTAGCACTGGTGGGCACTGATATGTGGCACAGATCGGGACCAATGTCCCTGTAACAGAAGCCGGTTACCCGCTTCATTCTTTTCTCCTCACGCTGATTGTGAGGAAAAAAAAAGCCGATAACCGGGCTTCTGTTTACTTCCTGATCAGCTGATCATGTGGTAATGGGCCCGCTGTGATTGTGATTACCCTGTTCTGTGATAATTCAGTGATCACAGTGTGCGGTCTATTGACGCCCTCCCAGCGCTGGAAGCCCATGCTGTACCATCATTCGGCTATAGTGCAGGCGGAAAGTGGTTAAAATATATATATATACCCTGTTTCCCCGAAAATAAGACCTAGCGTGATTGTCCGTGATGGCTGCAATATAAGCCCTACCCACCAAATAAGCCCTAACCTGTTTCTCCGAACATAAGCCCTACCCTGAAAATAAGACCTACAAGGACTTTAACTAGGGCTTATATTGCAGCCATCACCGACAATCACGCTAGGTCTTATTTTCGGGGAAACAGGGTATATATATATATATATATATATATATATATATATATATATATATACACACACACATATATATATATATATATATATATATATATATATACACTGTATATCAAAACTATAATATTTTGAGATCATTGTTACATTACATGTGTAATAAAAACCTTGTATGAAATTCTTCACTACTAATCATATTATTTAGGTATCCTTAATTCATCATGATTTTTAAAATAGATGTTGAATCAGTACTATAATATGTAGTGGTTGATAGACAAGGTTTTATACTAAGGTTGGCCATACATGGATAAGTTTATTTCAATCAGCCGACGGGCTGATTGGAAAAATGGAATGGATTCCCCCATCCACAAAAGCAAGGTTGGAGGAATCCACCCCGCATTTTTATTAATCAGTGCTGCAGCCAATAGGAGGAAAATGGGGTGACACCATCAAGTAGGAAGTAAGAAGGGGGTGACACCATGTTTTACCATGGGGGGTGGGTAGCATCATTTTTTTTTACCGCAGAGGAGGAGGGGGTGACACCATGTTTTACCGCACCAGGAGACAAAAACCCTAGTGATGTCACTGAGCTTAATTGAGAATGATATTTTGGAGTTGATAAAAAACGTCAATAGATGAGGGGGAAAGAAGAAAAAATTATATAGAAAAGAAGCAGAGAGAGAGAGAGAGAGAGAGATACCCAACAAACAAAGGAGAAGGGGGTTGGAGGGGTGTAAGGGGAAAAGGATTTCACCTGTCCCAACCCCCAATTAGAGTTAATAGTATCAGGGAGACATTACAAGGCTGGAAGGAACTCATTCACACTATTTAGGCATGTATAAGATTTCAAGAGAGACCAGATGTTAAGATATGTACCATGAAATTATCATCTCGTAGCACTCCACGGAAACTGCTTTACTAAAACTCACTAACGATTTACTAACTGCTAAAACCAACAGCCAGTACTCCATACTCCTACTACTTTACCTCTCTGCAGCCTTTGATACTGTTGACCACAGGATCCTTCTCAAACTCCATTCCCTTGGCCTCCAAGATTCTGCTCTATCCTGGTTCTCTGCCGACCTATCACAGTGCTCCTTCAGTGTTACCTACAACTCTGTCACCTCCTCTCCATTGCCCCTTTCTTTGGGGGTCCCCCAAGGCTCTGTTCTTGGACCCCTTCTCTTCTCTATCTACAACTCCTCCCTTGGTCACTTGATAACCGCCCATGGCTTCCAATGACACCCAAATCTATCTGTCTACTCCTCACCTCACTCCTTCAGTCTCCTCTCGCATTACTAACTTACTAACAGACATATCAGCATGGATGTCGCAACACTTCAATAAACTAAATCTCTCTAAAACTGAGCTATTAATATCCCCCCCCCCTCCCCCCCGCCTGTGCTCCCCTCCATGATTTTTCCATCAAATTCAACAATGCAACCATCAGTCCCTCCCCTCACACCAGGGTACTAGGTGTAATCCTAGACTCTGACTTGTCATTTCAACCTCAAATTCAATCATTGTCAAAAGTTTATAGAATTCACCTCCGTAACATCTCTAAAATTCTCCCCTTTTTAACAAATGAAACCACCAAGCTCCTCATTCACTCCCTTGTTATCTCTCGCAACTCCCTTCTCATTGGCCTGCCTCTCCATAGGCTAGCCCCTCTTCAGTCTATCATGAATCACTGCTCAGTGTCTGCCAACCCTCTCCTCCAATCCCTACACTGGCTCCCAATCGCCCAGTGAATTATATTCAAAATACTAACCACAACATACAAAGCCATTCACAACTCTGCCTCAAGCTACAGTCTTGTCTCCAAATATCACCCAAACTGTCCTCTCCGCTCCAGACCTCCTACTCTCAAGCTCTCGGATCTCCTCCTCCCATGCTCATCTCCAGGATTTCTCCAGAGCCTCTCCCATCCTCTGGAACTCGACCTGTCCAGCTATCCCCTACTCTTGCTACCTTCAGGCGATCCCTGAAAACTCATCTCTTCAGGGAAGCCTATCACATCTCCAACTAATCTTTTACCACTTCCATCAGCTCATTCCCCACAGTTACAACCTTTTATACCATCTGCCCCACCCTATTAGATTATAAGGTTTTCTGAGCAGGGCCCTCTTAATCCTCTTGTATTTGTTTATAACTGTACTGTCTCCCTTTTGTATTGTATTGTATTTATTGTATATACATAGTCAGGTACAGTATTCCACAGAATAATCCATAGTGAGTATGAAAATGCATCCTGGTAGTCCGATGCATTTCATGAACAACCGCTCACTTCCTCAGGAGTTTATGCAATACATAGAGTAAATGTGTTAAAAAAGAGATTGCTTGCTCATATTCCATTGACTGCGGCTGGGAATGTCTATCCCATCAGCTGTGGGCCTGGGATCCACGAGGGCCCAGCAGGAAAAACAGGGCCATAGGCAGGCACAAACCAACATAATGTGGCATCCACTGTGATGACATAATAAAAGCAATGTTCTGGCAGAAGGTTGCATGTATCATCATCAATCACCATGGAGTGGCTCTGAGATGACATTGTGAGGGCTCAGAATGACAGTGAATTGTAGACAAAGGGATGTGGATATTGTAAAGAAAAAACCCTTCAGGTCTGGTATGGATTTTAAGGGTAACCCATACAAAAAATCCATATTAGACACTGATCCAAGCATATGGCCAGGACATTACATGGATTCCCATGATGTTACCAACCAAAAATGATCATATCCATATTTGGTCAATTAACTCACCAAGGAGACTTCACCCCTTTGTTTATTATACTATTTTTTTGACAATCCCTTTCCTATTAGCCTAGAAAATGTAATTACTGTTTTTTAACATTTGGGTCCATTTGACTTTATTGGGGTTTGGATTAAGCACCCAAAGTTTAGTCATGTTCTAATGTTTTGCGAACATGCCTTGAACCAAACCCAGGCATTGGCACATCCCTAATTAAGGGACTGCAGATGATACAGCAGTGTAAAACTGGCCAACAAGACAGTTTTGATCTTAGATAATGGGCTTAACCAATGTATTATTACTATTTGTGCTGTATGCGGTAAATGTGAGTGATATACAGTCATTTGAGGTGGTTTAGGTGCACACTGTTCCTGTACTTTCTTTGAAATTATATAATGCCACGCTGGGAACAAAAGGCAGCTCCAGTAATAGATGGTCAGTAACAAGAGTGGTCACTTCAAACAGGCCCTTTCAACTTTTTTAAAAATTTAGTTAGGAAACGTCTTGCAGCAAAAAACAGAGTGGAACCTAAAATAAAGGTCTTAACAAATGAATATACCCACAAAAACAATAAAAATTCTAGGCTTCATGTACACTACAGCTCCTAAACTTGAGTTTAGGAGCTTTTGGCGTTTTTTTTGCCAAAGCTCCTAAACTCAACTCCAAGAAAAAACGCCTATGTGTCCATGTACACATAGGCTTTAAGGACCATTTAGGAGCTGCTGCGTTTAGGGGAGGTTCAACCTCCCTTAACCTCTCTTCCCTAAACGTGGAAGAACCGCATTCAAGATAGGAACGTTGCAAAATCACTGTAAAATTGTGGCACGTTTTGCATTTTCCCACGGCCAATGGTCTTATTAGGCTATGTGTACATGAACCTTGGTGACAGACTAAGAGAAATCAAAAACCTTGGTTCAAATCACCTAGAAGACCGAATGGTAACTATGGAAATCAATATGGTAACCAATATTGGAATAACAATGGCAATTATTATGTGAATCAATATGGTCCTAAAGGTAATGAACAGCATGGAAGTAATTATGGGAATAATAATGGTAATTGGTATCACAATAGAAATGGGAATAGACCTAGGAATCCAAAACCCAACCAATATAACTATGGAAACCAATCGAATTACTATGATGATTCAAGGAGGAGCCCAATGCCTACTTATAATAGGTTTGAGCCACTAAGAAATTATTATGAGGAAGGTCCACCGAGACCTTTTTTAGATCAATGGAGATATGAAAGATCACCACCCTGACAAGAGAGAATGGGAGACCAAAGAAGTAGCCCAAATCAAAGAGGAGCTGTTGAGCAGAACAGAAGGTCCAAAAGCAAAAGAGATCAATAGGAGAAGGAGTTTTTAACCTGAGTGGAGCTGAACTAACCCTAAATGAATTAAAAGTATTGGACAAAGGTTTGAAATTCTCACCAACATGGAATCTGTGCAAATTTGACACATATTGTAGGACTGTTACTAGTTAAAATTTTCGTGTTCAATTAATCGATTTTTTTTAATCGATTAATCGACTAATTTTGATTAATTACAATGCACATATAGATCTGTGTCAACCAAATGCAGCTTTGCCTGTGTCCCCCAAATGCAGCCTTGCCTGTGTGCACCAAATGCAGCCTTGCCTGTGTCCACCAAATGCAGCCTTGCCTGTGTCCACCAAATGCAGCCTTGCCTGTGTCCACCAAATGCAGCCTTGCCTGTGTTCACCAAATGCAGCCTTGCCTGTGTTCACCAAATGCAGCTTTGCCTGTGTCCACCAAATGAAGACTTGCCTGTGTCCACTAAATGCAGCCTTGCCTGTATCCGCCAAATGCAGCCTTGCCTGTGTCCGCCAAATGCAGCCTTGCCTGTGTCCCACCAAATGCAGCCTTGCCTGTGTCCACCAAATGCAGCCTTGCCTGTTTCCCCCAAATGCAGCCTTGCCTGTTTCCCCCAAATGAAGCCTTGCCTGTTTCCCCCAAATGCAGCCTTGCCTGTGTCCACCAAATGCAGCCTTGCCTGTGTCCCACCAAATGCATCCATGCCTGTGTCCCACCAAATGCAGCCTTGCCTGTGTCCACCAAATGCAGCCTTGCCTGTGTCCACCAAATGCAGCCTTGCCTGTGTCCCACCAAATACAGCCTTGCCTGTGTCCACCAAATGCAGCCTGTGTCACATCGAACCCCCCCCCCCATTCTCCGCAGGAGCACAGCGGTAGTGTACTACTTACCTTGCTGTTGTCCTTTCGAGCGGTGTCTTCTTCATACTTCCTGTTTCCTCTCTCCCGGGCGCAATGGGAGAAAGAAAACAGGACGGAGGCACTTGGGGAAGGGGGGAGGAGTCCGGTGACATTGATGTCCGTGATGTCACCGGATCTCCGACGGAACTCCCTGAAGACCCAGAAGCCGGCGGAGAGGTGAGTACCGATCAAAATAATTTTGATTGATCAAAAAAAATTAATGATTAATCGAGGAATTAATCGTTAATTTCCACAGCCCTAATATATTGACATTCAGAAATATACCAGGAAGCTGAATATTCAGTAGTATATGCTGACTAAGCCTGTCTCTACGAGCCAAAGTTCATATAATCAAACCAGTGAGTGTATGTATACATAATTGAGGAATAAATCGTTATTCAATCCACAGATTCACAACAATGAACATGTTGAAGTCTTTAATCATATGATACTACAAGATCTGGAAACATTAAAGCTTACAGTAGGAGGATAATGGATCCAAAGCATATTCAACAAGGAATTAAAGCACTACAAGAGAGAAAGAATGTAATGATTAGACTTGCAGATAAGGGGGGGTCATAGTTTTAGCCAAACAATTTTATTACAATGAACTTACTGGACAATTGAATGATCACAATACGTATTTAAAATTGATTGGGAATCCCACAATAACATACAAAAAGGAACTAGAAAGTTTGATACAGTGGGGAACAAGGAAAAAGATTTTAAACCATAAAGAAGCCAAATATCACCTCAAACTTGTCGAGTACCTGTTATATATACCATACAGAAACTACATAAGGATCAGATCCACCCACCGGGGAGACCTATTGTGAACGCTATACAGTCAGTTAATGCTAGATTGGGGGAGTAAATTGACTTATTTCTGCAACCGTTGGTACCAAAGACTCGATCCTATTTACGGGATACCAAACATCTTATACAGATCCTGGATGGAATTGAAGTGAGACATGAATGGTTGCAATTAGCAACGGCAGATGTGTCCTCACTATGGATGAGCTTCAAGTTCGAGTCAAACCCATGTTCGACCATTCGTCGAATTGCGAACGTTATGGGCCGTTCGCGCCAAATTCGAGTGGCGCGTCATGGCCCATAATTCACTGCGGCATCGCAGTGCATTGCTGGCTGATGATTGGCAAAGCATGCACTATGACCCGCATGCTTGGCCAATCACAGCGCAGTCTGTACATAGAGCCGTAATTGGCCAAAGCCAGGGTGGCTTTGGCCAATTATGGCTCAGGGGGTTTAGTACACGCCCCACACTATATAAGGCCGCCTGCATGGCAGCCTTGTGTAGTGTGTTGCGGCGGCGGTGGAGAGATAGACAGAGAGACAGTGTCATTTGATTTAAGTTAGATAGAGTAGGCAGGCGAGTCAGTTAGCTGCACTTACAGTGTATTGTGTATATATATATATATATATATATATATATATATATATATATATATGCATCCTAGGTGTTGTTTTATATATATATGTGTATATATATATATATATATATATATATATATATATGTATATATATATACTGTATTCAGTTTAGCTAGATCCGTTCCTGTTATTTTCTTCCTACTGACAGGCAGGCAGGTGTTTTTACAGTATTTACAGCTGCCTGAAGAAAATTGCTGGTGTTCTTTTGATCCTATTAGTACCGCAGGCAGCTGCAGTATTTACAGTTAGTGTAGTGTAGTGCGTCCTATGCACAGTGTGCACCTAAAGCTACCTGAAGAAAATTGGTGGTGTTCTTCTGATCCTATTAGTACTGCAGGCAGCTGCAGTATTTACAGTTAGCGTAGTGCGTCCTCTGCACAGTGTGTACCTAAAACTACCTGAAGAAAATTGGTGGTGTTCTTCTGATCCTATTAGTACTGCAGGCAGCTGCAGTATTTACAGTTAGTGTAGTGCGTCCTCTGCACAGTGTGCACCTAAAGCTACCTGAAGAAAATTGGTGGTGTTCTTCTGATCCTATTAGTACCGCAGGCAGCTGCAGTGTTAACAGTTAGTGTAGTGTGTCCTCTGCACAGTGTGCACCTAAAGCTACCTGAAGACAATTGCTGTTGTTCTGATCCTATTAATACCACAGGCAGGCAGCTACAGTATTTACAGTTAGTGTACTGTGTCCTCTGCACAGTGTGCATCTAAAGCTACCTGAAGAAAATTGGTGGTGTTCTTCTGATCCTGTTAGTACCACAGGCAGGCACTGAAGTATTTACAGTTAATGTACTGCGTCCTCTGCACAGTGTGCACTTAAAGCTACCTGAAGACAATTGCTGTTGTTCTGACCCTGTTAATACCACAGGCAGGCAGCTACAGTATTTAAAGTTAGTGTACTGTGTCTTCTGCACAGTGTGCACCTAAAGGTACCTGAAGAAAATTGGTGGTGTTCTTCTGATCCTATTAGTACCACAGGCAGGCAGCTACAGTATTTACAGTTAGTGTACTGTGTCCTCTGCACAGTGTGCACCTAAAGCTACCTGAAGAAAATTGGTGGTGTTCTTCTGATCCTGTTAGTACCACAGGCAGGCACTGAAGTATTTACAGTTAATGTACTGTGTCCTCTGCGCAGTGTGCACCTAAAGCTACCTGAAGACAATTGCTGTTGTTCTGATCCTATTAATACCACAGGCAGGCAGCTGCAGTATTTACAGTTAGTGTACTGTGTCCTCTGCACAGTGTGCACCTGAAGCTACCTGAAGACAATTGCTGGTGTTCTTCTGATCCTATTAGTACCACAGGCAGGCAGCTACAGTATTTACAGTTAGTGTACTGTGTCCTCTGCACAGTGTGCACCTAAAGCTACCTGAAGAAAATTGGTGGTGTTCTTCTGATCCTGTTAGTACCACAGGCAGGCACTGAAGTATTTACAGTTAATGTACTGCGTCCTCTGCACAGTGTGCACCTAAAGCTACCTGAAGAAAATTGGTGGTGTTCTTCTGATCCTATTAGTACCGCAGGCAGCTGCAGTGTTTACAGTTAGTGTAGTGTGTCCTCTGCACAGTGTGCACCTAAAGCTACCTGAAGACAATTGCTGTTGTTCTGATCCTATTAATACCACAGGCAGGCAGCTACAGTATTTAAAGTTAGTGTACTGTGTCTTCTGCACAGTGTGCACCTAAAGGTACCTGAAGAAAATTGGTGGTGTTCTTCTGATCCTATTAGTACCACAGGCAGGCAGCTACAGTATTTACAGTTAGTGTACTGTGTCCTCTGCACAGTGTGCACCTAAAGCTACCTGAAGAAAATTGGTGGTGTTCTTCTGATCCTGTTAGTACCACAGGCAGGCACTGAAGTATTTACAGTTAATGTACTGTGTCCTCTGCGCAGTGTGCACCTAAAGCTACCTGAAGACAATTGCTGTTGTTCTGATCCTATTAATACCACAGGCAGGCAGCTGCAGTATTTACAGTTAGTGTACTGTGTCCTCTGCACAGTGTGCACCTGAAGCTACCTGAAGACAATTGCTGGTGTTCTTCTGATCCTATTAGTACCACAGGCAGGCAGCTACAGTATTTACAGTTAGTGTACTGTGTCCTCTGCACAGTGTGCACCTAAAGCTACCTGAAGAAAATTGGTGGTGTTCTTCTGATCCTGTTAGTACCACAGGCAGGCACTGAAGTATTTACAGTTAATGTACTGCGTCCTCTGCACAGTGTGCACCTAAAGCTACCTGAAGAAAATTGGTGGTGTTCTTCTGATCCTATTAGTACCGCAGGCAGCTGCAGTGTTTACAGTTAGTGTAGTGTGTCCTCTGCACAGTGTGCACCTAAAGCTACCTGAAGACAATTGCTGTTGTTCTGATCCTATTAATACCACAGGCAGGCAGCTACAGTATTTACAGTTAGTGTACTGTGTCCTCTGCACAGTGTGCACCTAAAGCTACCTGAAGAAAATTGGTGGTGTTCTTCTGATCCTATTAGTACCACAGGCAGGCAGCTGCAGTATTTACAGTTAATGTACTGCGTCCTCTGCACAATGTGCACCTAAAGCTACCTGAAGACAATTGCTGTTGTTCTGACCCTGTTAATACCACAGGCAGGCAGCTACAGTATTTAAAGTTAGTGTACTGTGTCTTCTGCACAGTGTGCACCTAAAGGTACCTGAAGAAAATTGGTGGTGTTCTTCTGATCCTATTAGTACTGCAGGCAGCTGAAGTATTTACAGTTAATGTACTGCGTCCTCTGCACAGTGTGCACCTAAAGCTACCTGAAGACAATTGCTGTTGTTCTGATCCTATTAATACCACAGGCAGGCAGTTGCAGTATTTACAGTTAGTGTACGGTGTCCTCTGCACAGTGTGCACCTAAAGCTACCTGAAGAAAATTGGTGGTGTTCTTCTGATCCTATTAGTACCACAGGCAGGCAACTGAAGTATTTACAGTTAATGTACTGTGTCCTCTGCGCAGTGTGCACCTAAAGCTACCTGAAGACAATTGCTGTTGTTCTGATCCTATTAATACCACAGGCAGGCAGCTGCAGTATTTACAGTTAGTGTACTGTGTCCTCTGCACAGTGTGCACCTGAAGCTACCTGAAGACAATTGCTGGTGTTCTTCTGATCCTATTAGTACCACAGGCAGGCAGCTACAGTATTTACAGTTAGTGTACTGTGTCCTCTGCACAGTGTGCACCTAAAGCTACCTGAAGAAAATTGGTGGTGTTCTTCTGATCCTGTTAGTACCACAGGCAGGCACTGAAGTATTTACAGTTAATGTACTGCGTCCTCTGCACAGTGTGCACCTAAAGCTACCTGAAGAAGATTGGTGGTTTTCTTCTGATCCTATTAGTACCGCAGGCAGCTGCAGTGTTTACAGTTAGTGTAGTGTGTCCTCTGCACAGTGTGCACCTAAAGCTACCTGAAGACAATTGCTGTTGTTCTGATCCTATTAATACCACAGGCAGGCAGCTACAGTATTTACAGTTAGTGTACTGTGTCCTCTGCACAGTGTGCACCTAAAGCTACCTGAAGAAAATTGGTGGTGTTCTTCTGATCCTATTAGTACCACAGGCAGGCAGCTGCAGTATTTACAGTTAATGTACTGCGTCCTCTGCACAGTGTGCACCTAAAGCTACCTGAAGACAATTGCTGTTGTTCTGACCCTGTTAATACCACAGGCAGGCAGCTACAGTATTTAAAGTTAGTGTACTGTGTCTTCTGCACAGTGTGCACCTAAAGGTACCTGAAGAAAATTGGTGGTGTTCTTCTGATCCTATTAATACTGCAGGCAGCTGCAGTATTTACAGTTAGTGTAGTGCGTCCTCTGCACAGTGTGCACCTAAAGCTACCTGAAGAAAATTGGTGGTGTTCTTCTGATCCTATTAGTACCGCAGGCAGCTGCAGTGTTTACAGTTAGTGTAGTGTGTCCTCTGCACAGTGTGCACCTAAAGCTACCTGAAGACAATTGCTGTTGTTCTGATCCTATTAATACCACAGGCAGGCAGCTACAGTATTTACAGTTAGTGTACTGTGTCCTCTGCACAGTGTGCACCTAAAGCTACCTGAAGAAAATTGGTGGTGTTCTTCTGATCCTATTAGTACCACAGGCAGGCAGCTGCAGTATTTACAGTTAATGTACTGCGTCCTCTGCACAGTGTGCACCTAAAGCTACCTGAAGACAATTGCTGTTGTTCTGACCCTGCTAATACCACAGGCAGGCAGCTACAGTATTTAAAGTTAGTGTACTGTGTCTTCTGCACAGTGTGCACCTAAAGGTACCTGAAGAAAATTGGTGTTGTTCTTCTGATCCTATTAGTACCACAGGCAGGCAGCTACAGTATTTACAGTTAGTGTACTGTGTCCTCTGCACAGTGTGCACCTAAAGCTACCTGAAGAAAATTGGTGGTGTTCTTCTGATCCTGTTAGTACCACAGGCAGGCACTGAAGTATTTACAGTTAACCACTTAAAGACCAGCCTCGTTTTGGATTTTAGGTGTTTACAAGTTTAAAACAGGTTTTTTTGCTAGAAAATTACTTAGAACCCCCAAACATTATATATTGTTTTTTTTCTAACATCCTAGAGAATACAATAGCGGTCATTGCAATACTTTTTTTTGCACCGTATTTGCGCAGCGGTCTTCTAAGCGCACTTTTTTTGGAAAAAATTCACTTTTTTGAAAAAAAAAAATAAGACAACAGTAAAGTTAGCCCAATTTTTTTTATATTGTGAAATATAATGTTACGCCAAGTAAATTGATACCCAACATGTCACGCTTCAAAATTGCGCCCGCTCGTGGAATAGCGTCAAACTTTTACCCTTAAAAATCTCCATAGGCGACGTTTAAAAAATTCTACAGATTGCATGTTTTGCGTTACAGAGGAGGTCTAGGGCTAGAATTATTGCTCTCACTCTACCGGTCGCGGCGATACCTCACATGTGTGGTTTGACCACCGTTTTCATATGCGGGCGCTACTCACGTATGCGTTCGCTTCTGCGTGCGAGCTCGTCGGGACAGGGCGCTTTAAAAAAATTTTTTTTTTTTTTTTTTTTATTTATTTTATTTTATTTTATTTATTTTTTCACTGTTTTTAAAAAAAAAAAAATTTGGATCACTTTTATTCCTATTACAAGGGATGTAAACATCCCTTGTAATAGAAAAAAGCATGACAGGTCCTCTTAAATATGAGATCTGGGGTCAAAAAGTCCTCAGATCTCATATTTAGACTAAAATACAAAAAAAAAAAAAAAAAGTCGTTTAAAAAAATGACACTAAAAAAATTTGTGCCTTTAAGAGAGTGGGCGGAGCCGTCGTAATGACGTCGCTCCGGCCGTCACATGGTATGGAGACGGGTAGGCGCCATCTTGGCCTCACTTGTCTCCATACCTCAGCAGGGAAAGGACCCGATCACCTCCGCCGCTACCGACGGCTCCGGTAAGCGGCGGAGGGTGCGGGAGAGCGGCGGGAGGGGGGGTGGCACCTCTCCCGCCGCCAATAACGGTGATCTCGCGGCGAACCCGCCGCTGAGACCACCATTATCGTGTACAGAATCGCTCACTGAAAAGATGGATATCTCGGTTGTGGCAGCAGCTGCTGCCGTTACCGAGATATCCATCTTCAAAAAAATGACGTATATATACAGTGAGCGGGGCTGTTAATGTACTGCGTCCTCTGCACAGTGTGCACCTAAAGCTACCTGAAGACAATTGCTGTTGTTCTGATCCTATTAATACCACAGGCAGGCAGTTGCAGTATTTACAGTTAGTGTACGGTGTCCTCTGCACAGTGTGCACCTAAAGCTACCTGAAGAAAATTGGTGGTGTTCTTCTGATCCTATTAGTACCACAGGCAGGCAACTGAAGTATTTACAGTTAATGTACTGTGTCCTCTGCGCAGTGTGCACCTAAAGCTACCTGAAGACAATTGCTGTTGTTCTGATCCTATTAATACCACAGGCAGGCAGCTGCAGTATTTACAGTTAGTGTACTGTGTCCTCTGCACAGTGTGCACCTGAAGCTACCTGAAGACAATTGCTGGTGTTCTCATACTAATAATACTTCAGGCAGGCAGTTGATTCTGCTAGCTGCAGTATCAGTATATATATACATCCCAGCTTTGTGCAATTACGTATCACTGCAGGCCATTAGTATGTCTGGAAGGCCAACAAGGAGAGGCAGACAGTCTGTCACGTACCTTATCGGAGTCTGAAGTGACGAGGTCGGCCTCCCTTGTATCTTCAACCGGGTCCTGCTGGGAATGGAAACAGAAGGACCCAAAGGAAAGGAGGAACACGAGTGCCTGCAGATGTAGCCCTGGAAGCTTAAAGCAGATGATGCGACTTTGGGAATGCAGGAAGTCATAGCAGATCGCAGGAGCAGAGATGCAGCAACTCGGCAGGCAGCTTGGAGCCAAACATGAGGCAGGAGCGAAGTCACAGGGATAGCCGAGTTCGGAAGCAGGCGGGCAGCAAGGTACCAAATCATCAGGCAGGAGCAGAGTCAAATAGGAATCCGCAATCAGGAACCAGTAATCAAGATGAAGAAGAGTCCAGAAGCAAGGTCAGGGGAAGCCAAGGGTTTAGCAACGGATATCAAGCAGGCAAGCAGAAACACAGGATACTGGTACAGGAACAGCTGAAGATCAGTCAGCATCTGTTACAGTCAGTGCGCCCCTTAAATAGACCGTCTGGTGCCAAACGGGCGCGTGGACACGCTCCTGCGGGCGCGCACACTCCTTTGCTCACGCGCATTGGCGCATCTGCGATCCAAAGAGTTCCTTATGCGTGCATGCGTGCGCGAGTGTGCCCGGAGCGCAACAGGTCTCTTACACAGTCACAAGCTAATAAAAGAGGGCAAGCAGGCTCTGTGTCTAGAGGCAACAGTGCTGGTCATGGAGATGGTGCATCCTCATCAGCACGTGGCTGTGGGACACGCTTGTCCTTTTTTTCAGCAGCTGGCCGTGTTGAGACGCAACATGCGGAAGACTTGGTAGAGTGGATGATTAAGTCATCCTCATCCTCCTCATCCTCTCTCACCCAGGCTCAGGGTACTTTGTCTGGCAAAGCAGCTGCCAACGCGGCCTCTTCCCTCGGCTCAATAGCATCGGTCACTCCTTCACTAGCCCTACCATGTCCTCCTGAGGAGTCCCCCGAACTGTTTGACCACAGTGTTGGGTACAGGTCCAGGAGGATGCCCAGCGTTTTGAAGGCTCCGATGATGGTACCCAGCTAGAGGAAGGCAGTAACGCGAGCCCATAGAGAGAGGGTGCCCAAGAAGGACAGCAATCTGGTAGTCATGTTCCCCCAGCTGCAGCATACTGCCAGCTTTGCTCCAGTGATGAGGAGGGAGGGGATGATGAGGTCACTGACTCCACGTGGGTGCCTGATAGGAGAGAGGAGGAGGAGGCACATCTCCAACGAGGCAGGATGCCCTCCAGGGGCCAGCTTAAGGGCAGCACACCAACTGCATCACACCGCAGAGCTCTGCATGTGCAGGGCGCTACTGTCTCTGCGTGTTATTCCAAAAGTTCTTTGGTGTGGGCCTTTTTTGAGACAAGTGCATCAGATCCCACCGCTGCTATTTGCAACATATGTCTCAAGCGCATCTCGCGTGGCCAAAACATCACCCACTTGGGCACCACATGCTTGACCAAACATATGTCGACCAGCCATGCAGTTCGTTGGCAAGCATACCTAAAAGACCCACACCAAAGAACAAAGCGGACCTCTCCTTGCTCCTCATCAGCTGGGATCTTCAACCCCACTATACCTTCAGTCCCCTCTGAAACCTGCCCTGAGAGGAATGAAGGTGTAGAATTAGGTGTGTCACAGCCAAGTACCTACGGGCAATCTGCTATCGGTACACCGACGTCAGATTGTACAATTACAGATTTGTACAGATTGTGCAAATTTCCCTGCCCCAGCTGCTGCACCACCGAAAGACGTTTGCTCCCAGCCATCCACATGCCCAGCGGTTGAATGCTAGCTTGGTTAAATTGCTAGCACTTCAACTGCTGCCTTTTCAGTTGGTAGACTCTGCCCTCTTCCGTGAGTTTGTGGAATGTGCGGTTCCTCAGTGGCAGGTTCCCAAACGCCACTTTTTCTCATGGAAGGTGATTCTGGCTCTCTACCGGCATGTGGAAGGCAATGTCTTTGTCTCGCTGGACAGGGCGGTCAGCGGTAAGGTGCATATTACCGCTGACTCATGGTCCAGCAGGCATGGACAGGGACGTTACCTATCTTTCACCGTGCACTGGGTGACTCTTCTGGCAGCTGGGAACAATGCAGGACAGGATGCAGTAGTGTTGGAGGTTGTTCCGCCACCACGCCTCCAAAATTCTACTAGTGGTGATTCTGTCACACCCCTCTCCTCCACCTCCTCCTCTTCTTCTTCCTCCATGGCCTCTTCCTGTGCTGATTTGTCCTCGGAACCAGCGGTGCTCCGTAGGCATTCAAGGGGCTACGCAAGCATGCAGGCAAAAAGATGCCGTGCGGTGCTTGAGCTGGTGTGCTTGGGGGACAGGAGCCACACTGGGGCAGAGATTCTGTCAGCTCTACAGGGGCAGGTTCAGAGGCGGTTGATGCCACACCAGCTTAAGGCAGGTATGGTGGTTTGAGACAATGGCACCAACCTCCTCTCCGCCCTCCAACAGGGACAACTGACCCATATGCCCTGTTTGGCTCACGTCCTTAACTTGGTGGTGCAGTGGTTCTTAGGCAGGTACCCAGGCTTACAGGATGTCCTGAGGCAGGCCAGGAAAGTCTGTGTGCATTTCTGCAAGTCATATAATGCCAGTGCTTGGCTGGCTGACCTCCAAAAGGAATTTAACCTGCCCAAGAACCGCCTAATCTGTGACATGCCCACCAGGTGGAACCCAAGTTGGCCATGCAGCAGCAGCTGCACATGCAGCAGAGGGCCATCAATGAGTACCTATGTGACTATGGCACCAGGACAGGGTCAGGGGAGCTTGGTTTTTTTCCCCACACCAGTGGGCTATGATCAAGGATGCATGCACTGTCCTGTCACCATTTGAGGAAGCCATGAGGATGGTGAGCAGTGACAGTGCATGCATCAGTGACACTGTCCCTCTTGTCCACCTGTTGGAGCACATGCTGTGTAGAATAATGGACAGGGCACTGGAGGCAAAACAGAGTAAGGAAGAGGAGGACTTCCTTACCTCTCAAGGCCCCCTTTATCTAGACAGTGTTCCTGTCTGCCCGCCGATCACACAGGAAGAGGAGGAGGAGGAGGAGGATTGTGTCAGCATGGAGATGGAGCCTGGCACTCAGCAGTCTTCAAGGGATCATTTACAGTCCCAAGAAACCCATGGACTTGTAAGTTGCTGGGAGGAGGTGGCTGCGGATCATGTCGTCCTTAGTGACCCAGAGGACTCTGGACCGAATGCCTCAGCAAACCTACGCTGTATGGCCTCCCTGATCCTGCAAAGCCTGCGGAAGGATCCTCGTATTCGTGGTATCAAGGGGAGGGATGATTACTAGCTGGCAACCCTACTTGAGCCACGTTACAAGGGTAAGGTTGCGGACCTTATCTTGCCATCGCAGAGGGAGCAGAGGATGAAACATCTTCGGGAGGCCTTGCAGAAAGGTTTGTGCAACGCGTTTCCAGAGCCTAGGAGGTTACAATTTCCTGTCTCCTGGACAACGTGTTGCTGAGGCTTCGGTCAGTCACAGAAGGAGCGGTGGAGAAGGTGGCCCTCTGACCGATGCGTTCAGACAATTTTTTAGTCCACAGCCCCAAGGTCTGATCGATTCCAGCAACCATCGCCAGCATCTGATTCACATGGTGCAGGATTACCTAGGGGCAAGATCAGACTTGGACACCTTTCCCACCGAAAATCCTCTGGGTTACTGGGTCTTGAGGATGGATCACTGGCCAGAGCTTGCACAGTATGCAATTGAGCTACTGGCCTGTCCTGCATCCAGCGTTCTTTCGGAACGCACATTCAGTGCTGCTGGAGGCTTTGTTACCAATCACAGGGCGCGCCTGTCCACCAAATCGGTCGTTTGGTTGACCTTCATAAAAATGAATCAGTCTTGGATCACCAGCTACCAAGCACCTGATGCTGATGTAACCGATTGATTTTTTTTTTTAATGTGAGATCAAGACTGCCTATGCTGATGCTGAGTGACTATTCTGTTATGCTGAGTTACAATCCTCTAACTCCTCAATTTTCATGCTGATAGCTTGTAAGAACATTTTTGCTTCTGGGCACCACCAACAGTGGCCAAGGCCCAATTTTTCTGCCCCTGTTTAACAGGGGCGTATAATTACAATTTTTGATGCAATATTTTTCATCAAGGCTCATTCCTGCGCACCAACTATAGCATCTGTGAGGGGTTGCAGTGTTGTGGCAATTTTTCTTCCCCTGTTTAACAGGGGCGTGTAATTACAATTTTTGATGCAATATTTTGCAGCAGGGCTCATTCCTGCGCTCCAACTATAGCATCTGTGAGGGGTTGCAGTGTTGTGGCACCAGTGCCTAAGGCCCAATTTTTCAGCCCCTGTTCAACAGGAACATGTACCGTATTTATCGGCCTATAACACGCACTTTTTTCCCCTGAAAATCAGGGGAAAATCGTGGGTGCATGTTATAGGCCGATCCCCGCCGATTTCTGTGTCATCGGAGCGATCGCGGCAATTGCCGCGGTCGCCGCCGACATACACAGCCGTGGGTAGATTCAAAAATGGCGCAGAGACTGCAGGGAGCCGAGATACACATACTCGAGTGTTCTCGGCTTTTTCCGGCGCCGCAGTCACGCCCAGTCCGCCCCGGACCTGTGTTATGTCCATCATAGGGCGGGACTGGGCGTGACTGTGAGCGGCGCCGAAAAAAGCCGAGAACACTCGGGTATGTGTATCTCGGCTCTTGTCGGATCCGAGATACACATACCCGAGTGTTCTCGGCTTTTTTCGGCGCCGCTCACAGTCACGCCCAGTCCCGCCCTATGATGGACATAACACAGGTCCAGGGGCGGGACTGGGCGTGAAGGCGGCGCCGGAAAAAGCCGAGAACACTCGAGTATGTGTATCTCGGCTCCCTGCAGTCTCGGCGCCATTTTTTGAATCTACACCGAGTGCACAAAGCTGCACTGACATGGCTGGACTGGGGCAGACCTGCACTAACGAAGCTGCACTGGGGCAAGGCTGCACTGAGGCAAGGCTGCACTGGGGCAAAGCTTCACTGACAAGGCTGCACTGGGGCAAAGCTTCACTGACAAGGCTGCACTGGGGCAAAGCTGCACTGACAAGGCTGCACTGGGGCAAAGCTGCACTGACAAGGCTGCACTGACACTGAAAAGGCTGCAGATGGACAGATAAGGCTGCATTGATGGGCATTTTAATGTAAGTTTTTTTTTCCTTAAACTTCCCTCCTAAAAATTTTTTTTCCTTAAAATTCTCTCCTAAACTTGGGGTGTTATACGCCGGCGCGTGTTATACGCCGATAAATACGGTAATTACAATTCTTGATATAATATTTCACAGCAGGGCCCATTCCTGCGCCCACCAAGAGTAACTGTGAGGGCTTACAGTGTTGTGGCAACACCAACACCTAAGGCCCAAATTTCTGCAGAGTATATAGGGCAGGCCCCTACTTTCAAACATCCAACTTACAAACGACTCCTACTTGCAAACGGAAGGAGACAACAGGAAGTGAAATGAAATCTACCCCTAGGAAGGGAAATTCTCTCCTGTAAGAGTTAATATGGGAAAAACATGTCTCCTCTTTACTGAGGCTTTATCACCAATCCTTGTTTCACTAAAACCCCCAAATTTTCAAAAAACATTTGTCATTGGGACAGAAAGTGAGGTGAAATTTTCTGAAGAGGTGCACAGACAGCAAAACAAATGTTACAGGGGTGATAACCCTTCCCTATGTTTTCCAAAAAGTTTAAAAATAGATTTTTTGGCTGGAGCTACACTTTAAAAATGTACCAGTTCAAAATTACAAACAGATTCTAATTAACAACAAACCTACAGTCCCTGTCTTGTTTGCACCGCCTGTATACTGCTGTTCACAGTATATAGGGCCTGGAGGCCCCACGCCTTTCCTTTTTTTAATTTGGGTGCGGGGTTCCCCTTAACATCCATACAAGACCCAAAGGGCTGACATTACATTAAAGCTGCAAGCAGTTTTAAATGACTTTTATTCCTTTAAAAATGTCATTTTGTGCAGGGACTGTTCTAAGCACGGGAAACACACGCCACTTTACAGGCATACTATAGACACCTCCCAGGTACGATATTTAAAGGAATATTTCACTTTTTTTTTCACTTTAAGCATCATTAAAATCACTGCTCCAGAAAAAATGGCCATTTTTAAAACTTTTTTTTGCATTGATACATGTCCCCTGGGGCAGGACCCGGGTCCCCAAACCCTTTTTAGGACAATAATATGCATATTAGCCTTTAAAATTAGCACTTTTGATTCGAACATTCGAGTCCCATAGACTTTAATGGGGTTCTAAAGTTCGCGCAAACTTTCGGTCCGTTCACAGGTTCTGGTGCGAACTGAACCGGGGGGTGTTCGGCTCATCCCTAGTCCTCACTATATATGATTATTGACCATGATGAGGCTATACAATCAGTGAAATGGGCATTTAATAGTTTTAGTGAGTTGCCATCCAGACAGAAATCATACCTACTAAAATGTCTGGAATATGAACTTAGTCATAATTATCTTTGGTTCAATCCAGATTATTTTAAACAAATTAAGGGGATCGCTATGGGCGCCAGATACGCACCAAGCGTAGCCAATGTGTTTATGGCAAAGAAGGAAGAGGAAAGTGTTTATAATAATCCCCCTCAAGGACTCTTATTGTATAAGAAGTACAGTCAGGTCCATAAATATTGGGACATCGACACAATTCTAATCTTTTTGGCTCTATACACCAACACAATGGATTTGAAATGAAACAAACAAGATGTGCTTTAACTGAAGACTTTCAGCTTTAATTTGAGGATATTTACATCCAAATCAGGTGAACGGTGTAGGAATTACAACAGTTTGTATATGAGCCTCACACTTTTTAAGGGACCAAAAGTAATGGGACAAATTAACAATCATCCATCAAACTTTCACTTTTTAATACTTGGTTGCAAATCCTTTGTAGTCAATTACAGCTTGAAGTCTGGAATGCATAGACATCACCAGACGCTGGGTTTCATCCCTGGTGATGCTCTGCCAGGCCTCTACTGCAACTGTCTTCAGTTCCTGCTTGTTCTTTGGGCATTTTCCCTTCAGTTTTGTCTTCAGCAAGTGAAATGCATGCTCAATCGGATTCAGGTCAGTTGATTGACTTGGCCATTGCATAACATTCCACTTCTTTCCCTTAAAAAACTCTTTGGTTGCTTTCGCAGTATGCTTCGGGTCATTGTCCATCACTACTGTGAAGCACTGTCCAATGAGTTCTGAAGCATTTTGCTGATTATGAACAGATAATATTGCCTGAAACACTTCAGAATTCATCCTGCTGCTTTTGTCAGCAGTCACATCATCAATAAATACAAGAGAACCAGTTCCATTGGCAGCCATACATGCCCACGCCATGACACTACCACCACCGTGCTTCACTGATGAGGTAGTATGCTTTGGATCATGAGTAGTTCCTTTCCTTCTCCATACTCTTCTCTTCCCATCCCTCTGGTACAAGTTGATCTTGGTCTCATCTGTCCATAGGATGTTGTTCCAGAACTGTGAAGGCTTTTTTGGATGATGTTTGGCAAACTCTAATCTGGCCTTCCTGTTTTTGAGGCTCACCAATGGTTTACATCTTGTGGTGAACCCTCTGTATTCACTCTGGTGAAGTCTTCTCTTGATTGTTGACTTTGACACACATACCCCTACCTCCTGGAGAGTGTTCTTGATCTGGCCAACTGTTGTGAAGGGTGTTTTCTTCACCAGGGAAAGAATTCTTCGGTCATCCACCACAGTTGTTTTCCATGTTCTTCCAGGTCTTTTGGTGTTGCTGAGCTCACCGGTGCGTTCTTTCTTTTTAAGGATGTTCCAAACAGTTGATTTGGCCACACCTAATGTTTTTGCTATCTCTCTGATGGGTTTGTTTTGTTTTTTCAGCCTAATGATGGCTTGCTTCACTGATAGTGACAGCTCTTTGGATCTCATATTAAGAGTTGACAGCAACAGATTCCAAATGTAAATAGTACACTTGAAATGAACTCTGGACCTTTTATCTGCTCCTTGTAAATGGGATAATGAGGGAATAACACACACCTGGCCATGGAACAGCTGAGCAGCCAATTGTCCCATTACTTTTGGTCCCTTAAAAAGTGTGAGGCACATGTACAAACTGTTGTAATTCCTACACCGTTCACCTGATTTGGATGTAAATACCTTCAAATTAAAGCTGAAAGTCTGCAGTTAAAGCACATCTTGTTCGTTTAATTTCAAATCCATTGTTGTGGTGTATAGAGCCAAAAAGATTAGAATTGTGTTGATGTCCCAATGTTTATGGACCTGACTGTATATAGATGATGTTATAGTAATATGGACAGGTGATGAAGAGAATCTGAAATTTTTCTTTCAACGGTTGAATGACAACACTAAAGATATACGGTTGTCACTGGAGTATAATGATACATCAATACACTTCCTTGAGCTAGTTGCAGAATTTAAAAACTTCAAATTCATCCATAAAACATTTGTTAAGCAGGTAGATCGGAATAGTTATATTCCAACGGACAGTTGTCACCATGATCTGTGGCTTATCAATATTCCAAAAGGACAGCTGATCAGACTGCACAGAAATTGCACTAATGCACAATATTTCAGTGAACAGGCAAGATTCATTGGTAATAGATTCATACAAAGAGAGTATGATGAAGGCTTCATTAATCAAAAAATAGAAAAAGTTACCAGAATGGAGAGGACACCATTGACCCAAGATCGACCGAGAAATGAAAGAACCACTTATGACATACCTATTATACTGAATTATAATGTACAGCACAAACAAATAGAAAAAATATTTAAAAAGCACTGGTCTATTCTGAGAGCTGATTCATAATTATGTACCATCCTACCAGTAGTTCCAAGATTTACGTATAGAAGAGCACCTACCTTACGAGATATGATTGCTACGATTATTCATGATCCTCCCAACCAACCTGCTAGTTTTACCTCTTTTCAGGGAAAAGGTTTTTTTCCATGTAGGAGATGTTATGCATGCAAAAATAGTAAGGTCAATGGCCAGAAGGGCGATAGATTCAAATCAACTGTCACAAATAAGGAATATGAGATTAAAGACTTAATTTCATGTAGAACAGAGAGTGTGGTCTACGTCCTCCAATGTCCGTGTTTGAAGCTGTATATAGGCAGGACCAAATGCCCTATGTGGAAAAGGATTTGAGAGCATATTCAAAAAATTTGCAAGGGGTTCACTAACCATAGTGTGCCTAGGCATTTTGTTCAATTCCACTCACAAAATCCTTATCCGTTATTGAAATTTTGGGCAATTGAAAAATATACACCACATTGGAGAGGGAGCAATAGGGTTAATACATTCAGTAGATGTGAATCCAAATGGATCTTTGAAATTAAGTCTTTTCATCCTCAAGAGTTAAACATTGATTTTGACCTAAATTGCTTCATTTCCGATTACTAAATGTCTTTTTTTACTTTTAATTAAGTACCTTCACTCCCGTTTTGGATTACATTTTAATCAGTCTTTTATCATTTACTATTTTATAATATATAATCAATTGATTTTATTGAATGTGTAGTATCAAAATAAACATTGTGTTCATTGGATGTTATTGGTATCTATTCAAAATTGGATAGTGATATCATTATTGCCCACTAGATGTCATTTACATGAACTCATGGTCCATTTTTAAACCTGATAGTGATATCATTTTTTCCCCTAGGTGTCACTGGTGTTTAAGCCCCTTTTACCTTATTTACCTAAAGCTTTTTTATCAATTGTTGATTGTTTTTCATCTATATGACAAACATTTAATGAATTGCTTATTCCTTATATAATTTAATATCTCCTATGTTTATTTCGTTTTTTACCTATTTGTGCTGTATTTGTGTCATCAATTCCACATGAAGCCTATCAGCTCTTGTTGCTGGGTAGTTTCTCGGCCAAAGTGGAAGTTTTTTTCCTATTGGCCAATTAATTACATGGACACAGATGAACCGATGAGTCACTTATTGCTAAGGCAAACCCATTGGTGCAGATGGGTTATAAATACCCGGCGCTCGTCACATGGCTCTTATACCTGAGGAAGTCACGTGACCCGTGATGCAACGTGTCAGTTGGAGCCTTGTGACGTCACTTCCTATGTCTATTGAGAGCGGAAGCGTGGTGAGGAGGGAATGTGTCACCACTCCTATTTGTAAATTGCAGATTTTTTTCTTATTTGATGTAAGCAGATTTTTGATAAACTTGTTCTTTTTTTACTGGCAATACTGCATTATGGATGTCTTTGTTCTCTCTGAGTGACGCCTATACAGGAGGCAACTTTACTGGAGTGAGCCTGATTAGATCCGTGGGAAGATTAAATGGTGAGCGCATGATGTTCTAATCCCAGGATCATATCTGGAGTCACGTCTTGGCTTGGTACCGGACAGTGTCTTCGCAGATGCATCAGTAGGATTTCCCATCTGTTATCTGTTGAGCCTTGTTTGACCTTTTGGTAATTCCTGGAGGTGAGCGGCCAATCTATAAATATTTTCCTTGATTTTTTTCCGTGTTGGATTGATTTTTGGTCTTCTTCTATCAAGTTATAAACTTATCAGTCACCTTATTTTATTTTTAGTTAAGTTTTCACTTGGACTATTTTTTTGCACTTTGTTTTTCAGCATATGCATTTGGTCTTCAGGAGTATTTTATTCACTAATTTTTGAACAACTGCACCATTATTTTCTGTTTTCTTTTTGCATACGTAGTGTTTTGAGTACACTTTAAAGCGGAGGTCTGCCTAAATTTTTTTTAAAAGTCAGCAGCTACAAATACTGCAGCTGCTGACTTTTAAAATATGGACACTTACCTATCCAGGGCGCCCGCAATGTCGGCACCTGAAGCCGATCTGTCGCTCGGGTCTCGGGTGCTGCCGCCACCATTTTTAGTAAGAGAATCAGGAAGTGAAGCCTTGCGGCTTCACATCCCGGTTCTCTACTGCACATGTGCAAGTCATGCTGCACAATCTGGATGGTCCCTGCTGTCTCTGGGACCCATGTGTTTCTGTGTTGTTGTGTGCTGCTGTCTCTGGGACCCATGTGCAGACAGCGCTGGGGGGGGGCGGGAAGAGGCGTAGACTCCCACGGGAGTCTATGCCCGGAAGTGGGTGCAAATACCTGGATTATACCTCCCTCCCCCTCCCCGAAAGGTGCCAAATGTGACACCGGGGGGGTTCCAAAAAGCGGAGGTTCAATTTTTGTGTGGACCTCCGCTTTAAGTGGTTGCAGCTGTTCATAATCAGCATTGTTCTGAGTCAGTTCACTAACACCCCCTTTTTTGATGGTTTGTTGAGGTTTCATTATTAGTTTTTCACATAGCAGCGCGCAAGTTTCTCCCGTATATACATATATGTACATGAAGCCTAATACCACACAGTGAAACAAAGAGCAGTCTTACAAAAAATAAGTTTGCTGTGGACAGGACATCAGCTAAATGTGACCTTGAAAATCAGCATAAATCAGTTCAAGTTAATTCACCCAACCACAAAATAACATATTAAAAAAAATCATAATAGTAAAAACAAAAAAGGCTAGCAAATGTATCCAAGAGCTAGCAATCAGAATTAAAGTACATTTTCCTAACTGACCCTAATCTCTCCATATCCAGTTGATTAGATGCCCCTATTCTTTTCCTACAAAAGCTTCAATAATCTGTCACTATGTCTGCCCTGTAATCCCCTTTTATAGTGAAGGGGGTTGACTTTTCCAGAAAGCCCCATCATCTGCAGTTTTAAACATGCTGGCCATGGCTTGTTAGAAGCCATGAATTGGGATAAAATCTTAGGAACAAAGAACACGGAGGTGAGATGGGCTTGCTTTAAGAGCATATTAGCATTAGCCAATGCATCCCATTGGGTAATAAAGAGCGAACAAAAGTCATGGATGGCTTAACTCCAATGTAAAAATGCATATAAAAGCAAAGGAGAAGGCCTTCAAAAAATACAGGGTTGAGGGATTATCATCAGCATTCAGACTTTATAAAGAATGCAACAAGAAATGTAAGGGTGCAATTAGGCTAAGATAGAACACGAAAGACACATAGCGGAGGAGAGCAAAAAAAATCCCAAGAAATTCTTTAAAGCGGGGTTCCACCTAAAAGTGGAACTTCCGCTCATCAGATTCTTCCTCCCTCCGGTGTCACAATTGGCACCTTTCAGGGGGGTGCAGATACCTGTATAATACAGGTATCTGCACCCACTTCCGGGAATAGACTCCCGCGGGAGTCACGCCCCCTCCCGCACTCCCCCTCTGTCTCCTGGGAAAGACACAGGTCCCAGGAGATAGCGGAAACCATTGAGAATGCGCAGCGCGACTCGCGCATGCTCAGGTGGGAACCGGGAAGTGAATCCGCAACGCTTCACTTCCTGATTCCCTCACTGAGAATGGCGGCACCAGCACCTGAGGATCAAGGGACGGTTCGGTCTCGGGTGCCGACATCGCTGGACCCCGGGACAGGTGAGTGTCCTTATTTTAAAAGTCAGCAGCTGCAGTATTTGCAGCTGCTGACATCTAAAAAAAAATGTTTCGCCGGACTCCCGCTTTAAGTATGTAAACAGTAAAAAAGGGAGGACAGACCATATTGGCCCCATAAAGAATGAGGAAGGACATCTGGTTACAAAGGATGGGGAGATGGCAAAGATAATTTATTATTCTCCTCAGACTTCACGAGGGAAATGGGGGGCTTCAGTAACCAAAACTGCAGTGTTTATCCTTATGACACATGAAGCACCTCCATGGTTAACAGAGGACAGAATTAAAATTAGACTTGGGAAACTTAACATTATTAAATCACTGGGACCAGATGGCTTGCATCCGAGGGTACTTAGGGAACTCAGTTAAGTAATTGCCAGACCATTGTTCCTAATTTTTACTGACAGTCAACTGACTGGAATGGTACCAAGTTATTGGAGAAAAGTCAATATAGCACGAATATTTAAAAAGGGCCCAAAATACATCCCTGGGAATTACAGACCAGTTAGCCTAACATCAATAGTATGCAAACTCTTGGAGGGGATGATAAGGGACTATATACAAGATTTTAGTAACAAGAACTGTATCATTAGCAGTAATCAGCATGGATTCATGAAGAATCGTTCTTGTCAAACCAATCTATTAACCTTCTATGGGGAGGTGATTTGCCATCTAGATAAAGGAAGGCCCGTAGACATGGTGTATCTGGATTTTGCAAAAGCATTTGACATAGTTCCCCATAAACGTTTACTGTTCAAAATAAGGTCTGTTGGCATGGAACATAGGGTGAGTAGATGGATTGAAAACTGGCTACAAGGGCAAGTTCAGAGGGTGGTGATAAATGGGGAGTACTCAGAATGGTCAGAGGTGGGTAGTGGAGTTCCCCCGGGTTCTGTGCTGGGACCAATCCTATTTATTTTATTCATATATGACCTGGATGATGGGGTAAACAGTTCAATCTCTGTATTTGCAGGTGATGCTAAGTTAAGCAGGGCAATAACTTCTCCTGGTGGTCCTAGTATATGATAGGCTCAGCAATGGCATGCAATGCCAAGCTGCTGCTAACAAAGCAAACAGAATATTGGCATGCATTAAAAAGGGATCAACTCCAGAGATAAAACGATAATTCTCCCGCTCTACAAGACTCTGGTGCAGCCGCACCTAGACTATGCTGTACAGTTATGGGCACCAGTCCTGAGGAAGGATATACTGGAAATGGAGCGAGTACAAAGAAGGGCAACTAAGCTAATAAAGGGTCTGGAGGATATTAGTTATGAGGAAAGGTTGCGAGCACTGAACTTATTCTCTCTGGAGAGGGGATATGATTTCAATTTATAAATACCATACTGGTGACCCCACAATAGGGATAAAACTTTTTCGCGGAAGGGAGTTTAACAAGACACGTGGCCACTCATTAAAATTAGAAGAAAAGAGGTTTAACCTTAAAATACATAGAGGGTTCTTTACTGTAAGAGTGGCAAGGATGTGGAATTCAATTCCACAGGTGGTGGTCTCAGCGGGGAACATCGATAGTTTCAAAAAACTATTAGATAAGCATCTGAACGACCGCAACATACAGGGATATACAATGTAATACTGACATATAATCACACACATAGGTTGGACTTGATGGACTTGTGTATTTTTTTTCAACTTCACCTACTATGTAATGGCCATGCAGTGCTAACAAAAATGTACTTTAGTGAATTCTGACACAAATTCAACAGAAGCACACATTTTCACTGTGCAGGCCTGTGGGAAATGCAAACATTATTCCTAATGCTCACTTATTGTTCTCACCCTAGAACATGGCTACAGGAGGCCTCCCCATCTTCTCACATCCGTAACATAGAGGGAAGGTGTACTGTTATCCACAGAGAGAGATGAGAACATTGCTAACACATAAAAGAGAAAGAGTACAATAGCTTATCAACATTTCTGGTTTCAGGATCAAGAGGTATTTTTTTTGCACCTATCCAACAGATATAACAAAATGCTTTTAAATGTATTTGTACGAAGTTTCCGCACTTTTATATATACAATAGAGTTTCAAAAAAGTGTGGAAACTTTTTGAAGAACCCTTGTATATGTAAATGTATATTTAACAGATCAAAAAGAAGCAAAATGTTTATTGTTTACTTATGCTGAACATGTGAGAGATCACCTTATGATGGCCACTCACAAAGCAGTTTACTAGGCAATTTCAACCACTGTCAGTCATCTTTCTATTTACAATATGAACAAAAGGATCAATCCACCCTACAACTTGGAGCTCCTATTTAAATTGTGAAATAATCAAAACAGTTGGTGATAGGTTGCCTTGATCTATTTATTAATTTAAAAACTAATTTACATTGGTTGACTTTGCCTGAAAATTGCTGTGTGTGTGGTTAGCATAAAGGTTTAGTTAAAGCGGAAGTCCGCCCACCGCTGCAAAAATTAAAAGCCTTTTAATAATCGGACACTTACCTGTCCTGGAGTCCAGCAATGTCAGCACCGCAGCTGATGTTGCCATCAGCTGTCGGATGCATGCCGCCTCCATTGCAAGTAAGGGAACCCGGCAGTGAAGCCTTACGGCTTCGCTCTGGGAACCCTACTGCGCATGCGCTAGGCTCTCTCCTACTGGCTCGGCAGCTGGGGAAGGAGGAAGAAGCCCGGGCGGTGATGTCAATACCCACGGCTTAGGCTCCCGGAAGTTGGGAAAGCATACCTGTGAAAGACAGTCCCCCCTCCCCGCCAAAAGGTGCCAAATGTGGCACCGGATGGGGGGAGGAGTACAACGAGCGGAAGTTCCACTTTTGGGTGGAACTCCACTTTAAGCCCTGGGGTCAGCACATTTTTTTTTGGCTGCACATCAAATACCTCGACATTGAGTTTTAGACTCTGAAAACCAACATTACATGTTACATTACCCCAATATTATGCTATAAGAATGAACATTAAAATACCTCTTGAAGTGTATGTTTCAGTAGTAGTTTTCTATTTTTTTTGTCTTCAAAATCATCTATCAAGTTATATTAAAGTCTTGTTTTTTTTTGTTTAAAAATTACAGCAGCTTGCTATGGGGGCACCCGAGCCGCTGCTCTGTGTGTCCATTCAGACACGAAGCCAGGGCTTGGCCCCGCCCCTTTCTCCTCATTGGCTCACTGACTTTGATTGACAGCAGCTGAAGCCAATGGTGCCCACTGTGTGTCTCAGCCAATGAGGAGGGAGAGTCCCGGACAGCCGATACTCGTGCAACATCGCTGGATCTAGATGGATTTTGTTATCTTAAAGCGGAGTTTCACCCACATGTATGATTTAAAAAAATATATACAGTATCTCACAAAAGTGAGTACACCCCTCACATTTTCGTAAATATTTTATTATATCTTTTCATGTGACAACACTGAAGAAATGACACTTTGCTACAATGTAAAGTAGTGAGTGTACAGTTTGTATAAAAGTGTAAATTTGCTGCCCCCTCAAAATAACTCAACACACAGCCATTAATGTCTAAACCGCTGACAACAAAAGTGAGTATACCTCTAAGTGAAAATGTCCAAATTGGGCCCAAAGTGTCAATATTTTGTGTGGCCACCATTATTTTCCAGCACTGTCTTATCCCTCTTGAGCATGGAGTTCACCAGAACTTCACAGGTTGCCACTGGAGTCCTCTACCACGCCCCCATGACGACATCACAGAGCTGGTGGATGTTAGAGACCTTGCGCTCCTCCACCTTCCATTTGAGGATGCCCCACAGATGCTCGATAGGGTTTAGGTCTGGAGACATGCTTGGCCAGTCCATCACCTTTACCCTCAGCTTCTTTAGCAAGGCAGTGGTCATCTTGGAGGTGTATTTGGGGTCATTATCATGTTGGAATACTGCCCTGCGGTCCAGTCTCCGCAGAGGGGGATCATGCTCTGCTTCAGTATGTCACAGTACATGTTGGCATTCATGGTTCCCTCGATGAACTGTAGCTCCCCAGTGAGGGCAGCACTCATGCAGCACACCATGACACTCCCATCACCATGCTTGACTGTAGGCAAGACACACTTGTCTTTGTACTCCTCACCTGGTTGCCGCCACACACGCTTGACACCATCTGAACCAACTAAGTTTATCTTGGTCTCATCAGACCACAGGACATGGTTCCAGTAATCAATGTCCTTAGTCTGCTTGTCTTCAACAAACTGTTTGCGGGCTTTTTTGTGCATCATCTTTAGAAGAGGCTTCCTTCTGGGACAACAGCCATGCAGACCAATTTGATGCAGTGTGCGGCGTATAGTCTGAGCTCTGGCAGGCTGACCCCCCACCCCTTCAACCTCTGCATCAATGCTGTCAGCACTCACACGTCTATTTCCCAAAGTCAACCTCTGGATATGACGCTGAGCCTGTGCACTCAACTTCTTTGGTTGACCATGGTGAGGACTGTTCTGAGTGGAACCTGTCTTGTTACACCACTGTATGGTCTTGCCCACCATGCTGCAGCTCAGTTTCAGGGTCTTGCCAATCTTCTTATAGTCTAGGCCATCTTTATGTAGAGCAACAATTTTTTTTTCAGATCCTCAGAGAGTTCTTTGGCATGAGGTGCCATGTTGAACTTTCAGTGACCAGTATGAGAGAGTAATAACACCAAATTTAACACACCTGCTCCCCATTCACACCTGAGACCTTGTAACACTAACAAGTCACATGACACTGGGAAGGGAAAATGGCTAATTGGGCCCAATTTGAACATTTTCACTTAGGGGTGTACTCACTTTTGTTGCCAGCGGTTTAGAAATTAATGGCTGTGTGTTGAGTTATTTTGAGGGGACAGCAAATTTACACTGTTATACAAGCTGTACACTCACTACTTTACATTGTCGCAAAGTGTAATTTCTTTAGTGTTGTCACATGAAAAGATATAATAAAATATTTACAAAAATGTCAGGGGTGTACTCACTTTTGTATAATTACTAATGGATAGTCTCATTGTTAGCGTCTCTTTTTTTACATATGTTAGAAGAAAAATTACCTTAGATTTTTGCTGTTAGTGAATTTCCATCTTACTTGTGGGCAGGGAAGCCCACAAGCATACACTTCCGGGATATGGCGCTGCTGTATTACCAGCATGCACCGCCCGTTCTCGTGCATAGGTAGTAAGCACGGCAAGCGGTGCAGAAAAACTTCTAATGTTGCCATCACAACAGACCGGGTCTTCGGAGTGCCTGCCCCGTTGTGATGGCAACCATGATAAGCTTAATACATATACAGGAACATATACAGAATCCGCCCTTGCCCATGTCATTTCCGGTTTTGAAGTGCCGCGGTTTTAGCCCTCGCGCTGCCCACTGACTCATGGGAAATGATGACAAACATCTCCCAGGAGCACTAGCGAGCACAGGCGCTGAGGGAAATGACATCAGGTGCCCGGAGAGGAAGGGGCAGATTACAAGGGACCACATAGCAACAGGCATGAAAAAGTAAGTAAAAAATGTTTTTAAAAGTTCCAAATGTCGTTATTTATGTTTATTACTGCTGAATAATGTAAGGTTCATTTTATGGGTGGAACTCCACTTTAATGCATAGAATGCACAAAATTTAATTTTTCTTTCATTCATGGTGAATTCCAAAGTACATAAATAAGATGAAAATGAATGACTTGTAAATGAATGTTAAAGTTTGACCTTATTTTTTCATTACGTATTTAGACATGTCTTTGTTAGGACCCCCAGAGTGAATAGTGATCTGAAAACCCTTTTCCATCATATTGCACACAAACATTTCCTAGTATCTAAAAGTTTTTCCTGACGCATCATGGCAGCACACACATTGGGTTGTGACTCCGCCTCCACAACCTGATAGGACTGGTTAGCTATAAGTTTTTTTACATACTGAAATTTACTATATACAATCCAGTCAAAGGATAATGCATTTAAAGGGTCCAAATGGTCTACATGTATGACAATAAAATGAATAGGCATTTTACAAAGTTTCGCAGTTTTTTAATATCTACCAGGGCAACTTGACTGCAGAGGCCATTTTCTGGAAAAGGTGAAGTTAAGATGCTGGGGTTTTGCATCATCATGCAGTCAATAATTTAAACACCCAGCAGTATATTCAAAGCCTAATAGCTTTTAAAGTAGAGCAAGTCTATGTCAAGGGTATGTCATTATTTCATATTACATTTTTGCACTAAATGCTATTGGTGGAGATTTTTAACAGTAGAGCTAAAGTAAGGTAATATTTTGGAAATACCATAAAAACAGAACAACCAGTATGAGACAACCAGATCTAGGGAAACCTGGTGTCTAGAAAAAGCAGTTTAATTGTAGGGACATTTGGGCATCTGAAGATTTATGGCAGTTCATTTTTCTTTGAAACAAGCAACATTTCAGCCACTGTGTATTTTAATTGATTTCCAGCATTATTACAGGGAGGTAATGCTGTAAGTACTGTGTAGAAGCCACAATTTGGATTGGTTTTGAGATTTTGATTCCTTTGTAAGACCAAAACGTTGTGACTTAATGAAACATAGAGGCCAGATTCACACTGGTACATTTTACCCACATTTTTAGCTGAGGTCCTATAAACTTCTTCTATTAATTTGCGCTTTTTTGCTGCGTTTTCTGAGAGGGCACCAAAAGTTCCGCATGCTGCATCTTTGGTGCACTTCAAAAAATGTGGAAAAAATGCACACCCTAATAGTAGTCCATGGGACTGTAGCTAAAAACGTGGGTAAGATTCATACATCGTGCATACACCAGCACTGTGGCCAAACCGCAGCCCACCAGTGTGAACCCTGACAAACTTTTAATGCAGCGCTCGCATTTATCCAAGACATCAAAGTGCCATAGCACTACACACAGCCTAGGACAGTATATCCTTCAGATACACAGAAAACATACATTCAAAACACTTAAAATATTGGAATGTGCTACAGGTTTTACTGTAAAGGTCTAGCAGTAAGACCCAAGAAAGCAAAAATCCCTTATTGATCTTAAATCTCCCACAAATCTATGCAAAAGACATAATTAATTTAAATAGCCCTCCTTTTTTTTTTGTTAAAATGTAATGTGCTGCAACAAACATCCATATTTACAAAATCACAGATATGGGACCCTCCAAAATACACTGGCTAAAACACATAAAAGTGTCCAAGTACTATTTTTCCTTTTTTAAAAGACACGCGTATGCAGAATGATTGCGTCAATGGTATATTGTATAAAATATTTGGGTCTGGTGAAAAGACTAATATACAGTATATACAGTATAAACTAGAATATGTTCAGACCAATTTTATCATACATACATTACATTTGTAGTGAAAACCTTCTATAAAATTCTTCACTACCAGAAAAAAAGATGCAAGTCAGTACCAGTGGCGGCCACTCCATTAGGGGCGCAGGGGTGCTGCCCCCCAGTCCCTAATCTACATGCAGGGCGCTGGATGCATGGATTTCAATGTTTTGTTTTTTTTAAGCACATGACTAGAGCCTGTGGCTCTAATTGGCTTCAATAAGGGTGGGCTCGGGGCTAACCATACATGGATCAGTTTTTTTTCAATTAGCCAGTTGACGGACTGGAAATACTGAATGGATTCCTTCTGTGTTTTTGTATTTTCACAGCGGGGACTCCTCCTCTGTCAAAATACAATGATCAGTGCTGCAGCCTAGATAAATTAAAATATATGTACCATAAAAGTCTATCATCTATATTAATGAAGTATGTTTATTTTTATGCAAATTACTCTCATAGAGATTTTTGGAATAAAGAGATGATACTGCCATGAAGATGTTGAAAGACCAGAATGTTAAAGCGATTATGTGTGTGTAGCCAGGTGCCATTCAAATTGCCTGTGTCATTGAAGGGGACACTCTACAACATTAGCCACAGTGAGGCTGTTTCCTCCAGCATTCAGCTTAGTCCCTATAGGATCATATCCTGAATGCAGAGCGAGACCCGACAGAAGAACAAAGGATCTTGGAACATGTAGTCCAAAGAGACAAATTTATACTGGTGATGGATCATCCTGGACTACAAGTTCCAGCCGGCTGGAGGGAGAGAACAGAATGCTGGGAGAAGTGATAAATAGCCTGTGTTGGGGAGTTGGTGTATTGAAACCATGGCCTTCAGCTGGGAGCAGGGGTCTGGACGCTCAGAGAGTCGCAAGGAGCACCGCGGCTTAGTCAGTGTGGAGAGCTCTTTGGTGGGTGGGAGAGCGGAGCACCATCGCTAGCTCCCTATCAGCTGAGTAACTGTCGGGGGGTCACCTTCATCATCCTAGACACAGATGCCGCTGAATCCCAGCAACGCAAAGGTGTGTGGTCGGGGACCTTTCTCTTGTCGAAGATTCTACAAAAGTCTATCTTGGAACTTCCTATTCCCCTGAGCCTGGTATCATCTGGATCGGTGAGCGGCCCAAAAAGCCCACCCTCTTTACACCCTAGGAGACACTGCATGTAGACACCTTGTCCCATTTCTCTACACTAATGTTTTTACAAAGAAACACTTTGCACATGCTTTTTACAGTATTGGATGCCAAATATACAGAGATTCCCTCTGGAACCTTGTTAAGCTAGCTGAAGACACTGGAAATCTACAGTACATCATCAGGACTTCTTCACAACCTCCTTCCATTTCTTGAAGGACTTTGTCGCATAACATTTGCACACATTTAGGGGAACTCTCCTCAGAAATTAAGTGTTAAATTTCTGATAATTTACAGTGCCTTGAAAAAGTATTCGTACCCCTTGAAATTTTTCACATTTTGTCATGTTACAACCAAAAACATAAATGTATTTTATTATGATTTTATGTGATAGACCAACACAAATTGGCACATAATTGCGAAGTGGAAGCAAAATGATAAATGGTTTTAAATTTTTTTTTAAAATAGATATCTGAAAAGTGTGGCGTGCATTTGTATTCAGCCCCCTCTACTCTGATACCCCTAACTAAAATCTAGTGGAATTAATTGCCTTTAGAAGTCACCTAGTTAGTAAACAGAGTCCACTTGTGTGTAATTTAATCTCAGTATAAATACAGCTGTTCTGTGAAGCCCTCATAGGTTTGTTAAAGAACCTTAGTGAACAAACAGCATCATGAAGGCCAAGGAACACACCAGACAGATCGGGGATAAAGTTGTGGAGAAGTTAAAAGCAGGGTTAGGTTATAAAAAAATATCCCAAGCTTTGAACATCTCACAGAGCACTGTTCAATCCATCATAGGATGCCGCCCATCCACCGTCAAATGACAGCGGGGTGGTGTGGCTCTCATTCTGGGACGCCGTCATATGACGGCGTCCCAGAACGGCCAGTCTCATGTAAACACGGAGATGCCGGTAGTCTGCGCTCCTCGCTCAAACTGACAGAGTGTGTGGCGAGGAGAGCTGATCAGCGGGATCTCCACGCAGGGGGACATCTAGGCATGCAATCAGGGCACTGATCATCAGTGCCCTGATTACAATATAGCACCAAGAGCATCACAATTCAGTGTCCCCAATGCCCACCAGTGCCAGCAAACAGTGCCCACCAGTTCCAGCAATCAGTGCCCACCAGTGCCCACAAGTGCCACCAATCAGTGCTCATTAGCGATGCCAGTCAGTGCTGGCTATCAGTTCCACCTATCAGTGCTGCCCATCAATGCCCTTTACTGCTATCCATCAATGCCCATCAGTGTTGCCCATCAGTGCCACCCATCAATGCCCATCAATGCCCATCAGTACCACCTATCCGTGCTGCCTATCAGTGCCCACCAGTGCCACCTATCAGTGCCCACCAGTGCCGCCTATCAGTGCCCATCAGTGCCACCTAATAGTGCCCATCAGTGCAGCCTATCAGTGCTCATCAGTGCCACATATCATTGCCCATAATTGCGGCATATTAGTGCCTTCTCATCAGTGCCCATAAGTGCCACCTCATCAATGCTCACCAGTTCAGCCTATCAGTGACCATCAGTGCTGCCTCATCAGCGCACATCAGTGAAGGAGAAAAATTACTTAGTTACAAAATTTACTGACAGAAACTAAGTAAAAAAAAATATGTTTTTTTCAAAATTTTTGATTTTTTTTTTTTTTTAGTAAAAAATTGAAAACCCAGCAGTGATTAAATACCGCCAAAATAAAACTCTATTTGTGTGAAGAAAATGATAAAAATTTTATCTGGGCACAGTGTATCATGACCGCGCAATTGTCATTCAAAGTGCGAGAGCGCTTTGGCCTGGGAGGGAAAGGGGTGTAAGTGCATGCCCTGTAGGCAAGTGGTTAAAGAAGCAGCCAAGATGCCCATGTAGGAGCTGCAGAGATCCACAGCTCAGGTGAGAGAATCTGTCCACAGGACAACTATTATTTGTGCACTACATAAATCTGGCCTTTATGGAAGAGTGGCAAAAAGAAAGCCATGGTTGAAAGAAAGCCATAAGAAATTCCGTTTGCAGTTTGCGAGAAGCCATGTGGGGGACACAGCAAACATGTGGAAGAAGGTGCTCTGGTCAGATAAGACCAAAATTGAACTTTTTGGCCTAAAAGCAAAACGACGTGTATGGTGGTAAACTAGGACTGCACATCACCCTGAACACACCATCCCCACTGTGAAACATGGTGGTGGCAGCATCATGTTGTGGAGATCCTTTTCTTCAGCAGAGACAGGGAAGCTGGTTTGAGTTGATGGGAAGATGGATGGATCCAAATACAGGGCAATCTAATGCCGCGTACACACGGTCGGACTTTACGGCAGACTTTTCGACATACTTTACGCCGGACTTTCTGAATGAACGGACTTGCCTACACACAATCCACCAAAGTCCGTCGAATTCGTACGTGATGACGTACGACCGGACTAAAACAAGGAAGTTCATAGCCAGTAGCCAATAGCTGCCCTAGCTTGGCTTTTTGTCTGTCGAACTAGCATACAAACGAGCGGACTTTTCGACCGGACTCGATTTCGACGGATTGATTTAAAACATTTTTAAAATCTAAGTCTTTTGAGAAAACAAAGTCCGCTGGAGCCCACACACGATCGAATTGTCCGACAAAATCCCGTCCGCCGGGCAAACTCTGCAGTAAAGTCCGCTTGTGTGTACGCGGCATTAGAAGAAAACCTGTTATGCCGCGTACACATGAGCAGAATTTCCGACAGAAAGAGTCCGACGGGAGCTCTTTCATCGTATATTCCGACCCCATCTGACTTTTTCCGTCGAAAATTCAGACGGACTTAGATAGAGAACATGTTCTATGTTTTTCAGACGGAACAAATTACTATCGGAAAAACCGCTCGTCTGTATGCTGTTCCGACGCACCAAAAACTACGAATGCTCTGAAGCTAGTACGAGACGGAAGCTATTGGCTACTGGCTATTGAACTTCCGTTTTCTAGTCCCGTCGTACGTGTTGTACGTCACCACATTCTGGACGGTCAGAATTTGGTGTGACCGTGTTTATGCAATACAGCTTGAGTGGAATTCCGTCGGAACTCCGTCGGAAAAACCTTCAGAGTTTATTCCGACGGCAAAACCAGTCATGTGTACAGGGCATGGGAGTCTGCAAAAGACTTGAGACTGAGGGGGAGGTTCACCTTCCAGCAGGACAAGGACCCTAAATATAGAACCAGAGCTACAATGGAATGGTTTGGATCAAAGCATATTTATGTGTTAGAATGGCCCAGTCAAAGTCCAGACTTAAATCCAATTAACAATCTGTGGCAAGACTTGAAAACTGCTGTTCACAGATGCTCTCCATCCAATCTGACAGAGCTTGAGCTATTTTGCAAAGAAGAATGGGCAAATATTTCACTCTCTAGATGTGCAAAGCTGGTAGAGACATACCCGAAAAGACTTGCATTTGTATTTGTATTGTATTTGTAGCAAAAGGTGGTTCTAGTATTGACTGGGGGGGGCCTGAATACAAATGCACGCCACACTTTTCAGATATTTACTTGTAAAGGAATTTGAAAAACATTTATCATTTTGCTTCCACTTCACAATTATGTGCCACTTTGTGTTGGTCTATCACATAAAATCCCAATAAAAAACATTTACGTTTTTGGTTGTAACATGACTAAATTTGGAAAATTTCAAGGGCTATGAATACTTTTTCAAGGCACTGTACTGTTGATATTTGTTCTCAGAGGTTGTGGGCCTGTGATACATGTGTATCTGTATACAGTAATGAGGCACAATATATTACATTATATTTAGAGTAGTTCTATCATCATCATACCTGATCTTATGACAGTTTGTTCAAGGCCAGAATGGCGTTCATGTCCGTTAAAATCACCTGTAAAACCAATTGGAAAAAAAGGCATAAAGGTTAAAAAAGGGAAGATGAAAACGAGCATCCAGTGTTTAAAGTAGTTCTACAGGGTAAGGTAAAAAAAAAAACATTCTGAATGCACCTCCCCCCCTTATACTTACCGGAGTTTGATTTTGATCACTTTACTTTGCTTTAAAATAGGACCTACTAACACAAAACAGCATTGCTGATAAGGTGGACTTTTAAATATTTGCCCATCTATAGTAATGAGGTATTTAGGCAAATAAATATCACAAGATTTAGTGAATAAAGAGATGATGTTACTATGAAAAGGTCTAAAGATCACTATGTTTAGGTGAATATATACAGTATCTCACGAAAGTGAGTACACCCCTCACATTTTTGTAAATATTTTATAATATTGTTTCATGTGACAACACTGAAAAAAAGACACTTTACTACAATGTAAAGTAGTGAGTGTACAGCTTGTATAACAGTGTAAATTTGCTGTCCCCTCAAAATAACTCAACACACATCCATTAATGTCTAAACTGCTGGCAACAAAAGTGAGTACACCCTTAAGTGAAAATGTCCAAATTGGGCCCAATTAACCATTTTCCCTCCCCGATGTCATCTGACTCATTAGTGTTACAAGGTCTCAGGTGTGAATGGGGAGCAGGTGTGATAAATTTGGTGTATTAGGGTAGATAGGGGGCGCTAATAATTACTAAAAAAAAAAAAAAAAGGGTGTACTGTGAACAATTAGTATATAATGTTGTATAATAATTGGTAAAGGTAAAATAATGGTGAATAAAATAATCCTTCACACCTGTGAAGCGTGCAAAGGTGAATAAACACATAAAAAATAGTGGATGAATATATGTGATATTAAAAATAAGGATAAACGTGATATACAATGACAATAGTGATATGAATGTCCCAGTTAAAGACTAACTGAATAGTCAGTGAAAAGAGAAAATGATAAGATCTTCCAAAGTGGATTGATTTCTTGATATATTCAGGTAGAGATTCCTTCACCAAGAAAGAAGAAAAATGCACCTCGCAATAGTGAATAGATATCTGCTTACCAGATACCAATGACTCCTTTAATTAAAAAGAGAGTCATTAGTGCTTATGCAGGATTGTGCCTGCTCACATCGGATGGCCTAACGAACCCCGGTTGTTCAGACATGGGATATGGAAAAAGCAATAGAAACTTCCATAGTATAACACCGTTTTATTAAAAATATAAAAAACAGATAAAAAGCCAAATGGCCGCTTACATTGGTAGGTGCCTACCTGGCACTGGGGCTGCTCGCTTGTCTAGGTGTGGATAAGGAGAGGGGTCCCTTCGCATCACCTCGATGTCGGCGTGCGTTCCACCCGGCGTGAGTAACAACCAGATCACCGGACGTAGGTATAGGATCACGTGACCACGTACCGCTCCCGTGTATTTTAAAGGTATGTTACCTTTACCAATCATTATATACCATTATATACTAATTGTTTACAGTACACCCTTTTTTTTTTAGTAATTATTAGTGCCCCCTATCTACCCTAATACACCTTTGACCATTTTTTGCTCAAATTGGGGAGCAGCTTACCATTTATTATATTTTTTTCTAATATTCCACTAATATAGTTTTATCCAATATTTTTTATTTATCTGGCGCAGAGTTTCTTTTTCTCTACTAGTGATAAATTTTGTGTTATCGCTCTCACTCTCTCACACTGGAAGTCCAAAATGGCACCTCATGGCCTAGGCTATAAGAAGATTTCCAAGACCCTGAAACTGAGCTGCAGCACGGTGGCCAAGATCATTCAGCGGTTTAACAGGACAGGTTCCACTCAGAACAGGCCTCGCCATGGTCGATCAAAGAAGTTGAGTGCACATGTTCAGCGTCATATCCAGAGGTTGTCTTTGGGAAATAGAGGTATGAGTGCTGTCAGCATTGCTGCAGAGGTTGAAGGGGTGGGGATCAGCCTGTCAGTGCTCAGACCATACGCCGCACAATGCATCAAATTGGTCTGCATGGTTGTCGTCCCAGAAGGAAGCCTCTTCTAAAGATGATGCACAAAAAAGCCTGCAGTTTGCTGAAGACAAGCAGACTAAGGATATGGATTACTGGAACCATGTCCTGTTGTCTGATGAGACCAAGATAAACTTATTTGGTTCAGATGGTGTCAAGCGTGTGTGGTGGCAACCAGGTGAGGAATATAAAGACAAGTGTGTCTTGCCTACAGTTAAGCATGGTTGTGGGAGTGTCATGGTCTGGGGCAGCATGAGTGCTGCCGGCAATGGGGAGCTACAGTTCATTGAGGGAACCATGAATGCCAACATGTACTGTGACATACTGAAGCAGAGCATGATCCCCTCCCTCCGGAGACTGGGCCACAGGGCAGTATTTCAACATGATAACGACCCCAAACACACCTCCAAGATGACCACTGCCTTGCTAAAGAAATGAGGGTAAAGGTGATGGACTAGCCAAGCTTGTCTCCAGACCTAAACCCTATTGAGCATCTGTGGGGCATCCTCAAATGGAAGGTGGAGGAGCGCAAGGCCTCTAACATCCACCAGCTCCATGATGTCAAAAAGCAACAAAGATGGACTTTTCAGGCACCAATTATAAATAATATATATAAACTTTATTAAACACATAATACAAAAAAATTAAAATGTTGCAAATAAAGTGCAAGAAACTAGCTAGATCTCTCCAATATAGGTCATGTAAGTCAAGGGCATAACAGTACAGGAGTATGTCCCTGTGTTAGGTTATAGTATGCAAAAACGCTCTACATGTTTTGCAAGTGATTGCTTCTTCAGGAGCTTGTTAATTATTCTAAAGAAGAGAGAAACACAGGCAATCAATAATATTTATGCCCCGTACACACGGTCGGATTTTCCGATGGAAAATGTGTGATAGGACCTTGTTGTCGGAAATTCCGACCGTGTGTAGGCTCCATCACACATTTTCCATCGGATTTTCCGACCCACAAAGTTTGAGAGCAGGATATAAAATTTTCCGACAACAAAATCCATTGTCGGAAATTCCGATTGTGTGTACACAAATCCGACGGACAAAGTGCCACGCATGCTCAGAATAAATAAAGGGATGAAAGCTATTGGCTACTACCCGTTTATAGTCCCGACGTACGTGTTTTACGTCACCACGTTTAGAATGATCGGATTTTCCGACAACTTTGTGTGACCGTGTGTATGCAAGACAAGTTTGAGCCAACATCCGTCGGAAAAAATCCTAGGATTTTGTTGTCGGAATGTCCGAACAAAGTCCCACCGTGTGTACGGGGCATAACAGTAATAATCTTGGTATAAAGTCTCAGAAGTTCGCAGGGAGTACCGAAAGGCAATCAAAGTAGGGCTCCAGACAGGGCATGCATATGGTGACGCGAATCACATGTGGGGACGTGCCTGATAAAGACATCTTAATGTGTATAAAGTGGTAGTGCCAGAAATGAGGTAATAATAATAATAATAATAATAATGGTAAATCATATAAATGAACTCTGTATCAAGGTAGAGGGGGTTATATCTAAAGTAGACCACCAGCAATAGAAAGCTTAGTGGAGATTTGTAATAATATCAGAACATTAGATTAACAGGTAGAAGTTCCAAACCATCTAGAAAGGAAAATATAAATCTAGTCAATACATTTAGAAATCCCAAAGTTAAGGAGTAGAGAAAGCAGATGATAGTATATAAGTACCTTTTCAGAGTAGATGTAGTGGTAAAATGTAGAGGGATCCAGAGACGGACGACCGTCTGAAGAGGTTGCCGTGATATAAGACTGAATGAACAGCCTTATATGCATGTCCCAGTCAGGTGTGCGGCGCTTCCGCATCACCTAAATCGGACGGGAAGGGATGCGCGCGCAACCTCGTCACGGCCGCACATGCGCAGTTTCGCGAAGGCGGCTGCGATAGACGCAGCCGTACGGGAAGAGCGCCACCCTAAAAGTCTCAGGGCTGGGAGCTCCCCCAGGAGGACACTCCAATATGACAACGCTAAAGAGCGTTGTGTGGGGCAGATGTAAATAGCCTAAACAGTGGATGGTGGAACGGCCAGAGAGAGGACAGAAAACAAGAAACCACAAGAAGGAGAATAGCAGACCCCGACCATGAGCCGCAATGTCATTCTCACAAAGGGGCAGACTGCGGCTCCCCGGCCGCACATGTAGCCCGCAACACCAGCATACCATAGCAGCCCAAGAATGATGCCAATAGGATCTCCACCGCAGGCCAGAGACATAAAGCCTTGATCAAAAGCGGTTGAAACAAGTAAAGCCTATAAAAGCTAAAAATAAATGTAAAAATCAAGCATTAAAATGCAATACATTGTTAACAATGAACAATATGAAATAATAATTGGGCAATGAACAGCAAATATACATGAACAAATAAGCAATATCAAAAGGCAAAGACATTATTACATGATTGAACAAACAGATGCCAAACAAATAAGAACATATCTCACTCAATAAGGAAGAGGGAGGAGGGAGTGGAGGGGGAAAAAAGGGGGGCAAGGAGCCACAACAGCAAGAGACAGGATGTATGAAAGTATAACACCAGATATTTCTATCTCAGGAACTGATAAAGCATATAGCTATATTTTACAGAAATTATTTGTATGATTGCAATTCATTAATGCCTGGCTAATGTGTGGCATTAAGGTGTCCTATCCATTTAGTCTCGTGCTGGAGTATTCTCCTGTCCCAATCACCTCCCCTCGGATCCTACGACAGATCCCTGTCTTGTTTGGAACATATTTGATCGTGAGCAAAGAGTAATTTGTATGTTAACTTTCTAGAAAAAAGGTAAAGATCTTTAATAGTGTCGTATTTATCCAACTGAAATGTGGGACAAAAACTTCATATCTTAAGAGATCAAAATCTACTTTAGAAAAAGTGTATGGAGTGAGATTGATGATGTCTAGTTCTAGTTGTGGAGGGTCAATGCTGGTGGCATGTGCTGGTCAAACACTGGCATATCTTATATGAGGACCCCCACCCTGAACAAGTATATCAATGATCGCCCCAAGATTGTTTTCAAAAGGGCGGTCTCCTTACGTGACAAATTGACTAAAAGTCACTATGTCCCCTCCCATGGACACACTGCCCATGAACATGGAATTTTCAGGCTGATTGCAGTACCCAGGGGGTGGTCTATCTAATGACGTGTAAGTGTGGGATATTTTATGTTGGAAAAACAATTCGCCAACTACGTCAGGGAATCAATGACCATATCTATTCTTCTACTAATGGTAGGATGCTTAGCCCCATAAGTAGACACCTTGACCTATATCACAGATTCCATACCTCTATTGCTACCTCTATGGTTCTGGTAGTTATATCGCAGGATCCGAGGAGAGGTGATTGGGACAGGAGAATACTCCAGCATGAGATTAAATGATTAGAATGCCTTAATGCCACACGTTGGCCAGGCATTAATGAATTGCAATCATACAAATCATTTCTGTAAAAATATAGCTATATGCTTTATCAGTTCCTGAGATAGAAATATCTGGTGCTATACTTTCATACATCCTGTCTCTTGCTATTGTGGCTCCTTGCCCCCCTTTTTTTCCCCTCCACTCCCTCCTCCCTCTTCCTTATTGAGTGAGATATGTTTTTATTTGCCGTCTGTTTGTTGTAATAATGTTTGTTGTAATAATGTCTTTGCCTTTTGATATTGCCTTTTTGTTTGTGTATATTTGCTGTTCATTGCCCAATTATTATTTCATATTGTTCATTGTTAACAATGTATTGCATTTTAATGCTTGATTTTTACATTTATTTTTAGCTTTTATAGGCTTTACTTGTTTCAACCGCTTTTGATCAAGGCTTTATGTCTCTGGCCTGCGGTGGAGATCCTATTGGCATCATTCTTGGGCTCCTATGGCATACTGGTGCTGCGGGCTACATGTGCGGCCGGGGAGCCGCAGTCTGCCCCTGTGTGAGAATGACATTGCGGCTCATGGTCGGGGTCTGCTATTCTCCTTCTTGTGGTTTCTTGTTTTCTGTCCTCTCTCTGGCCGTTCCACCATCCACTGTTTAGGCTATTTACATCTGCCCCACACAACGCTCTTTAGCGTTGTCATATTGGAGTGTCCACTTGGGGGATCTCCCAGCCCTGAGACTTTTAAGGCGGCGCTCTTCCCGTACGGCCGCGTCTATCGCAGCCGCCTTCACGAAACTGCGCATGCACGGCCGTGACAAGGATGCGCACGCTTCCCTTCCCGGCCGAGTTGGGTGATTCGGAAGCGCTGCACACCTGACTGGGACGTACATATAAGGCTGTTCATCCAGCCTTATATCACAGCAACCTCTTCAGAAAGTCGTTCGCCTCTGGATCCCTCTACATTTTACCACTACATCTACTCTGAAAAGGTACTTATATACTATCATCTGCTTGCTCTACTCCTTTCCTTTGGGATTTCTAAATGTATTGACTGTAGATATATATTTTTCCTTTCTAGATGGTTTGGAACTGCTACCTGTTAATCTAATGTGCTGCTTTATTACAAATCTCCACTAAACTTTCTATTGCTTGCGGTCTACTTTCGATACAACCCCCTCTACCTTGATACAGAGTTCATTTATATTAGAGGTCGACCGATATGGGTTTTTCTCTGGCCGATGCCGATGCCGATATTTAGAAATCGCGGTGGCCGATGGCCGATATATGATGCCGATTTTTTTTTGGGCCGATATATTAGGCCGATTTTTTTTATTTTATTTTTTTTTTTTTCCCTTCATCTCATAAAATCTAACAGTTAGACCCCTTTCACACTGGGGTGTTTTTAAGGCGCTTTTGGGCTAAAAATAGCGCCTGTAAAGTGCCTGTCAAACGGCTCCCCTGCAGTCTGTGTGAAAGCTCGAGTGCTTTCACACTGAGGCGATGCGCTGGCAGGATGTTAAAAAAAAGTCCTGCAAGCGGCATCTTTGGAGCGGTGTGTACCACCACTCCTGCCCATTGAAATGAATGCGCACCACTGCCGAAGCGCCTACAAAGCGTTTCGGCAGCAGCGCTTCAGGGGCGCATTTAACTCCTTCCTCGGCCGCTAGCTGGGTTATAAGCACCCCGCTAGCAGCCGAATAGCGCCGCTAAAATGACGGTAAAGCGCCGCTAAAACTAACAGCGTTTTACCGTCAACGCATGCCCGCTCCAGTGTGAAAGCAGCCTTAAGTAATAAGTGATACAGAAAATTTTTTACATTTAAACATTTATTAAACAAAACAAACCTTCAATCAGTTCACTTGTATGTATAATTTAATTAAAAAAAATAACTATATCTTAAATATTAAATACACAAAAACAGGTAATCAAAACTTTCGGACGAAAAAAAATGGGCTAACTTTACTGCTTTTTTTTTTTTTTTTTTTTATTTATTTCATTAGTGTATTTTTTTTTTAAAAAATGCGTTTGAAAGACCGCTGCGCAAATACCGTGTGACATAAAATATTATAATACCGCTATTTTATTCCCTAGGGTCTCTGCTAAAAAAAATATATATATAATGTTTGGGGGTTCTAAGTGATTTTCTAGCAGAAAATACAGGATTTTTACTTGTAAGCAACAAGTGTCAGAAAAGATTTAGTCTTTAAATGGTTAAACTGAGAGCTTCTACACATAGAGTTCAGTCTATTGATAAAAAAAACCTGAAGAGATACAATGTATCTTCTTATCAGACTTGGCAGGCTGTCCAGGGAGGAGAGAAGAAAACTTCAGACAACTTGCACTGACTTCTATTACAGAAGTCACTTGCAAGTCCCGCTGAAGTTATAATCGGCTTTTTTTATCAGCACAATTGGCCGATGCCGATTAAGTAAAAAAAGCCAAATATCGGCCGATATATCGGTCGACCTCTAATTTATATGTTCTACCATTATTATAAGGTAAAACTACTCAATTAATACCATCCAATAATGCCGCAGACAGATCACCTTTAATGAGATTTGCCTTACCGCTATCATTTATATACTTTACAAGTGGCGGTGTTTGTCGCCAAATACAGTTCCATTCCTAAAGCTTATAATTTATAAGCATACATCTATTCAAATCTATGCTCATTATATTTTGCTACCAAGTTAGGCTGGATAGTAGTTGTTATTTTACTACACCTCTCTATTTTTTCCCTGTATGGAGTGAGCTTTCTATTTACCTTAGTTAACCCTTTATGCGTCCTTTGCCTATTTCACATTTGGCAGTGGACATTCACCTAATTTCCGACACTACCACTCTATACATGTAGCGCTGGTAGATTTTTAATCTACTGCTGATAGGTAAATTTAGTGGGTTATCTATTTATACATAGTCAGATTTGCCTCTGTTCCAGCTCGGCTGAGTTGCATGTAATTTCACACTGCGCCTGTTGGTGTCGTTGTTATTATGGGCCAGTGTTGGAAAGGCAACACGTTGAAGTGTATAAGTGCTCCTCTGCCCCGGAGATAACTCGGTGGAGGTGGTCCTCCGAGTTCCATTCTGGGAGAGGGTATTTATGGGACAGACGCCATGTTTCAGGGTTGGTTTTTCCGTCCACCTGCTGGCCCTCCTGGCCGACAGGTATGTGCTAAGAGTACTACCTCGTGGTCCTCCAATCGGGAGGCTCATGGCAATGCAGCATGTGGGTGGGCCCAGAGGCTTGTCTGGGGCCTACCACAGCGGCAGTGGAATGGTCCTGGGCTGTCTATCCTAAGTGAAGAAGCTGGACAACTGAGAAGATCCCAGGGGAGGACCCGTCATGGAAGGATCATGCAGAGTGTTGGTCTGGAGAGGGGCCTGGTGACTCAGTTGGAGGACGTATCCTAAAGTAATCCTACCGCATAGTACTGCCGGGTTGGCTTAAAGGTCCTAGTGCTGTGTCTGTTGTTCATCATAAACCAATACATCCTGTGGCAGAGGATCGTACGGGTTTTGTTCCAATCAAGTCTGTGGCAGAGACTTTTGTTCGTACTGTGTACTGGCTGCTAGGTTAGTGAGAGAAACCTATCCAGGAGGGCAAAGATTCAACCTTACAGAGAGAATATATTCAGCTACAAGTTTTCAACCTCTAATGCTACACAAAGAACATTAAGAAAAGGTATTTGAGCTTCCCTGCAACTTTCCTTCTGCCTCTTTCCTGCTACTTCCTTCAATTTTATGTTTATTAAAGCATTGGAAAAGATACTCAAGTGTCCGGTGCCTACATTGCTTATGGTAACCTCAACGGGACCCTAGACCCGGTTCTGGTGAAATAGAGGTAAAGAAGGTGATGGTAACAGCCCGCTTAAACCAGCAGCTCCACCGAGAGTTATTGCTACCTACACATTAAGACATCTGTGTCAGGCATGTCCCCACTCGTGATTCACGTCACCATATGCATGCCCTGTCTGGAGCCCTCCTTTGATTGCCTTTCGGTACTCCCTGCAAACTTCTGAGACTTTATACCAAGATTATTACTGTTAATGTTATTGATTGCCTGTGTTCTCTCTCCTTTAGAATAATTAACAAGCTCCCGAAAAAGCAATAACTTGCGAAACATGTAGAGCTTTTTTGCATGCTGTAACCTAATACTGTACTGGGACATACTGTACTGTTATGCCTTTGACTTACATGACCTATATTGGAGAGATCTAGCTAGTTTTTGCACATTATTTGCAACATTTTAATGATTTTTTTTGTATTATGTGTTTAATAAAGTTTATATATATTTTTTATAATTGGTGCCTGAAAAGTCCATCTTTGTTGCTTTTCTATTTAAATATTGATGTTTAGGATGTGGCACTGTGCTACCGTAAAACTTCCACAGCTCCATCCTGTGTTGGAGTTTGGTAAACTTTTTGATACAGCTCTGTGATGTCGTCATGGAGGAGTGGAAGAGGACTCCAGTGGCAACCTGTGAAGATCTGGTGAACTCCATGCCCAAGAGAGTTAAGGCAGTTCTGGAAAATAATGGTGACCACACAAAATATTGACACTTTGGGCCCGATTTGGACATTTTCACTTAGGGGAGTACTCACTTTTGTTACCAGAGGTTTAGACATTAGTGGCTGTGTTTTGAGTTATTTCAAGGGGACAGCAAATTTACACTGTTAAGCTGTACACTCACTACTTTACAATAATAAAATATTTACAAAAATATGAGGGGTGTACTCACTTTTGTGAGATACTGTATAAAGGTTTTGTGTGATGGTGTAGTGAACAGATGTAATAGAAGCATACCCATTTTTGAGTCTGCACGGTTAACGCACATGCTCTGAAGACCTGACACAGTGACACAATAACATGAAAAGTCATGTCAATGCAATTTTAACGCACATAGTCCACATGTTAGTCACTGAGACGTTAATGCACATACTATGAAGATTGGTTAGTGAGAGGCAATTGCACAAAATTTGTAGACTGATCACTGAATGGTTATTATTATACGCAGGGCTGCCATCAAGGGGTTACAGCCCATACACTTGTAAGGGACCCCAGCGTCTGGACGGGCCCGGCTGACTGGCAGGGATGTGAGAAGGCAGAGGTGGGTGCAGAGGAGCTCTGTGGATGCTCCTGTATGTTGCTGGCTGCTGCTCTGTCATGAGCTGACATTGGGCTCTTTGCTGCCACCTCCGGCCATTTCCTGCATGTGCACCCCTTTGCATGTGGAAACAAGAGCTGGGACTAGGACCACCTTACAAGTAAGGGCTGTTGTGCAGAGGAGCTGTGTGTGTGACTGTGTACATGCCTATGCCTGTGTGTGTACATGCCTGTTAGTGTGTACATGTCTTGTGTGTGTACATGGCTGCCTGTGTGTGTACGTCTCTGTGTGTGTGCATGTCTCTGTGTGTGTGTACATGCCTGTGAGTGTGTACGTGTCTCTATGCGTATACATGCTTGTGTGTGTACATGTCTCTGTATGTGTACATGTCTTGTGTGTGTATACATGCATGTCATATGTACACATGTGAGTGGTGCTTGGAGCGTACAGGTGTAAAGGGGGGTGAGAGCGTACAGGTGTGAGGGGGGGGCTGAGAGCGTACAGGTGTGAGGGGGGGCTGAGAGCGTACAGGTGTGAGGGGGGGCTGAGAGCGTACAGGTGTGAGGGGGGGCTGAGAGCGTACAGGTGTGAGGGGGGGCTGAGAGCGTACAGGTGTGAGGGGGGGCTGAGAGCGTACAGGTGTGAGGGGGGGCTGAGAGCGTACAGGTGTGAGGGGGGGCTGAGAGCGTACAGGTGTGAGGGGGGGCTGAGAGCGTACAGGTGTGAGGGGGGCTGAGAGCGTACAGGTGTGAGGGGGGCTGAGAGCTTACAGGTGTGAGGGGGGCTGAGAGCTTACAGGTGTGAGGGGGACTGAGAGCGTACAGGTGTGAAGGGGGCTGAGAGCATACATGTGTGAGGTGGGGGGCTGGGAGCGTACATGTGTGAGGGGGGCTGAGCGCATACAGGTGTGAGGGGGGCTGCAAACGTACAGGTGTGAGGGGGGCTACAAACGTACAGGTGTGAGGGGGGTTGAGAGCGTACAGGTGTGAGGGGGGCTGCAAATGTACAAGTGTGAGGAGGGCTGAGAGCGTACAGGTGTGAAGGGGGCTGAGAGCATACATGTGTGAGGTGGGGGGCTGGGAGCGTACATGTGTGAGGGGGGCTGAGCGCATACAGGTGTGAGGGGGGCTGCAAACGTACAGGTGTGAGGGGGGCTACAAACGTACAGGTGTGAGGGGGGTTGAGAGCGTACAGGTGTGAGGGGGGCTGCAAATGTACAAGTGTGAGGAGGGCTGAGAGCGTACAGGTGTGAGGGGGGCTGAGAGCGTACAGGTGTGAGGGGGGCTGAGAGCGTACATATGGGAGGGGGGCTGAGAGCGTTGAGAGCATACAGGTGTAAGGGGGCTGAGAGAGTACAGGTGTGAGGGGGCTGAGAGCGTACAGGTGTGAAGGGGGCTGAGGCACTGAAGGACTTGGTGGGATGGTTAATGGGCAGATTTGGTGGGACGGCCAGTGGACGAGACCCTGGAGAATGCTGGTGGTCAGGTTGGGGGGGTGCCCAGGCTTAAAGCTGTATAAGGGGCCCCACAATTTCTGATGGCTGCCCTGATTACATGTACTCTGAAAATTGGTCACGGAGGGGATAAAATTGATACTGGAGACTAAGTAACATGCTTATTCTGGAGACTGAAAATCGAGAAGGTAATGCACATACTCTAGGGATAATGAGGTGTTATTGTGTGCTTAAGATTGTGAGATCTTAATACACGTATGTTAGGACTGGCCAATAATGAGTTAAATGTCACACGGGCTAATTGTCACTGAGGGTTAATGTGCATAGTTTGGTGTTTGGTCACCAGACCAATGAGCATACTTGGGGAACTGGTCACTAGGGAGTTAATGCAGATGATCAGGAGACTTTTGGGAATGTTCATACTCAGATGGCTGGACAGGGAAGTGCACAGAACAAATTGGGCCATTGAATGTTTAATGTCTGTACACTGCAAACTAGTCAGTAGAGTAGAGACTACTATTGCCTTGTGGTCCCCACAAGTTTATTGGGAAACATACCAGACTGAATGTTCATTGGATGACATTGCACTGACTTGCATTTGAATTTGGGTCAGCAGATTTAATAAGGGGTTGGTATCTGCCATCCCTCTCATTAATAAAGGGTGGGCTCATCGCAGCCTTTTGTCACTTACAGTTGGAGCAGTGTAAGGACAGCTGACTATTCTGTGTAGGTAGAGAGTAAGAAAAGTTTTGTGCTATACAGTGCTATACTGCGCTAATATACTGTGGAGTGGGTTACATATCTCTGTGTATTAATCTGTGCTCACAGTTCATAGACTCAACAATTCTTCTTAGGACTAGTAACAAGCAAATCTGACTGGGTTCGATTCACAGAGGGTTCAACAAATCCTGTTTGAAATTCAGGGAACTGAAACCTAGCAGTGAACTGATAATGGGCAAACTGCTCTAAAGCCTTTAGGTTTTTTTACCCTAACGCATTCTCTGCATTAAGGTAAAAAACCTTTGGTGACCAGGATCCCCCCAGCTCCCTCTTATACTTACCTAAATCCAATCTCGATGAGCCCAAGAGCAGTTGCTCCCTCCTCTCTCTCTCTACTCAGAGGGCAGATTGATAGCAAGGGGAGCTTTTGGATCCTGCTGCTGTCAATCAAGCGGAGCGAGGGGTGGGGCCGAGCCATGCTGTCTATATCTACAGACGCAGGCAGGGTGATTTAGATTTGAGCCTACACGAGTGCCCCCATAAAAAGCAGCTTCCTATGGAGGCACTCCTTGAAGAGCAGGAGTCAGGAGTGCCTGCGGAGGAGCCCAGAAGAGGAGGATCAGGTTTTGCACAGAGCAGGGGAATATAACATGTTTATTGTTTAAAAATAAAAAAGTTTTGAATCACTGAACTGAACTTGAATCAAAGTTGTAAAGAACAGTACAATTTTCACAGTCTTCGCAATAGCATACGCTGGCAACGAATATCTGGCTGTGGAGTTTTCTTTTTTTTCTTCTTGTAAAATTGTCCCGCTGTGTTATTGTCCCAGGCAGAATCCTGAAAATTAGCTTCTGTCCCAAGCCGGACTGTCATCCTTCCCTTACCTCCTCTCCACTTCCAGGAAGTGCTGCGAATTGCTCAGTGCCAAGAGGGGGCATGTCCAGCGAGGGTGATAAGCCGCTCAGGCTGTCAGTGTCAGCGGCTGCTGCGGGGACCCGACCAGGAGGAAGAATCAGGATTCTACTTCATGAGACTGCACCGATGAGAATTCACTTAGGCCCCTTTCACACTGGGGCGGTGGGGGCATCGGCGGTAAAACGCCGCTATTTTTTAGCGGCGCTTTACCGTCATTTTAGCAGCGGTATTCGGCCGCTAGCGGGGTGGTTTTAACCCACACTAGCGGCCAAAAAAGGGTTAAAACCGCCCGCAAAGTGCTGCTACAGCGCCACTATGCCGGCGGTATATGTGCGTTGCCCCATTGATTTCAATGGGCAGGAGTGGTTTAGGAGCGGTGTATACACCGCTCCAAAGATGCTGTTTGCAAGAGTTTTTTTTCCCTCCTGCCAGCGCAACGCTCCACTTTGAAAGCCCTCGGGCTTTCCCACTGGAGACACAGCAGTGGCAGTATCAGGTCGGTTTGCAGGCGCTATTTTTAGCGCAATAGCGCCTGCAAACTGCCCCAGTGTGAAAGGGGCCTTATGAGACTGTGCTGATGAGACTGCACTAATGAGACTGCTCTGATGAGGCTGCACTGATGGTAAAAGGGGGCTTTGATGTCACAGAGGACTTTAAAAGTAAAGGTTTTTTTTTTTATCCAGCAGTCACTGGACTGTGAGAAATTGGGTTTAAAACTGCACCGGACAATTTCTCACAGTCATGAGAGTGCTACATGTCAGCTATAAGCACTCTTGCTTCTATCTTTTAGGCTTTTAAGTAAAAAAATGCTGTTAGCTGACAAAGGTGGCATCTCCTGTTTTCATGCAGCGCTGCCCTGACTGTGAGAAATTGGGCAGTGGTTGTAAACCCTCACATATACCCAGTGCAGTGAACAGCTTCAGATGATACACAGAGATTAAACAAATCCTCCTACATAGGTTTGTTTATCTGAGTCTTCTCCTCTCTACACCCATGCAAAAGAGCAGTTTGTGTTAAAAATCTTTTTTCATCTGTCAGTAGCACAGAGGATGTAGCGGAGAGACTGCATTTACAGTGTAAAAGAGGGGATTGGATGAAAGGCACACACCCCCTCCACACACAGCAGAACTGTGTTGTGAATAGACAAGCTCTTTTCTGAGCTCTCAACCCCAACACAAATTTATCTCTAGTGACTAATGCTGATAACAGGAACCACAGAGAAATGACACTAAGGCTGCTTTCAAACTGGGGCGGTAGGGGGCGTCGGCAGTAAAACAGCGCTATTTTTAGCGCTGTTTTACCGCGGTATTCGGCCGCTAGCGGTGCGGAGAGAGATAAGAAGATAAGTAAACACTACAGATATACAGTATCTTAAAAAAGTGTACACCCCTCACATTTTTGTAAATATTTTATTATATCTTTTCATGTGACAACACTGAAGAAAAAACACTTTGCTACAATGTAAAGTAGTGAGTGTACAGCTTGTATAACAGTGTCAATTTGCTGTCCCCTCAAAATAACTCAACACACAGCCATTAATGTCTAAACCGCTGGCAACAAAAGTGAGTACACACCTAAGTGAAAATGTCCAAATTGGGCCCAAAGTGTCAATATTTTGTGCAGACACCATTATTTTCCAGCACTGCCTTAACCCTCTTGGGCATGGAGTTCACCAGAGCTTCACAGGTTGCCACTGGAGTCCTCTTCCACTCCTCTATGATGACATCACGGAGCTGGTGGATGTTTGAGACCTTGCGCTCCTCCACCTTCCGTTTGAGGATGCCCCACAGATGTTTAATAGGGTTTAGGTCTGGAGACATGCTTGACCAGTCCATCACTTTTACCCTCAGCTTCTTTAGCAAGGCAGTGTTCATCTTGTAGGTGTGTTTGGGGTCGTTATCATGTTGGAATACTGCCCTGCGGCCCAGTCTCTGATGGGAAGGGAGCATGCTCTGCTTCAGTATGTCACAGTACATGTTGGCATTCATGGTTCCCTCAATGAACTGTAGCACCCCAGTGCCGACAGCACTCATGCAGCCTCAGACCATGACACTCCCACCACCATGCTTGACTGTAGGGAAGACACAATGTCTTTGTGCTCCTCATCTGGTTGCCACCACACACGCTTGACACCATCTGAACCAAATAAGTTTATCTTGGTCTCATCAGACCACAGGACATGGTTCCAGTAATCCATGTCCTTAGTCTACTTGTCTTCAGCAAACTGTTTTTAGGCTTTCTTGTGCATCATCTTTAGAAGAGGCTTCCTTCTGGGATGACAGCCATGCAAACCAATTTTATGCAGTGTGCTGCAAATGGTCTGAGCACTGACAGGCTGACCCCCCCACCCCTTCAACCTCTGCAGCAATGCTGGCAGCACTCATACGTTTATTTCCCAAAGACAATCTCTGGATATGACGCTGAGCACATGCACTCAACTTCTATGGTCGACCATGGTAAGGCCTGTTCTGAGTGGAACCTGTAATGTTAAACTGCTGTATGGTCTTGGCCACCATGCTGCAGCTCAGTTTCAGGGTCTTGGCAATCTTCTTATAGCCTAGGCCATCTTTATGTAGAGCAACAATTTTTTTTTAAGATCCTCAGAGTTTTTTGCCATGAGGAGCCATGTTGAACTTCCAGTGACCAGTATGAGAGAGTGAGAGCAATAACACCAAATTTAACACACCTGCTCCCCATTCACACCTGAGACCTTGAAACACTAATGAGTCACATGACATCGGGGAGGGAGAATGGCTAATTGGGCCCAATTTGGACATTTTCACTTAGGGGTGTACTCACTTTTGTTGCCAGCGGTTTAGACATTAATTACTGTGTGTTGAGTTGATTTGAGGAGACAGCCAGTTTATACTGTTATACAAGCTGTACACTCACTACTTTACATTGTAGCAAAGTATCATTTCTTCAGTGTTGTCACATGAAAAGATATAATAAAATGTTTTAAAAAATGAGAGGGGTGTACTCACTTTTGTGAGATACTATATGTGCTTTGCTCAGATTCCATGACTGAGGTTTACAACCACTTTAAGCTACTTTTCTGTGCAATATATATATATATATATATATATATATATATATATATATATATATATATATCTATTGTGGTATTGGGGGTTATTTAGCTTCAGTGTAGAGCCTACCAGTGAGCTGAGTCTACGCCAGATATGCAGTTTAAGGGCTTTTTTGGCCCATGTTTATTGAAATTGAAGTAAAAGAAAAGCAGTCCATCCAGGATTCCCATGCAGGGGTTTCTTCCACAAAGCAATAATGAAATAAATGGAAAATACCGAGCCACCTGGCTCTCTGGTCAGCACTGCTGCGTTGACCTCGGTCCTCTTGACCCTGTAACTGTGTCCCTGTTTGGTACCCACACTGTACCTCTGGTGACACTTTCTTTTACAGATTCCTGGCTTACGTTATTGCCACACGGCTGCTTCAGGCCTGTAACCTAGGCCTTAGGTCTGCTCCTTAGAACAAAAGGGTTTCCTTGAGTTAAGCTCTCTCCTAGCTTTCTCCTGATCAGCGCCTTGCTGCTCTGTCACAAAGTACATCTGCCTCCTGCAGACACGCATGCTCTGGCTGCACCCATGCAGTCTCTGACTCATGCACAGACTTCCTGTCTGTCAGGTGGGACCCTAAGCCATAGCAAGGTCACAACTAAATAGCCCAGCACACAGCTGTGCAATCAGCGTGCCTTTCTCTCCAAAATCTGGTGTAAACTAGCAATATTCCAGGTAGCACAGGGTCCCAATGCCACACTATATCTATATATCTATTGTGAAAGTGAGAGCCCCTGTCTTAGTGAAAATGTGCGTAAAATGGACACAGGACTCTCAAAGAAGCAAGTTGAGAAGTTCCAGCAAAAGATCGGTGAGCAGAGAAAACTATGCTTTAAGTTTTCTCTGGATTTTGTAAGTCTGGATTGGGGCTGGAAACTTGAAGTCTTCAAAGAGCATTGGGAGGGATGGGGTCTTCAGTCATGTGTCCAGGTTATCCAGAAGCTCTGCAGGTTGTGTGTGTGTCCAGGCGCACACACTCGTTATAAGGCAGAGCTGAGCATAGCACAGTATGTGTGGGAAAGGAGTTGGTGTTGGAGCAGTTGCTGCAGAAAGGAAGGAGGTGTGCTACCGTTTAAGAATCCAGGCAACATCCTTGAGACGGTACTCCATGTGGGAGAGGTTCCAGGTCAGTGGACTGAGAGAGTTGGGCCAGCTGAGAGAGTCGGGGAGACCATAGCTGAGACAACTGGAAGACAGAGTCTTGGGGCCCAGAGGGGACTGTGAGTCTTGGAGGGGTGTGGAAGCCTGGAGTGTCAGGAGAGCCCCTTCCTAGAGGCCAGGAGTGGGCCTGTGCAGCAAGGAACTGCGCCCAAGGCTGAGCGAGCCTTAAGAGCCAGGTGGATTGGCATTTTTCAGTTGTTTTTGGGAGAAGAACCCGTGTGGGAAACCAAACGCATTTGTGAACTTTCATCTTTTTTGTTACTTTCAATAAAAGTGGGCTACCATGCCCTTAAACCTTAGTTCCTGTTGGCTGTGAACTCACTTAAAACGCACCCAGGGCTTTTTTTCAGGGGGAACTTGGTGGAACTCAGTTCCACCACCTCTGGCTCAGACCCTTTGGTGCCTGCTCACCACAATCCCTTGTAAACACAGAAGTCTGGTTTCTGTGTTTACAAGTGACAGCTCTGCACTCTGTTTGTAATGCAATCCTGGTATTTAATGCCCCATTAAGACCCTCCCTACTGTCTTCGTTAAATTTGACTAAACACACCCACTATTTGATGTGATTTGGAGGGTGCGTGTAGGGGGAGGGGTTTTGTGGGGCCGTGGTTAAGTTCCAGCACCTATTGTTTGAGAAAAAAAAGCCCTGAACGCATCTATCACTGAGCTATATATATATATATATATATATATATATATATATATATATATATATATATATATATATATATATATATATATATATATATATATATTATTTTTTTTTTTTTTTTTTTTAATGAATAGAAGTCTCTATACAAACTCATATCTCATTCATACACAGTGCAGCTCAGGCTACAGAGAAAAGGACTGTCTTCAGTCCCATTCTATGTCTAAAAAAAGAGACATTAGAGGTCAGTTAAGACCCCTGATGTCTCTCCAAAGCCCCCCCCCCACAAAAAAAATGTAAACAAATATTAAATGAATAGTTAAAAAAAAAATTGTACCCGTACAAAAAAAAACAAGTTGTAAAAGAACATAATAAAGAAAAAAAAAACAAAGCGGATCCGCCTGCTCAATGGGGGATCTGTCCGCTCTCCTCTATAGGGCAGTCAGATGGAAACAGACCGCCTGTCCATTTCCATCTGACTGACATTCAATCCGCCAGACATATGGGGAACAGATCCCCCATCCATCTGTTTTTGGTGGACAGGATCGGATGGCGACGGGTGTCAATGGACAGGAAAGGGTGGGACAAATTTTAGATTGGGGGGGGGGCACGCCCGATTTTAGTCTTGCCTTTGGCAACACAAAACCAAAATGCATCACTGAATGTATGGAATGTATGTTCTTTTGGTAAAGGACATTAATTGTTATCAAACTGTATTGGGTAAAGTTATGCTTTAGCCATACCTGTGATTGTCTCCAATGGCTTTACTGTAGTTATGTCATCCATAATGTAATCAGGAGCTGCTGGTGCTGTATAATAAAATAGCATAGTTAATGCTTAAATCATTTTAGAAAAACAACCAAAAATAATTAACACAATCTTTAGGATAATGCAGGCCTCTTGAACCCATTGGGAAAGAGAGCCCTGACTGATGGGGGCATAACCAGGGCGGAGTATGGTGACTAAGGGGGTCACGGTGGATTGGTGGGGGGACGGGGTGGGGTTGGGCCTGAGCTCACTAAGGTGATTGCCCCAGGGGATTCTGGGCCTTTTGGTGAAGAAGTTTGGTAAGAGCTGGCTGAACCCCACCCTGTCCCTCCAACCATGGACACCGAGCTCCTTCTGGCCAGGGTCCGAGAGATGGCTCTTCAGGGTCAGGCAGGGTGGCCTTTCTCCATCCTGACTCCTGGGGATTCTTCTCCTATTCCCACACCTAATTCCCCTCAGGACCCCCCCCCCCAGGGTTAGAAGGCGAACTCGTCCGCCTTCCCGCCTCAGCCCCAGCCCCTCCAGGGCCTCCTATTGCTCCCCCCCACATCCTTCCTCTCCCTCTCCCCCTCCTTTACCTTCATCCCCCCTGTCTGCACCGGCGGGGAAGCGCTCTTCTACTGCAAATCCCCGTCATCTGCCGGTGCATCGGAGGTCCCCCACGCGGGCTAAGGCCGCTACTCGGGCCTCCTCGCGCTGTCCCCGCTCCCGCAGCCCCCGCTCCAGTGCTTGTCCCCCCCTCTCCCCTGCTAGCGTGGGAGGCGGCCGGGCTGGAGCCGCAGCGCTCCCCGGCCCCCCCCTCATCCCTTGAGACAGGACAGCATACCTTTACCCACCCGCGTGTGTTCCTCCGCCAGGCATTCAGCAGGCACGAAGGGGAGGAGGAGGCGGATCGGTTCGCCGGCCACCGCTGCGTCCTCTGCTGCTGTGAGCGGCGCTCGTGATGCTCGCTCTGCAGGGGACTTGGAGCCGGACCGGCTCCACCTGGTGGATGCGACGCTCCCTGCGCCTGACTGGGCGGGAGATTTGAATCTGGGAATGAGTGGGCACAGCTGTATCCCCCTGCGCCCGCCTGGGCGGGCATGCTGTCACAAGTGCAGAATCTATCCTGCGGAGCTCCTTCTGTGCCCGGCAGGGCAGGGGACAGGTCTCTTCCCTCCACGTTCTAGGTTGCGGGGGTTGGCGCAAGGAACATCCCCCCTGCGCCCGACAGGGCGGGCAATGTACAGTTCACCCCTCCCCCTCTGATACCCCGTGCCCACCGGCAGCCTCCTGCGCCCCGCAGGGCAGAGGCCAGCCGGGCGCGTTTGACCTCCACCCCGTCGGTGGGGCAACCGCTCCCCCACGTGCCCGTCCGGGCTGGCGGTCCTGATGGGATGCCCGCATCGGTTGCCCACCCTCGTCCCCCTGCGCCTGTCAGGGCGGGAGATCTCGGCTCCAGACCCGGGCTGGCGGCGGCATCCGCCCCGGGGCAAGCAAGAGGAGCCGGCAGGTGTCCCTGCCGTTGCTCTGCCTCTGTCCATGGTCAGTCGGATTTGACCGGGTCTGTGGTTGGACCCCCGCCTTTGGATCTTTCCTTGAGTCGGGACAGCCCAGCAGATTACGCAGGCCGCCTATGCTCACAGTCTTCTGGAATCGCATTGGAATCGGTTTCGCCGCCGGGCCCGGTGGCCGATCGTCCGTCACCTGTGATGCCTCCTCGACCAAGTGAGTATGACTGCTAGTTAATTTGGGGTAGAGCTGCTGATGCTTCCGTATCGGGCCCGGAGGACCGCATAGCGTCGGTTGTAAAGTCAGTTCTCTCCAGTATGGGTGTCTCGGGATCGCCCAACCCCACCTCCGCTTATGGGGGTGCGTTGTGGGCAGTGGCGCCTACGGGCACCCATTTGGTGGAAGAGACGAAAGAAAAGATATGGCGTCGCAAATTCGTCGACTTTCTTACCCTCGTTCCGCCGGATAGGGAGACGATCGACAAATCTCGACGGGTTGACGTATCGGCGCAGGGTGACAAACCCAAACAGCTTCCTAGAACGTTCGGGAACTGGCTGCAGTGGTTTTGTGCCTACGCGGGAGTGTTCAGTGAGCGGTTCCCGGAGTTGGCCACTTCATTATTTTGCTATTTAGACCTTATTAGGGGTGCATATAAGGTCTATGGGGGTCAGTGCTGATTCCATTATGACACTCAATTTCGGCAAAAAATGGCGGCACGTCGGGAATTTCGTTTTGATTGTCAGGACGGTAGCCTGTGGTTGCTGCTTATGTGCCCCCACAGGCCTTCGTCCTTTCAGTCCGCGGTCGGCGCCCCTCAGTCCGGAGCGTCGGCCGCTCCAAAGAAGGGTATCTGCTGGCTTTTCAACGAAAGCCACTGCAAGTGGTACTCCGCCTGTCGTTTCAGGCATGAGTGCTCCAGTTGTGGAGGGGCTCACCCCGCCAGTAGGTGTTTTCGAAAAGGCAAACAATCGCTTTCCAGACCCGGAGCCAAGACTGACCTTCCTAAGCCGGAGGACGCCGGTGAACGTCATAGAGATGCTTCCCTGGCTAGACCGGTACCCCCTTCGTAGAGAGGCCCTGATTCTGCGGGACGGCTTGGACCGTCGTTTCTGGATCCCCTTTACCCCGTCAGACGCCCCGACCATGTCTCTAAATTTGAAATCGGCGGCAGCATTCGAGTCCGTCGTGGCCGAGAAGCTCCAGAGGGAATTGGAACTGGGAAGGATGGCAGACCCCTTTGATCTCCCTCCTTTCCACAACCTGAAGGTATCTCCCCTCGGCGTGGTCCCAAAAAAGGCGGAGGGAAAATTTCGCCTCATTCATCAACTTTCCTACCCTTCTGGCTCCTCGGTGAACGATGGCATCGACAGGGAGGAATCCAGAGTGCACTACGCGTCCTTTGACAGGGCGCTTCAGCTGGTCAGGGCAGCGGGGCAGTCTGCCCTTCTGGCAAAAGCGGACATTGAGTCCGCATTTCGCCTCCTCCCAGTCCATCCGGACTGTTTCCACCTCCTGGGTTGCTACTTCCAGGGTAGCTATTTTTTCGACATGTGCCTTCCTATGGGTTGCGCCATCTCGTGTTACTTTTTTGAGCTATTTAGTAGCTTCCTTGACTGGGTGGTCACCCAGGAGGCGGGTATTCAGTCCCTTCTGCATTATCTCAATGACTTTCTTTTTGTGGGTCCAGCGGGCAGTGGGCAGTGTCTTCGTCTGCTCACTGTTTTTCAGGATACATGCCGGCTTTTCGCCGTCCCACTGTCCGCTGACAAGACGGAGGGCCCCGTCACAGTCCTGTCGTTTTTAGGTATTAAGATAGACACAGTGGCGATGGTTTTTAGGTTGCCTAGTGACAAGTTGGCCAGGCTCCTCTCGTTGGTACGCTTGGCGAAAGGGGCGAAGAAATTACAGCTGAAACAGCTACAGTCGTTGCTGGGTTATCTGGTTTTCGCGTGTAGGGTCATCCGGATGGGGAGGGCTTTCTGTAGGCGTCTGTCATGGGCCACGAAGGGCATAACTGCCCCTCACCACTACGTCAGGATCACCAAGCCTATGAGGGATGACTTGGGGATATGGCTTTCATTCTTGCAGACTTACAATGGACAGTCGTGCTGGTTGCAGGAGGAAGTGCCGAACCCACAGCTGGAGTTATATACCGATGCTGCAGGCTCCTGTGGGTTCGGCGCTTTCTTTCAAGGGGAATGGGCTGCTGAACGCTGGCCGGCCTCATAGGCCCACATGGATTTGTTGCGCAACCTCACCCTGCTGGAGCTGTTTCCAATTATTGTTGCTGTTGAGCTCTGGGGTGAAAGGTTGCGCAATCACCAGGTGGTCTTCTGGTCGGATAACATGAGTGTGGTGCAGGTGGTGAACAAACAGTCAGCCAGTTCTTCTCCGGTCGTTTCGTTGCTACGGTTTTTAGTTTTAAAATGTTTACATTTCAACATCTGCGTTAGGGCTAGGCATGTTCCGGGTGCCTCTAATGATATTGCCGATGCTCTTTCTCGTCAACAGTTCTGCCGTTTTCGAACACTGGCTCCGATGGCTTCTTTGGAGGGCCTCCCCTGTTCGGCCCACTTATGGAACCTCGTTTTCGGCGTTTGACAGAGCTCCTTCGGTCATCGCTTTCTTTGCGGACGTGGGCGGCGTACTGCCGAGTTTGGCACGAGTGGGTCCAGGCGTCGGGCGGTGAGTTCAACATTTATTCCCCGGGTGATCGTCGTCTAACCTTATTTGCCTATTTAGTCTTTCTGTCGGAAAAAGGCGTCTCCGGGTCGACGGTTTCATTCGCGTTGTCGGCCCTGTCATTTTGGTTTCAGCTCCTGGGGTGGGAGGATGTAACTAAAGCCTTCCCTGTCCGGCGGGTTGTCCGGGGTTGGAAGCGGGTTACGCACCTCCCGGACACCAGGCGCCCTATTTCTATTCAGATTCATTTGGGCATCTTGTCTCTGCTTCCGAATGTGTGTTCATCGGAATATGAGACCCTCCTTTTCCGGGTAGCTTTTTCTTGGGCATTCTTTGGGGCCTTTCGCATCGGCAAATTGGTGTCCAAATCAAAATTGTCCCCGGGGGGCATCCTATGGGAGGACGTGTCGTTGTCGCACCGCAGTGTCACAATTTTATTGCGTTCATCCAAGACTGATTGTTTTGGCAGGGGTCGCCGGGTAGTCTTGCATTATTGCGGCGGCCCCTTTTGTCCGGTGTCCCTGGCCCTTTCTTTCGTGTCTTCGCGCCCCCTGTCCCCTACATTTTTTGTTCATGCTGATGCAACTTCTCTCAGCCGTTTTCAATTTTTGCGTGTTTTTCGTCGTTGCTTGGAGATTTTGGGTTTTCCGGCGAAGGAATTTTCCACCCACTCTTTTCGCATTGGCGCAGCGACCGCCGCTTCGGGTTTGGGGTTCTCCGATACGGAACTTCAGCGTTTCGGTAGATGGGAGTCATCTCGTTTTTCTTTGTATGTCCGACCACATCTGTTGTGTTGATTTCCAGGTTCCTTTCCGGCACAGATTTGGATCCTCGGGGATTCTTTCATATACTGGGCCGCTCGCCGGGCAGAGATACGAACTTATGGCAGGAATTTGGGATTCTCATACGATGTGGCGAGGATACGCTGGATTGGGTTGCGTGGGTTACGTTGGCCTCAGGTCCTCCCGGAATGTCAGCAACTTCGTGCCCACATTTCTGGTCCCATCATCCTGGTCATACATGCGGGTGGGAATGACGTTGGATATATGCGATCTGTGGACATCATATCAGCTGTTAAAAGTGACATTGCCCAATGTTGTGCTTCTTTTACTAACTTGACCGTTGTTTGGTCAGAAATCGTGCCTCGCTCGGTATGGGCGCGTGATGTCCCTGGCCACCTTCTGGAACATTTTCGTAGGAAGGTCAACGCCCAAGTGGCTAAGTTTGTGCGCCAGATAGGGGGGGTGGTGGTCCGCCACAGAGACTTGGAGGGTGATAATCGCGATTTGCTGCGTAGAGATGGAGTTCATCTGAATGACATCGGGCTGGACATTTTTAATCTGGGTCTCCAGAGGGGCGTGGAACAGGCGCTGGCTGCGGTGGGGCGCCCATCAGTAGCTTACTGACAGGCGGGTGGCGGTTTTTGGTGACCTTGCCAGCAAAACACGGCAGTAAGAGGTACGCCCTTCATGATAATTGGGAGATAGACGGCAGTCCGGCACTTATGGTAAGGACAGGCCCCTCAGTTATCTCCCTTTTCACCAGTCGGAATTGAGTGCTCACAGTGCTACTGTGACTGGCACTGTGGAATGTTAAATGTTATGTTTAAGTTGTTAAAGAGTTGAATTTAATAAAAGCTGTGGCCTTGCCCTTTCCAACATGAATGGTGGTAAGTGGTCTTTATTGGATGGGAAGAAGGGGTAAGGCTAAGTTTGAATGGATCATGGTTTGGTCCTGGGTTTATTGCACCTCAGCAGTCATGCAGGCCTCTTGAACCCATTGGGAAAGAGAGCCCTACTGATGGGGGCATAACCAGGGCGGAGTATGGTGACTAAGGGGTCACGGTGGATTGGTGGGGGGACGGGGTGGGGTTGGCCCTGAGCTCACTAAGGTGATTGCCCCAGGGGATTCTGGGCCTTTTGGTGAAGAAGATTGGTAAGAGCTGCCCACCCTCCCGCCCTATCTATGGTTGGTACGTCACAGCTTGCTGCGGTTTTTGATGACCTTGCCAGCAAAACACGGCGGTAAGAGGTACGCCCTTCATGATAATTGGGAGATAGACGGCAGTCTGGCACTTATGGTAAGGACAGGGCCCTCAGTTATCTCCCTTTTCACCAGTCGGAATTGAGTGCTCACAGTGCTACTGTGACTGGCACTGTGGAATGTTAAATGTTATGTTTAAGTTGTTAAAGAGTTGAATTTAATAAAAGCTGTGGCCTTGCCCTTTCCAACATGAATGGTGGTAAGTGGTCTTTATTGGATGGGAAGAAGGGGTAAGGCTAAGTTTGGATGGATCATGGTATGGTCCTGGGTTTATTGCACCTCAGCAGTCATATATTTTACATTTACTTGGAAAAAAGTTTTAAGATACTGATCTCAGTCGTAAACAGTCACCATTGCTTGGGGCAGTGTTTGGAAGCATTATTTTACTCACATTTCCAAATTCTAATTCTGTGCCAGACCCTATTAAAGTAGTTGTAAGGGCTGAAGATTTTTTACTTTCATGCACCTCTCCCCCCCCGCAATACTTACATGAGCCCGATCTCAATCTAGTGATGTGCATGAGAGGAGCTGCTAGCAGCGGGAGCGATTGTTAATCACAGCCAGTGAGGAGGGAGAGGCGGGCCGAGCCATATTCTGTGTGTCTTATGGACACACAGAGTGGGGCTCGGGAGCAAGCACTCACAAGTGCCCCCATAGAAAGCCGCTTGCTGTAGGGGGCACTCAGTGGGGGGAGGGAGCCCAGAGCGCCAGCGGGTGATATGAAAAGAGGGGAATCGGGGCTGCTCTGTGCAAAAAAATTGCACAGAGCAGGCAAGTATAACAAGTTTGTTATTTTTTTTTTAAATTAGCCTTTATTATCCATTTAAGTTGTTTTGATGGTACACTTGGATCAGCATTCCAAAACTGCAGCATGCAGGGCACCTCAACATCATGCAGTGCCATGAAACATTAGATTTCCTCTATCAATTTTGCTTGTGCTAGAAAATGCCGCAAAATCATGACAATGGAAAAAGTGTGATTGCCTAAACTGCCCAATTCTTTATCCAGATACAGTCTTTTTATAACCCCCCCCCCCCCCCCCCACCACCACCACCACTCACCTTAGAGCAGAGGGGTCTTTAAACTACGGCCCTCCAGTTGTTCATGAACTTCAATTCCCATCATGCCTAGTCATGTCTGTGAATGTCAGAGTTTTACAATGCCTCATGGGAAGTGTAGTTCTGCAACAGCTGGAGGGCCGTAGTATGTAGAACCAAATTTTATATTCAGATATAGAAGGGGGTGGTTAAAACCCCCCTGTCAGGTTTTTTTTTCTGTCTGCTTCCTTTCAGAGAGATTTCCTTTCATTTCTTGGCCCAGAGAAACTAAAGAAAATGGAAAGAAATCTCTACAAAGCAAAAGGGAAAGTCCCTTTTAGACAGATGCCATCCAAATTGCCCCATTTGAGAGTAACCCCTCCTCTTTCTGTGACAGCCCATAACTTTCTGCACTGGAGACAATAATAACCAGGACAACGAGAGGTATATTTCTTCAGAAGGGACACAGACAGCAGTAAAAACCCCACATGGGTTTTAACACTTTCTAAAAAAACTAAAAAATAAAACTTGACATATCCCATATTGGCTTCTCCCTATAAACAGCAATTTTTCAGTGAAATAACCACATGCACTGTCTGCAATCGTGTTGCAGTGTTTGGTTTGGACACTAAAGTATAAAGAGTAAGGCTGACCATACATTATACAATTTTCTTGTACCATTTTCCTTTAGATTTACCAAAAACATATAATATGAGGTCAAACCTTATGGGGCGTACACACAGTCAGACTTTTGGGCTACAAAAGTCCAACAGCCTGTCCGACGGACTTGCCTACACACGATCACACCAAAGTCCGACGGATTCGTACGTGATGACGTACACCGGACTAAAATAAAGAAGTTGATAGCCAGTAGCCAATAGCTGTCCTAGCGTCGGTTTTTGTCTGTCGGACTAGCATACAGACGAGCGGACTTCTGGGTCTGGCGGAGTTACGACGTAAAGATTTGAAGCAAGCTCCAACTCTAAAGTCCGTCAGATTTGCGACTGGAAAAGTCAGCTGAAAGTCCGGGGAAGCCCACACACGATCGGATTGTCCGCCGGATTTGGTCCATCGGCATCCGTCGGACTTTTGTAACCGAAAAGTCCGACCGTTTGTACACCCCATAAGACTTTCAATTTGTATGCAATCAGGCAGGCCCTTGCACTACATAATTAAAGGTAAATCTAAAGGAAATTGAATAAGAAAATTGTATAATGTATGGCCAGCTTAAGCCTTGTGATTGTCTGAGCTTTCTCATTTGGCTGCAATAAATGTTTAATTTACTATTGCAGTACATAAAAAAAATGAAATACTTTACCATGAACTTCATTGGTGAAGATTGTCAGATATGAAACCAGAAATAAGATTGTATAGGTTCTGATAAACTGTGCCAACAAAGACATCTTTAGTAAACCTAGAACATAATGATTCTCATTAGCATTGACAAATTAATTTTTTCTTCAATATTGTTCATATTTACGTGCAATTAAATTAATTTTAACAACAGCACTGCAAATGCAAAAAGAGTAGGTTTATAGAAATATATACTAAAAAATACTATTGGGATTGAAATGTGTGTATTTCAGAGCTGTTCAATTAGCAAGTGCAGGAATAACGTGTAAACAATTTCTGGTTTCTGTTTAGAATAGCTCTTACTGTAACAAAACTGTTGATTCTCGATTTACTAAAAAAAACATGTAATTGCCAAGAAATGAGAGTGTTTTATCAGCTAGTTTCATTCTCGCTACGTATGCAAACTGCTAACCTGTAATTGGCTACTGTCTAAGCCAGGGGTCTCAAACTGGCGGCCCTCCAGCTGTTGTGAAACTAAAAGTTCCATGAGGAATTGCAAGGCTGACATTTATAAGCATGACTCCCTCAAACAGAGGCATGATGGGACTTGTAGTTCCGCAACAGCTGGAGGGCCACCAGTTTGAGACCCCAAGCCAACGCCTATGTTTATTTCATAGAAATATCTAACTCACGGAATACATTTTTGATATTGAGTTGATACACCACAATGCTGTCTCTGTCGATTCTCATTATTTTAAGCTTATGGGAGGATCTAATTCAGCAGAAGGGAAACAAAAGTCTGTGGCAGAGTTAACCCCTGGAGTATTATCAAGTAACCCAATAGCAAGTCTGACATATGAATAACCAGATTAGTGCAATTTCGTTTTCTTTGTGGGGGTCTATATTTCTAACGGTGTCCTCATACAGATTTACTTTGTGTCTGTTATGTCTGTCATAACAAGCCTAACTAGCATGCCCTCCTCTAACATTCTAGGTGTAATCATGGGTATTTTACAAATGAAAGGAACCAGGGGATAGTGTTAACAGAAATTGTCATTTTTACTGAGTCCTCTGGATATTATCCTGAATTGTAACTGCTTTGGGACACCATAACACTATTACATTTGTAAGTAAAGGAGGTGGCCGTCAAGTAGCTTTTATATTAAAATTCTGAATTGCACACTTGGAAAATGTCCCATAAGAACTGTGAGCCACTGGCCTGAAGAATTGTGGCTGGTGTAAATGAGTTACCTAGGTTTTTCACCTACAAATGGTAAGGTGTGCAGCAGGGTGCCCCTTTTACTCACCATGCTCAGATACAGTCTCCGGCCCCATTAGCACACCCAGATAAGAGAAGTTTCCTTACTTTCCTACCTCACTAGCTCATAGAGACCACACCTAATGAGGCAGAAGTAGCTAGGCAAAGGATCTGCAGTCAAGTGATAAGAGCTCCACTGCCAAAATCTTTGTGTTGGCAGCTGGGCAGGAGCCTAATAGGACTAATTTTCTCTGGGAGACCCAGCTACTTTGGGAGGCACCTTCCCAATTGCTATCATAATACTCTAGTTCTATACTAGAGTATACTTGGGTCCTGGATCCCTCCATCTGTGCATCTGTGTTCCCAGAGCTATCCTAGACTTCACTGAGAGGGGTGCTGCTTATTAGAATAAGTGCAAGTAGCTGTTTGTATTCTGAACTGTGTTGCCAAAGAAGTGACTCTCAGCTACACTCTTTGTTGCTATAGAGCAGTAGGGTGACCACATTTTCAAACTGCCATTCAGGGACATCCCCCCCCCCGTGCGCATCCAAAAAATGATGGATTTTGATACTTTTTTTGGCCAATTTTTTGAAAAAAAAAAGCAAACAGTGGTACCTAGTTTAGACAGGTGGTATACAATGTGCACCTGCTTTAACTAAGTCACTTAGTGACAGCTGCATATTTTGTACATTACTTACTCTGGCAAGTTCACTGCATCAAAGTTATGCTTGAGATTGCTATAAACATAGCTGCCTATGCATTATTCAGTATTTTGTGATTGCTCCCTGCACACAATCACTGGCTACCTAAAACAGGTCATACGTTTTAAACGTGTTAGATATCTCTTAAGCAATAGAAAAAACAACGTATGTTTTTTCCAAAAAAAGTGCGCTTGTAAGACTACTGCGCAAATACGGTGTGACAGAATGTATTGCAATGACCATTTTATTCTCTAGGGTGTTAAAAAAAAAATTCTAGCAAAAAAAACTGTTTTTAACTTGTAAACAACAAATCTCAAAAATAGGCTTGGTCCTTAAGTGGTTAAATTCATGATATTAATTAAAAAGTTGAATATAATACAATTATATATTTTAAACTGTCATTTTTGGTTTCTGTTTGCGGCCAAGTGCAACGTGCGTTTTCGGTTACGGTACCAAAATTTCCATTCGGTGCATCTCTAATAAACAAATGTCCCATTCACACTGTACAGGCCTATGTCCCTGTGTAAATGAAACCTATAAATCAATGGCGCCGCCAATGCTTTTTTTTGTCATTTTGTGTGTGTTCGCACTCCACGCTAATGTGAAAGCAAGCTTATAGTGCAATTATGTGGCGTCTTATTAAAAGTCTGATAAAAGGTAATGAAAATAAGAGCTCAGCACACCATGATCTCTCTGTTCTGATGTCATACAAGTTTTTGCAGCAGTTTTCATGGACCACTCATAGGACTCACCTGATGATTGCAGGAATAGGGGCCCCTGGGACCCTGTCCTCAGGCACTCAGTCGGGCGGCTCAGGTGAGGGTTGCAGCCCTCGTGGGCGGGAGGAGGCTCAGGAGGAGAGAAGTCGGGCTGCCGGTAAACGGTTGCAATGCGCTGCAGGCGGAAGGTCGGCCCCGGGACTCGCACTGGGCACAGGCTGCCGTGGATCCTGGCTTATGGGCAGTGCCACTGCCAGCACTGCAGAATTCCGCTGGACTGGTGTCAGGACTCAGGAGGGAGGAGATACAGAAGACGCTCTCTCACTCTGGCATGGGCTCTGAGTCTGGCTGCTCTCTCTGCTGCTGTGGTGCGGCCGGAGGCAGAGAAGGAAAGGAGGTGGGTGGACCCGGAGCACTGCGCAGGGCAGCTCTGGGTAAGGCCATGCTCAGCCGACGTCACTGGTTGCTAGATGCGAGGTGGGGCGGCCCTAGCAACCAGTTCGGCAATGTTATCTCAGGGTGGCTGTGTGTCCTTATTTCATTCCGGGACACTGTATTGTCCCGGAATGAAGGTGCCCGGGACACGGGACACAAAATTTAAATTAAGGGACAATCCCGGGCAATCCGGGACCCGTGGGCACCCTATAGAGCAGTGGTTCTCAACTCCGGTCCTCAGGACCCACTAACAGGCCAGAATTTATGTATTACCCTGGGGAGATGCATACTAGAATGCTGCAATCACTGAGCAGCAAATTATATCACCTGTGATGTATTTCAGTTAACTTGCAAACTTGGCCTGTTAGTGGGAAAGGAGTTGAGAATCACTGCTATAGAGTTTTACGCTAAACAGCACCAGGTTAACTTGATTGAGCCACAGAGACATTGCTGTGAAGAGCCCGTGTTTGTGCAGCTTTGATAATTTGTTACCAAACAGATGGTTATATGGGAAGTGGACAGGAAAGACAGGAATACTCCTTTTGAGAAACAAACACTACCACAAAGGTAGCCAAGAACAGCATACTCAAAGAGGTGCTGGGAACATTTGGAATTGCAGGTATGGTCAGATGAAGGAAAGCTTCAAACAAACTCAATTTGCTGCTCCCACACATCAAGGCTTACTTCGATGGACACCCAAAAGTAACTCAAACCATAGAAATACAGAAAGGAGAGCCAGACCAAAACTGGATAAAAGAGTTCAAGATAATTTTAAATGTGAATTAAAACAGTCATATAAAAACTGCAAGTGTATTTTAGGGTCCCCACCCCTCCCCCTTCATCATGGCTCAACAATAAAACTTGGATGAATAGGTGATAGGTGGTATGTCCTAGTAGATACGGCACCTCATCCCTGTTGAGGAAATTTCAATAAGAAAAAAAGGGGGGATGGGATTATTACGGTGCCACCAATGAAATAGAACAATTTTGTTGTAAAAATATCTTTTTTATTTTTATTGTATCAAAAGAGCTAAAAATGTACATTAGACATACATATGTAGAAAATTTCAAAAACACAAAAACGCAAGTACAATTCAAGGTAATGACCGTCACCAATGATGTTGGAGGGTAATCGTTGTTCACTTGTTCCCAACTAATTTTGCCAAAACATTGGCTTCATCAGGGGAATATATAGATTAACACAAAGAGTAAAAACACTGAAACAAAAGAAAAGAGAGTATATCATTAAATCCACATAATCTTGCATCGTTAAGGCGAACTGTCACATCGCAAAGCAGTCAAAATACTGTTCAACCATGTCCCCGGCCTCCCAGTCCCCACACCCAGAACATACCATGCAGGAATTCCAGGACACAAGGGGGACACCACCAGAGCACTGAGAATGGTAGTCACACTCAGCCCAGTATTTGGCTACAGGGGAATTAAAAGGAGCCTAAAAAATGAAAATTAGCATATAAATATTCAGATATTCATTAATTGGTAAAGGGAACCCAGCCTCAATTACATACCCTGATTATATGCAAGAAGGAGCACTCAATAGTGCGCAGAGGAAATTCACAGCACAGTGATTAAATACAAAAATCGCAAGATTTAAGTATAACCAAGAAAGCTAAAAAAATAAGATAACAAAATAGTAGTATTAGTAAGACGACCTGGACTTAAGTTAAATGAATCAATGGCGAATACTTGTAGCAGATTTAGGGGTCGTATTAGATATTTAATATACTGAAAGTGCTTACCAAAAAGGTGCATATAGCTGGAAACAAAAGTGCGCCCTAAACATGAGGTTCCGCCAATGTATAGGCTAAGCATTGAAACCTCCCCAGCATATCCTTCAGATAACACCAGCTGAGTTAGATGATCTAAAAATCAATACAAGTGGAAATGCTGTCAGCATGGAAGCCAGCTAACATAGCCACATATAACAACAAAGGTGAAGATAAAAAAGCTTGGGCGCCAACTAAGAAGGAAGGGGGTATAAAGTTTTTACCTTTTAGCAAGTATCACCAGATCCCCAGTTATCCCGCAGCAGGTAGGTATAAATTGCTGAAATATGGCTGCCTTTTAAAACCCCCACCTGATCAGCATAAAGACAGTCAGCCAATCAGGAGCGGACGAGAAGTGGACGGGCGCATGCGCAGTAGCCAAAGCCATCTGCCTACACTACCCAGAAAGCCGAGCGTCGATTTCGTCACATGGCCGTGCTTGCCAGTGACGCGATCTATGTAGATGTAATTAGGGCATCAGAGCTATCCAGGGGAAGGGGGAGGAGAGGTGGAAACCTCACAACCATCCATGGAGAGAGGGGAGGAGGCGATGGGATTGGCGTTGGAAATTCTGCGATGGTCCCGGCTGAAGGGGCGAGCTGATAATAAAGTCAGCCTTTGGGCGTCCATGCAGCCAAAGGCAGTAGTGGGACAGATTCTCAAGCGGAATGGGGGCAGAACAGCCGAGTGTACTAGATCCACATAGCAGACCCGAAGGGGAGACCAGAACGACCAGGGACATAGGCGAGACAGCCTATACAGTGGATGGTTATTATCACCACAATGACCGAAATGCGAGATGAGTTATTATATTGATCAGTGTATCTCTGGTATTTAATCCACACTTCTATTGTTGCAGGCGTCCTGTCAGTTGTATTGCATTTCGGTCATTGTCACAGCCGGGCATTGGCGGGGATCCAAGTCGGATCCCCGTTCATTGAAAGTCGGACACATGCCGGCTTCATGTCGCAGGGCAAAGTCGGATCCAAAGTAGGACGGCTGTCGTGTCGCACCAGTGTGAACCCAGCCTTAGGGCGCACTTTTGTTTCCAGCTATATGCACCTTTTTGGTAAGCACTTTCAGTATATTAAATATCTAATACGACCCCTAAATCTGCTACAAGTATTCGCCATTGATTCATTTAACTTATATGAAGTCCAGGTCATCTTACTAATACTACTATTTTGTTATCTTATATTTTTTTAGCTTTCTGGGTTATACTTAAATCTTGCGATTTTTGTATTTAATCACTGTGCTGTGAATTTCCTCTGCGCACTATTGAGTGCTCCTTCTTGCATATAATCAGGGTATGTAATTGAGGCTGAGTTCCCTTTACTAATTAATGAATATCTGAACATTTATATGCTAATTTTCATTTTTTAGGCGCCTTTTAATTCCCCTGTAGCCAAATACTGGGCTGAGTGTGACTACCATTCTCAGTGCTCTGGTGGTGTCCCCCTTGTGTCCTGGAATTCCTGCATGGTATGTTCTGGGTGTGGGGATTGGGAGGGCGGGGACATGGTTGAACAGTATTTTGACCGCTTTGCGATGTGACAGTTCGCCTTAACAATGCAAGATTATGTGGATTTAATGATATACTCTTTTCTTTTGTTTCAGTGTTTTTACTCTTTGTGTTAATCTATATATTCCCCTGATGAAGCCAATGTTTTGGCAAAACTAGTTGGGAACAAGTGACCAACGATCACCCTCCAACATCATTGGTGACGGTCATTACCTTGAATTGTACTTGCATTTTTGTGTTTTTTAAGTTTTCTACATATGTATGTCTAATGTACATTTTTAGCTCTTTTGATACAATTAAAATAAAAAAGATATTTTTACAACAAAATTGTTCTATTTCATTGGTGGCACCGTAATAATCCTATCCCCCCCCCCCCTTTTTTTCTTATTGAAATAAAACTTGGATGGTTTCAGTGAAACCATTGACTTCATAGATCTGTGTGTATTGAACTCTTCTCATAGAGGAACAACCTGACAGCAGTTGCTGGCCAGCAATGGAGCCAACAAAGGTAGGCCAGGGGTTGTCATGAGTTGGGCTATCCCCAAAGAAACTGCCTTAGCTGTACACAGAGAAAGCCATCAAATGAGAATGGTCCACTTCCAGGGTTCAAGAAATATGATGACAAAGTGAAACAACTCCCTATTCAAGAAACAAAGATGTGGTGGTTGACTTTTGTGCATAAATGCTTAGATGGACAAGAGATTGTGTGCCTCTTAATATCGGTTCTTAAGTCACTACACTACCAGAACTGTTTGGGAGATACTTTCAAAAGAACAGAATGAACCCAGACATGTCATGGATCTCATTGACAGCTACCAATGAGCTGCCCAAGAACTAGTCGGGATTACCTAACAAAGTGGAGCTTTGGGGGAAGGACCTGTACCAGAAAGGCAAAGTGATGCATGCCTCTGGGAGGGGGCGACCACAGGTGGTACTGGGCATGAATATTATTTGGGAATCAGGAGTTTATGCTCATCATGAACATAAGCTGTTATCTTGGACTGCACAGCTTTACTGTCCTCATGGAACACTTGTCCTTTAGAAATGGCTCCATTTGTCCCCAGGTCCTCACATTGATCCATTACGGCATTCTACTAGTTTAAATCTGAAACTCCAAGATATTTCCACTTCGCCAGCTCCCCAGGTCAGCAGTGGCAGAATTGGGCCTAATAAGAGATGTGATTTCCATCAAGATGAGGAGCATAGAGCCTGAAGAGTTCCACAATCATCACTACGTGGCAAGAGTAGAGATAACTCATTGGTTCACAGAAACAAACCAAGAATGGGTAGTAGCACACATGCTATCACTCCTACAACTGACCACCAAGCAACTGACACCCACTGAGTTAGAAGCAGTAAGAGGACTACTGGATAAGTGGTCAAAAGGGGTCCATGACCTTGGTTTGTAGCAATAAGAATAAAAATGAGATATCCAGAGGAAAGAGTCCTCCCGTCCAGAAGAGATACTAAAATATACCTCTACAGATCTACCAAGAAGTCAAGCAGATGCAAGAGCAGATAATGCAACAAAGGGTGCTCAAAGGGAGTAAGAGCCCATGCATGGCTCCAATAATCTCGGTGAGGAAGAAGGATGGCATTCCATGCTTTTGTGTAACAGCATTGTTACCATGAGAGATGCCTATTTTCCTCCGCAGATCACTGAATTCTTTGTCATCCTAAGACAGGCCAAATTTTCCTCCACATATAATCTCACTAGTGGGTATTGACAAATCCCTGTCACCAAAGTGGACTGGCTTAAGACCACTTTTATAACTCTCTTGAGGTTATGCCATTTAGAAATGATGTCCTTCAGACTGAAAAATTGACCCATCACATTACAGAGGATGATGAACACTGGGGACATGAACCTATTGTGATCTATTTAGATGTAGTGGTGTTTTCTGCAACTTCAAAAACAATCTTGCACACGTAGCTGCTGTTTTGACCCAGCTGCACCACCTTGACCTGAAGCTCAAACTCAAAGAGTTCCATCTATTCAAACATGAGATTGATTTCTTATGACACGCCATCAGCTACTACTTCCTAGTACAGAAATGGAGGCCTCCCAGTGGCCGTGACTGAATTCTTAAAAAAAAATTCTGGGCCTGGCAGCACTACACCCATTACACTCTGCTTTGATTCAAAGGCACCTACACAAAAAGTTGGGCTGTATAACATTAAAAAAGGAATAGGAACAACAGGAGGAATTTCACTTCTTTAAACAGCAGCTGATATCTGCTCCCATCCGGCCTATCAAGGTACCCACTACCAAAGAAGCTGAAGACTTGACTAAAGGAATTCCTAAAAGTAGGCCTCAGGTGAACCTAAATCATTCACTTAAGAATATAACTAGACAGAGACACAGAAAAAAGATCCAATGGTTGCCTGTCTAATAAAGGCGATACAGTTAGGATAGTGGTTACAGTGGTGTCACAGGGAGAAACTGCTACCAGAAGCCAACAATTTTCTGAGTGAGTAGTCTTGCCTTATCCTGAGGGTGAGTACACTATACTGCAAAATAATGCTTTCTCATGACTCACCTTTGACCTGGCAATATGCACTGTCAAAGGCCCAGGCCCTCTGTGGCAGAGAGGATACACGTGGAAGTGGGATACTGGGTTTTAAAAAAAATCACTTGGTTGAAAAGATAGGCCACGTATGCTTTCCTGTTCTTGGTTGGTTGAACAAGTCGCCAACACTGTGTAGTTTGGAGTTTCAGTGGTGAAAGGTGCTGAGGCCTAAATTCCAGCTCTGACTTGGCACATACTTGCCCCAGTGAAAGTACTTACCATCAGCTTTTTTTATATTTTAAAAGTAGGAAATACAGGAACCATAATGTTACAGTGGACCACTTTAAAAAGTTTGCGGTGGCAGTGCCCACCCACGACCAAGCCAACAAGTCTGCCTTCTAAATGGTGGATTTTTGCCTGCCTCATGGCTGTCTGCATGACATACATTAGGGCAGGGAAACTGTACAAAAAAAAGTGGCAACCACTTCAATCTATAACTGGCCTTGGCAGCAAGGTGCATATGGAAGGGCACATCACAAACAAAAGATTCCCCAGTACACTTACCGACCAGCTTGCAAAACAATCCAATTTGCCCTGTCTAACAGTTTACGTTAAAAACAGAAGGTTTTGTTTGCACACATTTGTAAATATATATGTAAGCCACAGTGCCCAAGGGACCTTTGTATATACTGTTGTCCTAACTTTAAATTTATAGAGCCTCCATAGTAGGAGCACATATAAGAATTGATAGATTAAGGGCTGGTATGCCTGGAGGGAGCCCACCCCTCAAAGGCACAGGGATGCACGTGATGCCCAGCAAGAGCACAATGGTAGCAAAGGCATCCCATGTGTGCTTGTACCCAATTAGTCCAACTGTACAAAAAGTGGCAATCACCCCAATCTATAACTGGCCTTTGCAGCAAGGTACACATGGAAGGGCAATGCACTAAGTAAATGTGCTGGGAAATCTTTTGTTTGTGGTGTGCATTGCCCTTCCATGTGCACCTTGCTGCAAAGGCCAGTTATAGCTTGGGGTGATTTCCACTTTTTTGTACAGCCGCAGGGACGCACGGGATGCCTTCACTGCCATTGTGCTCTTGCTGGGTGTCACATGCATCCCTGTGCCTTTAAGGTCACAGCCCAATATTCACCCAGTTAGAGTATATGCTCCTGCTGTGGAGCCCTCTGAACGATCACCCAAAGAAATGTCACCTCTTGTCCCTGAATTTGGGACCAAGACTGAACCCCTGAGGCACTCCCAGAGATCTAACGCTGGCAGACCCACCTCAGGGACAATAAGTTCAGGTGTGGTGGAGTGCATTGTTGTGTCCATTTACTTACCATTCATGCAGACAGACCCCTTTAACTCCATTTCCTACAAATCTCTGTTCCTCAGTTTCTCCACTCAGAGCTTAGAGAAGCCACACCTGATGAGCCAGCCAAAAGTGATCTGCAGCCAGATGAGAGGCCCTCCACTATCAGAACTGACATGCTGGAAGCCAGGCTTGAGACTCATAGCATGCAGCTTCTCCAAAAGATCCAGCTACTGTGGGAAGGCTCACCTCAATGGCTACCAAGTACTTCATTTGAAGTGGCTGGCACCTTGTCCCTGGATGTTTCAGCTGTTCACCTTTGTGACCAGAGCTACCCCTGGACTTCACTGAAAGGGATTATTTTATGAGGACAATCACAACAAGTAGCTGTGTGTGTTTTACTGAAGTACTGATTCTCAGCTAGAATCTCTTTTGTTATAGACTAATAGAGACTATGCTATGCAGCTACATGTTATCCTGATTGAGCAACAATCCATGCTATGAGGAGCCCATATTTGAGCAGCTTTCATAATCTGGTTTGTATTCTTCTGCATTGTATGCATGCTAAACCTCTTTTGCATCATTGCTTCTAACTTTGCACATGTTTAGCAAACTACAAGTTACAGTCACTCCATATCTGATTGTTTAGCTGATTACCTATTCTGTTAAATAACCGCAGCTAAGGATTGGTAAACGTCATTGTATTACATAGTTACATAGTAGGTGAGGTTGAAAAAAGTCCATCAAGTCCAACCTATGTGTGTGATTACATGTCAGTATTACATTGTATATTCCTGTATGTTGTGGTTGTTCAGGTGCTTACCTAATACTTTTTTTTTTAACTATCGATGCTCCCCACTGGGACCACCACCTGTGGAAGGGAATTCCACATCCTTGCAGCTCTTACAGTAAAGAACCCTCTACGTAGTTTAAGGTTAAACCTCTTTAATTCCTCTTCTAATTTTATTGAGTGGCCACGTGTCTTGTTAAACTCCCTTCCGTGAAAAAGTTTTATCCCTATTGTGGGGTCACCAGTAAGGTATATGTAAATTGAAATCATATCCCCTCTCAAGCTTGTCTTTTCCTGAGAGAATAAGTTCAGTGCTCGCAACCTTTCCTCATAACTAATATCCTCCAGACTCTTTTTTTTAGCTTTGTTGCCCTTCTTTGTACTTGCTCCATTTCCAGCACATCCATCCTGAGGACTGGTGCTCAGAACTGGACATCATCTGAGCATCTGCAGCTGAACCAGAGTCTTGTAGAGCGGGAGAATTATCATTTTATCTCTGGCGTTAATCCCCTTTTTAATGCATGCCAATATTCTGTTTTCTTTGTTAGCAGCAGCTTGGCATTGCATGCCATTGCTGAGCCTATCATCTACTAGGACCCTCAGGTCCTTTTCCGTTTACATTTCCATTCAATTTTTGTTTTTAGGTTTAGATATGCATTAGAGACATGTGTGGGGTGGGATTTTTTTTTTTTTACTTCTCTGGAGATCAGCTTTAAAGTTTCTAAGTAGCAGTTTTCTTTCTTAACCAACGATTCTGTCACAGATTTCTAGCCATAACTCAGCAGCCTTCCAGCCTTCTAATCTCTGACATTAACACAGAACATGTTCTCTGGTAGGGGGAGCAGGGTAAGCTGAGCTCTTAGAAGAACTTGAAGCTGGGATCTTTGAGGGTGAATTTCTGCGCAATGTCTGCAGCTACTGAGGTCAGCAAGGACATGTTCATAACCCAATTATATATATATATTTGAATGTCACTAGCTTGGTCAGAGGTTCCCTTTAAATTGTACCATCATCTTAGAGAAATAATGTTCATACCAATGAACATAATATGATTGTATTTATTCAAAGTTGTAAACATCAAGCACCCAATGGAAATACAATAACAATTCATATTATGAAAGCTGATTTTCCCAGTGTTGAGAATCTCTTTCCAGCACATAGTTTGAGGCCAATTATTGTCAACAAGCATAAAATACTTACAACAAAATCTGTGTAGCTTAGTTATAAAGCAATACAGTTTTTGTTGCTGCAATAAAATACCTGGCAGAAAAAGTAGGATTGCAAAACTTGAACAATATTGACAGAAGGCCTTCGTTAAAAAGTGCGGTGAATCTTTTTATAGTACATTACTCTACAACAATGAAGAGCCTTGAAGAAAGCCACAGGAAATATCCTTTCACCTTCTCTTTGGATGTAATAGTTACATAGCAAGTAAGACTGAAAAAAAGACAGCATTAAGGTAAAGAGAAAAAATACTCAGAACCACAAACATTCAGCTAATCTAAAGAAAGGCATCAAACTCTTATAAAGCATGGTATACATACATATCTACATAGTAACCTAGTTGGTAAGGTTGAATAAAGACACCAGCGCGTCCAGTTCAACCTGTAGTGTGTGTATGTGTTTGTGTCAATAGTAAATTGCATATCCCTGTATGTTGTGATTGTTAAGATGCCCATCTAATAGTTTTTTGGAACTATCGACGCTCCCTGCTGATATCACTGCTTGTGGAAGAGAATTCCACCTCCTTATCGCTCTGACAGTAAAGAACCCTCTACGCAGTTTAAGGTTACACCGCTTCTCATCCAATTTCAATAAATGGCTGCATATCTTTTTAAACTCCCTCCCACTGAAAAGTTTTTTCCCTATGCTAGGGTCACCAGTAAGGTATTTGAATATCGCTATCATATCCCCTCTCAAACGTCTCTTCTCCAGAAAGAAAAAGTTTAATGCTTGTAGTCTTTCTCCATAACTGACGTCATCCAGTTGCTTTATTAGCTTTGTTGCTCTTCTCTGAATTCTTTCCAGTTCCAGCACATCCTTTTTGAGGACTGGTGCCCAGAACTGGACAGCATACTCAAGTTGTGGCCGGACCAGAGTCTTGTAGAGTGGCAGAATTTTATCTCTTAGTAAATTCCCTTTTTGATGCATGCTAATATTCATTTGGCTTTGCATGCAGCAGCTTGGCATTGCATGCTATTGCTAAGCCTGTCATCTACTAGGACCCCCAGATTGTTTTCCATCCTGGATTCCCCCTGAGGTTCTCCCCCTAGCGAGTAACTTGCATTCGTATTTTTAACACCCAAATCCATTACTTTGCATTTTTTTAACATTAAACCTCATTTACCAAGTAGTTGCCCAACCCATCATTTTATTTAGGTCTTCTTGTAAGGTTTTCAAATCTTGCTGAAGAGTTATTGTCCTGCTTAGCTTTGAGATTGAGGTGTTTATCCCATCCTCTAGATCATTTATAAATGAATTAAACAGAATTGGTCCCAGGACAGATCCTTGGGGCACCCCATTTACCACACCAGATCATCCTAAGTACTTGCTGTTTATCACCACCCTTTTGACCCGCCCCTGTAGCCAGTTCTCTATCCAGTTACATACCCTATGGTCCATGCCGACAGACCTCAGTTTGTAAATTAAAGTTTGTGGGGAACTGTATCAAATGCCTTTGCAAAATCCAGATGTCTCACGTCCACAGGTCCACAGATCTAGATGGCAGCTCACTTCCTCATAGAATTATAATAGATTGGTCTGGCAAGAACTTCATGAATCAATACTAATTATACTGTTTTCATCAGCAAATTCTTGGATATAATCTCCTATCATCCCCTCTATTAGCTTACAAACTATTGATGTTAGACTGAATGGCCTGTAGTTTCCAGGGATATATCATAGCCCTTTTTTAAATATTGGTACAACGTTGGCTTTCCTCCATTTAGCTGGTACCATTCCAGTCAGTAAACTGTCCACAAAAATTAGGACTCAATGTTGGTCTAACTATCACCTGGCTGAGTTCCTTAACCACTTCAGCCCCGGAAGATTTGGCTGGCTAAAGACCAGAGCACTTTTTGCGATTCGGCACTGCGTCGCTTTAACTGACAATTGCGTGGTCGTGCGACGTGGCTCTCAAACAAAATTGACGTCCTTTTTTTCCCACAAATAGAGCTTTCTTTTGGTGGTATTTGATCACCTCTGCGATTTTTTTTTTTATTTTTTGCGCTATAAACAAAATAAGAGCGACAATTTTGAAAAAAAACGCATTATTTTTTACTTTTTGCTATAATAAATATCCCCCAAAAATATATAAAAAAAAACATTTTTTTTCCTCAGTTTAGGCTGATACAAATTCTTCTACATATTTTTGGTAAAAAAAATCGCAATAAGCGATTATTGATTGGTTTGCGCAAAAGTTATAGCGTTTACAAAATAGGGGATAGTTTTATGGCATTTTTATTTTTTTTTTACTAGTTTTGGCGGCAATCAGCGATTTTTATTGTGACTGCGACATTATGGCGGACATGTCGGACATTTTTTACACATTTTTGGGACCATTGTCATTTATACAGCAATCAGTGCTATAAAAATGCATTGATTCCTGTGTAAATGACACTGGCAGTGAAGGGGTTAACCACTAGGTGGCGGGGAGGGGTTAAGTCAGTACTAGGGAGTGTTTTCTAACTGTAGGGGGGTTGGGCTGTGTCTGTCAGTACACTGATCTCTGCTCCCGATGACAGGGAGCAGAGATCGAGTGACACTGTCACTAGCCAGAACGGGGAGATGCTGTTTACATCAGCATCTCCCCGTTCCTGCTCTCCGTGAGACGATCGCGGGTATTCCCGCGGCGATTGAGTCCGCGGGACCCGCGACCCGACTCACGAAGCTCCTGGCCGACACACGCCCTCGCCGGCGGCGGCGCGCGCGCAATGACACTGCGGGAAATTCAAATGGACGTATATATACGCCCATTTGCCCAGCCGTGCCTTTTTGCCGACGTACATAGTCGTGCGCCGGTCCTTAAGTGGTTAAGGACCCTCGGGTGTAAGCCACCTGGTCCTGGTGATTTATTTTGGTTAAGTTTTTCAAGTCTACTTCTGACACTGGCTTCTGTTAGCAAAAAGGGTGTATTCTGTGACGTGTTATTAACATTACAGTCTTGGTTACCATGTCCCCCTTTTTCCTTTGTGAAAATTGAGAAGAATACATTTAAAACTGTTGTCTTCTCTTTGTCTTTTGCAACCAAATTCCCTTCATAATCCTTTATGGGGCCAATATGCTCTGGCCTCGATTTCTTACTGTTAATGTATTTTAAAAAAATTCTAGGATTTGTTTCTCCTCCACGATGTGTCTTTCATGGTCTATTTTAGCAACCCTGATTGCATTCTTATGCCCCGTACACACGGTCGGATTTTCTGACGGAAAATGTGTGATAGGACCTTGTTGTCGGAAATTCCGACCGTGTGTAGGCTTCATCACACATTTTCCATCGGATTTTCCGACCCACAAAGTTTGAGAGCAGGATATAAAATTTTCCGACAACAAAATCCGCTGTCGGAAATTCCGATCGTGTGTACACAAATCCGACGGACAAAGTGCCACGCATGCTCAGAATAAATAAAGGGATGAAAGCTATTGGCCACTGCCCCGTTTATAGTCCCGACGTACGTGTTTTATGTCACCGTGTTCAAAACGATCGGATTTTCCGACAACTTTGTGTGACCGTGTGTATGCAAGACAAGTTTGAGCCAACATCCGTCGGAAAAAATCCTAGGATTTTGTTGTCGGAATGTCCGAACAAAGTCCGACCGTGTGTACGCCCTATTGCACTTCTTATTGCTTTCCTTATATTGTTGGAATGCTGACAAGGACCCCTCAGATTTAAAGTTCTTGAAGGCCTTTTTTTTCCTTTTTTATAAGCATATTTACGTTATAGTTTAGCCACCCAGTTTTAATCTTATCTCTTTTATATTTATTGTCCATTGGGATGCACTGGCCAATACCTTTATTTAATATGTTTTGAAAGTACTCCCATTTTTCTTCAGTGTTCTTAGGATTTTATCCCAGCATAGAGCGTAGTTTAGGAAGTTGGCTCTTTTGAAATTTAGCATACTTGTATTACTCTTGTGCTTCCTTTTTCCTGTGGTTTATACTGAATGTAGTTAACCTGCGATCGCTGTTTGCTAAGTTGCCCGGTATTTCCACATCCGCGATAAGGTCTGTGTTTTTAATCAGTAGGTCTAGTAATGCATTGCCTCTTGTTGGTGCATTCACCAACTGACCCATGAAATCAGCCAATCAGGAGGAAGAGTCTCGGATGGACGGGACACCCACGTGGACATCGCTGGACAGAGATGGGGCTCAGGTAAGTATTAGGGGTGCTAAGGGGGCTGCTGCACACAGGTTTTTTATCTTAACCACTTACGGACCGCCCGTCGCAGTTTTACATCGGCTGTTTGAAGAGGGATATGGTTGTTATGGCAGCAGCTAGCTGCCATAACTCTGGTATCCTCTTCTTCAGCGGGCGGTCCGCTACAAGATAAAAGTGGTCTCTGCGGCAGATTAGGGCCCCCCTCCTGCCGTGATCCGGTGCCCTCCGTAGCTTACCGGAGCCAGCGGCGGAGGCCATCTGGTCCTCTAACTGGCTGTGCATGGAGACGAGGGGAAGATGGCCCCCACCCGTCTCCATGACACTGCAGGGCGGAAGTGACGTCAAAAAGTAATTTCCGCCCACAGCCATTTTTTTCTTTTTTTTTCTTTTTTTTTAAATTACAATTTTTTTTTATTGCATTTAAGTGTAAATATGAGATCTGAGGTCTTTTTGAACCCAAACCTCATATTTAAGAGGTTCTGTCATGCTTTTTTCTATTTCAAGGGAAGTTTACATTCCTTGTAATAAGAATAAAAGTGACAATTTTTTTAAAAAACAGTGTAAAAATAAAAAGGTAAAATAAATAAGAAAAAAAAAATATTTTAAACGCTCCCCGTCCTGACAAGCTCACGTGCAGAAGCGAACGCATACGTGCGTAGTGCCCGCATATGAAAACAGTGTTCAAACCACACATGTGAGGTATCGCCATGATCGGTAGAGCAAGAGCAATAATTCTAGCCCTAGACCTCCTCTGTAACTCAAAACATGCAACCTGTAGCATTTTTTAAAGGTCGCCAATGGAAAATTTTTATTTGTATTTGTATTTTTATTTGTATTTTTTAAAAAAAAAAGTGCTCTTGTAAGACCACTGCGCAAATCCAGTGTAACAAAGTATTGCAATGACCACCATTTTATTCTCTAGGGTGTTAGAAAAAAATGTATAATGTTTGGCGGTTCCAAGTAATTTTCTAGCAAAAAAAACTGTTTTTAACTTGTAAACAACAAATCTCAGAAAGAGGCTCGGTCCTTAAGTGGTTAATGCATTAAGATAAAAAACCTTCTGACTTTACAACCACTTTAAGGGAAAGGCAGCTGATCAAGGTGGTTCCCTGGTTCCCTTAGGCTCGATTCACACAGGGGCAACACGACTTTAACGCGACTTTGCACGGCGACTTCAACGCGGCTTCAACGCGACTTCAGCGCGACTTTAGCAAATTACAACGTGACTTCAAGGACAGGCGACTTTGGCTGTGGCCAATCACAGGACAATCAGCTCTCTGGGAGGGAGGGGTTTTCTCTGCAAAGTCGCTTGACTTTGAGAGAGAGATCCGACTTGGAGGCGACTTCCATTGATTTCTATGGTACAGGTCGCCTACCAAGTCGGATCCAAGTAGTACAGGGAGTACGCTCTGAAGTCGGAGCGACTTCAGTAGTGTCTATTAAGACGCTCCCATTCACTTAAATGTGAATCTCTTTCTGGGGCGACTTGGGGCGACTTGGGGCGACTTGAGGGCGTACAAGTCGGATCCTAAGTCGTCCCAGTGTGAACCGACCCTTACATTCCCTTTATTAAAAAAATAAATAAATCTATTTAGCTTAGCCAAGCTTCAGGCAAACTCAGTAGATTGCTTTAAAAAAAGGCCTGGATTCTTTCTTAAATGTACACAATATAACTGGGTACTAACAGTTATAGGTAAAGTTGGTCCAGGGAAATTCCGAATGCCTCTCAGGGAATCGGGAAGGAATTTTTTACCCTGCTGTAGCAAATTGGAGCATGCTTTGCTGGGGTTTTTTGCTTTCCTTTGGATCAACTGTGGGTATAGGGTTGTGTATAAAAGATTGTATTTTTTTTTTTTTTTTGAACCAGATGGACTTTTTTCAACCTGACTAATTATGTAACCACTACTACCACTTAGCTAGAACCAATTTTACAGGTTTTTATATTTACTGTTTTTATAGTAAAGTTTTCGCTTTACAGCTTTTACAGTAAGGAACCCATTTTGTATGTGGAAGTTAAACATCTTGCACATTTTCTACTCTTGTGTTCTTTGCAGTAACCTTAAAGTAAATGTAAATCCTAAATGGACAGCATTTAGTTTGCTAAAGCAATGTGTCTAAAAAAAACTATTACCATTTTTTTAAATAAAATGCTTGTTTTGATTTATATTTTATCCTTTTGTGTATTGCCAATCCTGCTGATCCCCCTGCACGCTTCTTGCAGCTACTTCCTCTCTACATTCATGTACTCCAGCGATCACATATAATTTCTTAGGGAATGTTTCCAGATGGTGAGAACACTGGGCCATACATGTAAAAAAGCCCACTGGTAGTCTTAGTTAGAAACCCAAGTGACAATGTGACAACAGGAGCAAAACTGACGGACAAGAACAGAATATTGTCACCCTACAAAAGGAAGTGCCTGAACAAGGACTTTTATGGCAGAATCACCAAGTACTATTTTTAACAAAGTTGTTTTAAAATATTAAAAATGAAATGAACATGTCAAAGCTTATATGAAATTTTTTCTATTGAGTTTACATATATTTTAAAGCCCAATTTAAAGTGGTTCTAAAGTCACAATGTTGTTTACCTTAACACATTACCTGCCTTAAGGTTAAATAAACCTTTCTTTCACTAAATGTTTGCTCACCCTCACCCCTCAAATACTTACCTGAGTCCAGTATGGATACAGTACCTGTCTTCAGTAGCGTTGCTCTTTGTTCCTGGTCTATGGACACACACAGCCCAGCTCCAGAGAGAGCCCTTATGTCTGCCCCCATAGCAATCTGCTTGCTATGGTGGCAGACACAGAAGAGGAGGAGCCAAAAGTTGCGGCGGGGGGACCCTAGAAGAGGTGGTTTGGGGCCGCTCTGTGCAATACTAGTGCACATAGCAATCTTTAAGTTTAACACCCTTACTATATTGATGCCTCTTATGATTTGTGACTGATTTTGTGCTTGGAAATGCCTTATGAAAATGCTGCTTTCTACTCTTACTATACTGTCCAGTAACTTTCACTGTTCCTGATCACTGGGAACAGAAGATCCCTGTTCTGCCTCTGTGTACAGCGATCTCGGGACGCCGGCGGACATCGAGTCCGCGGGTGAGCTCCCGCGGCATGCAGCAGGCACACACGCGCCTGCTAGATCACATGCACGGACTGAGGTACGATGACAACAATTCGTGCTATCCAGCCACCTTGCCGCAGTACAACTGCAGCGGGTTGTCAGGAAATAGTTAAACAAAGGGACCATATTTTTATTGATCGTCTCTTTTTAAGGAAGAATACAGTCAGTTTAGTTAATCTGTCACAATAAGTCCATACTGTTAAGTCTATGATCTAGCACAGGGTTCTCCAAACTATAGCCCCTGGGCCAAATCCTGCCTGCTACAAGATTTAATCTGGCCCTCTGATGTAAGAAGGAACTCTGATGTGGACCTTGATATAAGAGGGGCTCTCATGTAAAGAGAGACCCTGATGGGGAACTCTCATGTAAGAGGGGACTCCGATGGTGATCCTGATGCAAGGAGAGACTCTGATGGGATCAAGTTTATTGATTAGAAGAATGGCGTGAGTGATATGTGAGCATGTATAGGAAGGTGGAAGATTGGTGACCATATTACTGCACATCAAGTATTATATACATCTGTGTCCTCTCCTTTTTATACAGGAGGGCAATGTATTGTGCATTTTCATTCATGTAAAGCTTTTAACCTGTATATTTTATCAATTTGTACTATAAAATATATACTTTTTATGAATTTTTTGCATATTATTATTGCCTGCAACAAAGTCCCATGGGATTATACTCTTGTGCAAAGGCTGAAGTTTATTTGGAATGTCTTTGCTTTGTTTTACTGACATTTTTTTTTTGTTTTAATTCATATCATGCTGGCTACTTCTCCATCATTTATTCACCCAGTTATACTCTTCCAAAATTAAATGATTGAAGTTGTGTTTTAGCTCCCCAAGTGGAAAGCTTTAGAATTATCAACATTTAACCTAGATTGCCATGAGTCCCGCAATCAACTATTGCATGATCTAGGTGAGTTTGTATGTTAGCGACATCTTGCAATGACAGTCTTATAACATACATAACTGCATGTACTAACTTATACCAGCTTAACTTTGTAGCCTTCTGAAAAAACAGAAATTGTACACTTCCACATTTTATCTAACTTCACCTGGCTGTACATCAGCATCAAAACTTTGCTTACATGGAAGAGGATATTGTATTTACTTCTTCTGTTTTAGCCAGTGCCCACTTCGGCATTGTTTTTTTAGAGAGCCAAAAAATGTTTAGACTATGTATTTTTACTACATATTTTTGGATGATTTACATTAATATAAACATTTTTATGAACACTTTTTCACATCCTTTTATAATTTTCTTGGGATGTTTATATATATTTTTCACCTAATAATGTTTTAGTGATTCATATATTTAAATTCACTTATTGTACAGATTTATATATTGCACATATTTATTTAAGGCGCATAGCTTTTTTATATTGTGATTATACAGTTTGTGCATCTCTTATGTGCTTAAAATCTGTGAAATTAAGTATTTAATCTTTTTAGGAGACAGCAGCGTTTACTTATGTTTACAAGTGTTAGGTTATTTATATCTATTTTTTCTAGGGCTGCGGAAATTAACAATTAATTCCTCGATTAATCGTTAATTTTTTTGATCAATCAAAATTCTTTTGATCGGTACTCACCTCTCTGCCGGCTTCCGGGTCTTCAGGGGGTTCCGTTGGCGATCCGGTGACGTCATGGACATCGTCACCAGACTCCTTCCCCTTCCCCAAGTGCCTCCATCCTGTTTTCTTTCTCCCATTGCACCTGGGAGAGAGAAAACAGGAAGTATGAAGAAGACACCGCTGGAGAGGACAACAGCAAGGTAAGTAGTACGCTACCGCTGTGCTCCCGCGGAGAACGGGGGGGGGGGGTTCGATGTGACACATGCTGCATTTGGTGGGACACGGGCAAGGCTGCATTTGGTGGGACACGGGCAAGGCTGCATTTGGTGGGACACGGGCAAGGCTGCATTTGGTGGGACACGGGCAAGGCTGCATTTGGTGGGACACAGATCTGTATGTGCATTATAATTAATTGAAATTAGTCAATTAAATCGATTTAAAAAAAATCGATTAATCAAACACGAACATTTTAATCAGTAACAGCCCTAATTTTTTCACTTTTTTTCACCCTGTTATTTAGGGATTTTATATGAGTGAGTGGGTGAGCGCAGATTTATTCAGACACATATGTATTTTTACTAATAACTTGTTTTAAACTTTTTTTGAGGTTTGGTTTAATTTAATTTAGTAAACTGATATTCATTTTGCAGTTTTTCTATACTCATTTTCTATTTAATTTTATTGATGTTTTTTCCACTTCAAATCAAATAATGAAAGTGTTAATTCAGCTTTATGTTATATATGACCATGTTTATATTTTTCCTACAAGTTGCAGCAAAAGAACTGTACCACACTATATAATAAAAAACTTTGCAGTGAAGCAAGCCACAAATACTGTTCTCTGCCTATATCATGGCACGTGATACTTAAAATTCTATCGGCATTAAACTCTGAGATCTGGGACAGTTCAACTTTAATCAGCGCTTGGTTCCTTCAGGCAACCCGACTGACAGTGGTTGTGACTTCTCCTGTGATACTGAGCTACAATAAGACAATACTACAAGTGTTTGTTGTATTACCATGTAAAAATTCAGCAAGCCTGTGACTTAAAGCAGTATTAAACCCAAAAGCAAGCATTTTAATATATTTTACCATACCAATACTTATTAGTTTTATTGGTTTTCTTTTTTAGGCTTTCTCTCTTCTATTTTCATCAGCAACTCTGCTGTTACAGAAGTTGAAGCTCTCCAGCAGAATGTATCAGCTTACATGGATGACACCATCTATTTTCTGGCAGGGGTGATTACATTTATCAGCTTTTATTTTTTTTTTCATATAAAACCTTTATCCCAAAAGGAAAAAATGTTTGCTGTAACTGATTATAAAGTGTTAGCTGGAGTTTGGCTTCAATTTGTTATTTGTATTCAAATCGAATACATTTACCACTTCCATTCCCTCCCCCCAGACTGACAATACTGCTGTTTGCTGTGTCCTTGCTCATTCCTCCAAAGTGGTTTCTCACTAATGTAAGAGGTGTGTTACTGACCAGATAACGAGGTGAAAACAGAGGGAAAAAGCCAAAGAAAAGAAAACTGATGCAGCCACCACATTTAAGTTCAGCTGCAATACATTCCATTTTTGGTTTCGGGTTCAATACAGCTTTAAATATAAAAATATATTAGTAAAAAGTTTCTTCCATAGCAGTATTCAGAGAGAGGTATCACGTTTCTTTTAATTTTCTCTTTCTCAAAGTTCCAAAAGAAATTGCACAAATGTCACATCATTAACACTGCATTTGGCAGGTCAGGGTAGTGATCAAGAGAGAATTATAATCATCATTATCATCATAATAAAGGGGCATATTTTTAAAGCAGTGAATCTGACATTCAGAAAACATTCTCCACATGTGAATTTTCCTGGTACATGTGTTTTAAATGGCAGTAATTGTTTCACAACCAGAGAACATTTAGTAAAACTCACATTCACTGCTTTATAAATAGAATCTACCTGCCTGGATTTTGCATGTTCTCCCTATGCCTGCGTGGGTTTCCTCCGGGTATTCCAGTTTCCTCCCACACTCCAAAGACATGCTGGTAAGTTAATTGGATCCTGTCTAAATTGTCCCTAGTATGTATGAATGTGAGATAGGAACTTAAATTGTAAGTTCCTTGAGGGTAGGGACTGATGTATATGTATATGTAAAGCGCTGTGTAAATTGATGGCGCTATATAAGTACCTGAAATAAATAAATAAAAATAGTGCCGGTTCACACTACAGTGACCAGAAAGTCGGCATGACTTTGCCAGGCAACTTTAAGGCAACTTCGAAGCAACTTCAGGGAATTCCTGGATAATCTTCCTGTAATGTCGGATCCAAATCACATCAATTAAGATAAGGATCAGACTTGGAGGCAACTTCCATTGAAATCTATGTTTACAAGTCGGCTAGAAGTCGCCTTGAAGTAGTACAGGAAGTTGGAGCAACTTCAGTAGTGCACATTAAGACAGCTCTCATTCACTTCAAAGGAATTTCTTATGTCCGGCGACTTGAGGTCTGACAATTCGGATCCCAAGTCGCTGTAGTGTGAACTGGCACTGAGTGTACATCAGACCTTAGCACGCAATTATGAATGAAAGGTCTGGTTGGTGGAGATTGTATTGCATGCATCTCATACAACCAGAAGTGGTTGCTGAATAAGTAAAGCAACAGTATACTATAGAAGCACAAAACATCATAAAGGAAGAATGAACAACGTATGTCTTAAAAAGTAATTTGCAAAAAAGGTCAGGATAACACAAGTCAATGTATTTTGGGCGATTGTCCACTCTTTATCAGTCTTAAAAATTAATATATTCGGAAGTTTACAATTTATGTTTTAAATTATTTTATTGTTTTACTTGTAAATGTTGAATTTGGAAGCTATTTATGCATTTTAGCCTTTATGAATTTGTTACTAGAATTGGTTTATGTTTTTCTGACCTTTTTAAATGATATATTAAGTATGTAGTCATATGATTACCATTCATCCTTCCGCAGCCTACCAACTTATCTCATCATCTAAGTATTAACCTTTCTCCGTTTTCACCTTAAAGACTGGCACCTCTCTTTAGTTTTCTCTTAATTATCAGGTAGACATTATTGCATATATGCATCTGTATGCTGTAACGACATGCTAATACTTGTAGTGCCGCTCTAAGCAAAAAAGGAAGTCCCGCTGGTACTCAGGAATGGGGTGCTGGCGAAAAAATCACCATCCAGTAGTGTATAGCACACTTGAAAAAAATCGCTACTCAGCCCTATCCAGCCTATGTGGTTAACATGTATAAGCTGGCCTCACCCCTGCACCACTTCACATGTTATATACATCTATATACCGTATATGCAGAAAATCCAATACTACATTCCATACCATATGTCCTTATCCCTGGCTTTACCATGGTTCATTACAGCAAACATTTAGATGTCTAACAATTTTCTTAATTAAATAAAAATTAACAGCTGCAACTTACATTTGATCAACAATTGGTTTTGAATTTAAAGTAATTAATTACATGTGTTGCTCTAGCAAAAACTTACCTTCAGTTTTGTTCTATAATTTTATATCAGAAAACATCATTTACAGTCACCTTATGGCAGAGTGCATTTTACAATCTGTACATTTCATATTGTAAAAAAAAAATAAAAAAAATACTTACTTTGTGGTCATACGTTTCAGGACCCCTCTTTAAAATGTTTCTTCTCTTCTTTACAGTGTTAACTTCTGCAAAGAGGGGATATATGGCTCATTTGTTACATGATATGTAGGAGTAAAAACAAAAACAAAAAATCTAGAAAATAGAAAGTTTAGCACAAATGTGTTTGAGAAGCTGAGTGCTGGGGATGATCAGTTCACAACTTCAGGTGAGGACAAAAGGAATCAGTATTTATACAGTTTGACCAAGCAATGTAAAGAGGGCTTTTCTATGGTAATTCTTTGTAAACAAGTTGATGGTGAAATCTACATATTTATAAGTCTTATTTAAACATGCAGCACCATACTACTTCCTTCAAAGTTCTTGTGTAATACTGGCTTGCTCAATAAGATAGTGGAAGTAAGGGTCAGAAAGACATTGCACAAAAGTTTAGGTTAAAAAAATACTAAAGGCTCAGCAATTGTTACTCTAATGCATTCACAGTATTAGGATAAAAGATGCCCCAGGACTCACAGCAATGCTACCCCCTCCCTCAATCCCTTACCTGTGGTCTTTGTCACTTCTGGGGTATGGCTTGTTGGGCACCATGTGTTCCAATAAAAGCACGCAGCCCTGGCTGGGAGCACACATGCAGGGCCATCTTTAATATTGATTGGACCCTGGGCGACAATTTTCTTTTGCCCCCCCCCGCATGCAATTTTGCTCCCCACCTGCTTTGAAACTTACAATAAATAGCAGCTAAACTCAGTTTAGTGTAGCAGATCAGGCAACAATTGTGATTGCTAGAGGTTACTGCACATCATCACCGCTCACCCATTGGCTACTGGGGCTAGGGGCAGTGTGATCAGTGGCAGTAGTGGTGGTGGGGGGGGTCGGGGGTGGAATAGTATTAATGACAGTGCAGGGGGGGAGGTGTGACCATTGGCAGTGCTAGGGGGTTGATGGGATCAGTGGTAGTGCTAGGGGGATAGGGGGTGGGATGAGTGAAGACAGTGCTGGTGGGGATGGGATAAGTGGCAGTGTTAGTGAGGAGATGGGATCAGTGGCAGTGCTTGGGGGGAGATAGGGTCAGTGGCAGTGCTTGGGGGGATGGGATCAGTAACAGTGCTTGGGAGGGGGGGGAATTGGATCAGTGGTAGTGCTTGGGGGAGGATCAGTGGCTGTGCTTGGGGTGGATGTGATCAGTGGCTGTGCTGGGTGAAGATGGGATCAGTGACACTCACTTGCCCACTCAGTTCCCCCTGCCTGCATGTGAGAGAAAGAGAGGGGATGAGAGAGGAGTCAGAGAGAGAGAGAGGGGTCACAGAGAGGGGGGAGTGAGAGGGGTCAGAGAGGTGAGTGAGAAAGAGGGATCAGAGAGAGAGAGGGGTCAGAGAGAGGGGTGAGAGAGAGAGGGGTCAGAGAGAGGGGTGAGAGAAAGTAGGATGAGGGGTCAGAGAGGTGAGTGAGAGGGAGGGGTCAGAAAGAGGGGGTGAGAGAGAGGGTGAGAGAGAGGGGGGTGAGAGAGAGGGGGTGAGAGAGGGGTCAGAGAGAGGCAGTCAGAGAGAGAACAGTGAGAAAGGGGTCAGAGAGGGGGTGAGAGAGAGAGAGGGGGTCAGAGAGGGGGCTGAGAGTGAGAGGGGTCAGAGAGGGAGGTGAGAGAGATGCCCAGCACCTTTCATAGGACATTCATGCCATTCTCCTTCTGGGTGAGGTGCTTTGCTCCTTCCAGCGGATTCATTGACTGCGGACTGTCCCAGGCAGATAGCAGTCCCTGGCTGCCTGCGCCTCCCACGGGTCCCGCCTGTCCTCTGGCCTGCTGTCAGAGTTGAAAGGGAAGAGAAAGGAGTGTTGAAAGTGAAGAGAAATTTCCATAGGCGTTTTCCCCTCAAGCCTGGTGGTCCTCCAAGGGGAAGGGGTCGTTGAGGAGGGGGTACTGTCAGGGTTGGCCCAGCCCTTCCTTCTCTGAGCTGACCGCTCAGCTGTCGGCTAATTGCCAGCTCCCATTTCTCTCCACAGTTGCTCAGCTGTTGATGATAACCTGCTCGTCAGTCCTGCCTACTTAAGCCTTCCAGTCCAGAGGAGTTCTGCCTTCGCCTTGTTCAACATCACAGTGACGATCACCTGCATTCCTGTTTAAAGACTTTGCTGTCATCCCTTCTGGCTCCAGATCCTGCTTGCTGTTTCTTTACGTTGATCCCTGACTTCTGGCTTGGCTGACTATCCGTTCTGGTTACTGAACTTTGGCTATGTTTTGACCTATGTTTGTTCTTTTTACTTTTATTATTAAACAAGTGTGATTTAACTGTACTTCTGTCTCGGTCTGATTTCATGGTTTCTGACAGTATTACACCCTGTGCCGATTATCTTGGTTTGCCTCCACTAATTCTCCACTGCTGGCATGAATGTTGTCAGGTAGGAAATCTGCTTCATATTTTTATGGGCAAGTAAAAGCTTAACAAGTTTGTGGGGGGAAATGTTTTGAACAAAATTCAACTAAACTCAGAAACTAAGAAATCCCAGGAATTTTACAGTCCAGCTAATCAAGCTCTGGCAATCCTAAACCTAGAGATCGAAAGTTACCCAATAATATACCACAGTATAATTATTCAATTATTCATATATACTACTTGCTGCCAGAACATATCATAGTTAGGCACTGAAAAATGCAGATTGCACCTAATCCATCTGAAGCCATTGCTTTAAATAAAAAAAAAAATAGCGTATGAGAAATCTTTGTCTCTGAACTCTAATAGGGCGTACACACGGTCGGACTTTGTTCGGACATTCCGACAAAAAAATCCTAGGATTTTTTCCGACGGATGTTGGCTCAAACTTGTTTTGCCTACACACGGTCGCACAAAATTGTCGGAATTTCCAATCGCCAACCACGCGGTCACGTACACCACGTACGACGAGACTAGAAAAGGCCGGTTCAGAACCAAGCGCGGCACCCTTTGGGCTCCTTTTGCTAATCTCGTGTTAGTAAAAGTTTGGTGAGAGACGATTCGCGCTTTTTCAGACTTGTGGATTTCAGATCGTTTTCTGCCGTTCAGTTTGTGCTTGTGGGTTTGTATCTGCTCTTCAGTGCGTGCAGTCAGTTCGTATCAGAGTTTTCTGTGTGATCTTGCCTGCTCGTTGCTGTTTTTCAGGTCGCTCTTCACAGGCCTTGCTGTTCTTCAGTGCGTTCTGTTACTTCGTTCTGAGCAGCCGACCGTTTTCTAGCCATGTTTCGTATGCGTACTCCTCGTAGAGTTCGTGCTGTGCGGGGGCTTGATGTTGGGGTCCTGACCTTGACACAAGTCCAGTCCATGAACAGGGTGGGGAGGAGTTCATGGACCAAGAATTGGTTGCTTCAGCGTGACCAGTTCTGTCATATGCCTTTGCTCCGTGAGATCCGTGAGAATAATCCTGATGATTTCAGGAACTTTCTCAGGATGACGGACCCCGTGTTTCACTGTTTGTTGGCTTCGATGACCCCCTATATCAACAGGTAGGATACCTACATGAGGCAAGCCATCACTCCGGAGCAGAGGCTGGTCGCTACCCTGCGGTATTTGGCCACAGGGAGAAGTCTGCAGGACTTGAAGTTCTCGACAGGCATCTCCCCCCAGGCTCTGGGGATCATTATCCCAGAGACCTGTTCTGCCATCATACAGGTCCTGCAGAAGGAGTATATGAAGGTAAGATTTTTATCCTTTTATATCACATTTTATTGTCTTTAATGTTTGATAATATATTGTATTTCTTTCCTCATTCCCTAATTACCATGCTTGTAATATGCTGTGAATGTCCCCTTTGTCCTCATGCATGCTGGATTTTTATGTAATTATTTAAGGTCCTTTATACATATTTGCCCTTCAATAACCTCCCCAGCATGGTGTCTCCTGCCCTATATTCACCTCATGTAGTCACTTAACAATGTATTTTATCAGCTCCATAGTAGTGCTTTACCCCAAACACCCCCTAAAATGTTTGGTAATGTTATTTTTGATTTAAATTCATTCAGAGTGCCAGAAGCTTTTTTTTTTGTGGTGTCCCCAAATAATTTTTAGTAACCCTCCCTCCCCCAACTGCTAAGTCAGCTGATCCCAATTCTCTATCCTCAATCATCTATCTGCTGACTTTGCCAAACTCATACACACTATACCCATCTCTTTTGTGGTCAGATTTATGGCTGAATTACCCAAAGCATGTAGTGCAAGGGCCTGCCTGTATACTTTCCAATAGTACTGTTTAAAGTTTTTGTATCCTATTATTATCTTGATAGGTAATAGCAGAATGTCCAAATGTCCTCAAATGTGTACAGTGTGTATTTATATCTTTGTATTATGACACTTCTTACCTGTCCAGTGGGCTGCCAATAGTGTAACTAAGGAGGGGCTGTTCCAAGTAAGACCCATTATTTAGGCATTCATCTCTCAATGAAGTGAAGAGGGTTACCTGTCCAAGATTTCCACACACCCCATAATGTTAGAAATGGCCCATGAGAGGGGGGGAGGGGGAATATGATAGGTGTACCTTATACTTTGGCCTTGTTAAATTCCCCTTAATAAATGCTATCTGGAGGTTGCCCCATAATGTTTGCGTCTAATCTGCTTGCCATGTTTCAGAGTAAAAATAGTAATGTTTATTGTTTTTTCCTTAACAGTTTCCTTCCACGCCACAGGAATGGCAGACTGTGGCCTCCCACTTTGCCCAGCGGTGGGACTTTCCTAACTGCGGAGGGGCAATTGATGGGAAACACGTCCACATCGTCCCACCACCCAACTCGGGGTCGTACTATTATAATTACAAGGGGTTTAATAGTATAGTGATGTTGGCGGTGGTGTCGGCTAATTACGACTTCTTGTATGTGGACGTGGGGAAGAATGGCCGGATCACCGATGGTGGAGTCATCGCCCAGACGGAGTTCTACAGGCGTCTCCAGAATGGCAGCTTGGACTTGCCAGCTCCAGAGGACAATGTGGAAGGACTCCCATTTGTGTTCGTTGCTGATGAAGCATTTGCGCTGGGGGACCACCTGATGCGGCCATTCCCGATGAGGACCCTCACCCCGGAACAGAGGGTTTTTAATTACTGGCTGGCCAGAGCCCGAAGAGTGGTGGAGAACACATTTGGAATCCTGGCCAGCCGGTTCCGCCTATTTCTGACACCTATCCATATGGCAGAGTATAAACTGAACCATATAATACTTGCGTGCTGTGTTCTCCATAACTTTTTACGGAAACATTCGGCCAACTATGCTGGCTCAGTTGGGCCTGAGGCCGGAATCCTACATCAAACCACACTGACGGCGCTTGAAAGTGGCCGTCCTGGCTTACCCTCCCTGAGTGCCCGTGATGTCCGGTTACGCTACCTGGAGGTCTTTGCGGGTAGGGGGGCTATCAGTATGCCAGACAATATGTGAAGCCTTTTTAAAATAAAAAAAAAAAAGAAAATCTTTGTGGACATTTACTGCTTGTGTTTGTTTTAGCTGACCCTGACAGAAATGTTTTGAGTGCAGAAAATGTCGTGATTGGGTAACCTTATACAAAGCACTGTTGGCTGTTATTTCCTAAATGCAAAAACACATTTCACTACAAGTGCACTTGCAACTGCACTGAAACTGCACTTGTAGTGCAAAGAGGATTTGCCCTTAGGAAATAACCCCCACTTTTGCATAAAACAGCTATTACATCACCCCAAAAGTGTTGTAGTGTTGAGACAATAATCCACACATTCTTCAGTAAGCCACTTTTTTATACCTGCACAATCGCATGTGCATTTACCAAAGGTTTTTAAAACAAACCAACATGTTTGTTGTATAACAATTTTTGCAGTAGCATTATCAAAAATTGAAATGTCCATTTCAGATAAAACAGGCCTGTGTAAAACCAACAAGAAAGCCAAAAAACTTGAACTTACAAAGTTCACATGGGGGGAAATCACCCCTGGAAAAGCCAAATTTAGAAGATGCACACCAATTTCCCAATGTCAACATGTGCTAGCTGCCATCAGGGGGGATCAAGGGACGTGTTTTGGGGGAGCAAGCCCTTCCTCAAAGCGACTTTATAATTGAGGAAGGGGTTGCACCCCCAAAACGCATCCATTGATCTCCTGTGATGGCAGATAGCACATGTTGGCACACTGTGTGCATCCTCCAAATTTGGCTTTTCAAAACATTGCAAAAAAATTTAAAAGATTGAACCACAATACAAAAAGTGATTTTGTGGGGTTTTAAATTCGCCCCAAAACATCAATGATGTTATTATTTTTTTTTAATAACATCATGGATTTTTTGCTGGATGTTTTGCAGTTCGGCATTACACCCCATGATCTCCCCGATCAGGATCTGGGCACTTTCTGAAGTAAAGCATTTTCTATCCCTCACATCACGATCACCTAAAAAGAGATAAAGAAAAAAAAAACAGGTCTCAAAAATCTGCCACCATCTATCTCTTACCTGAGCCTGTGGTCGCAGACACTCACCTGTTGTGGTGCCAATCTCCACCACATCTTCTTCATCCTCCTGCTCAGCTTGTGTTGGTGTAAGTTCCTCTTCTTCCAGAGGTGGGGGGTCTCTGGTCTCCTCGGATGAGGGGTGTCCTCCGAGTCTTTTCTCCCCTATGTAAAACAAAAATGGTATAATTAGCACACAGATATTTGATGGCAGAACTAGAAATAGGAAACATTGCTTGGAAGTGGGGTACAATTGTCTATTTTAGCCGAGTTCCAAGATGTATTTTTTTTATTGCCCTTTGTCAAGCTGCAATACTTTACCTGTTTAGTACAAGCTTCACAGATGGAGACCCCCCTATAGTATACACTGGAGCACCTGTGTGGTCCCCTAATAAAAATGGTGTTCTTGTGTCCCACACTAGTGCTCCAGTGTCCAGATGTGAAAACAGCTGCTCAGTGTCCTCTCCTTACACACAATCTAGTTTGCATTTCATTCTAGTAACAAACCCATCTACACAAACAAATATTTGGCATCCAAGTAGGCCCAAAAAAAATGTGGGAAAATGCATATGGCCTAAACAATGGTGTTCTAGAGGCCGAAAGAAAAATGTTTGATACGAACGAATAATGGGCCCATGAACATTAAAGTTGCCCTTTTAAACGTTACAATTAATAAAAGCATATGGAGCAGCACGAACGTAATAAAGACAGAAAGAATAGAAACACAGCACAACTACTTACTTTTTTGCAGCACTCTCCGGATCTGGCTCTCTCAACTTCAGGTCTGACCACCGCTTCCTGAGCTGATCTTTAGATCTTCGTACCCCGAAATTCCTGTGAAGGCTTTTGACTACTTTCGCCATGATCTTGGCCTTTCTGATGTTGGGGTTGGGGTAAGGCCCATACTTTCCGTCATAGTCGGACTTCTTCATGATGTCGACCATCTCCAACATCTCCCCAAAGGACATATTTGTGGCCTTAAAACGTCTCCTTCTGGATCGGGACGTGTCCGGATCCGGGCTTTCCTCCTCCTCCTCCTCGATGCTAGAATTAGCATGCACCTGTTCTAACTCCGCCATGTGCTCTTCACCCACTGCGCCGAACGAAAAGGGGCGGGGAATAGACTAGAAAGAACGTCAGGGGCGGGCGGAGTTACACACATGCGCAGTGTGTATAAAGCGTAACACGCGTGCGTATTACGTACGATCTGTGAGCGGAGGAAGGAGCATTGGACGCGCCGATCGTAAGAACGAAGGTAAGAGACAAACTTGTGCCTATACTGCTTCTAGATTGAGGCCTATATTGTAACAAGATTAGGAGAGTTTTGTCTGACATTAGGCTTTGTCTTGTGTTGTGTCTTGCAGTGAACATGGATATCTTAGTGAAAGACAATGACTTCATGTCAGTATTCATAGATATGTTACAGGAGCTGCCCTGTCTGTGGGAGATTAACCACCCCCATTTCAAGAACCAAACAAAGAGGAAGGCAGCACTGGTGCAATTGTGTGAAATTGTGAAGCAGGTGATCCCCACGGCAGACACCACCTATTTAAAGATATTAATTGGTTGCCTGAGGAGCACATATCTAAGGGAGCGCAAGAAAGTCCTGGATTCACAGAGATCCGGAGCAGCAGATGACATCTATGTCCCCAGGATGTTGTACTACGACAGGCTGCATTTTCTGGCAGGCCAGACTGAACCCAGGCCATCCCTCTCCAGTCTTCCTTTCACGCTCCCCCCCCCCGGCTGAGGCTTCTGGCGCCCAACCTGGGCCTTCCAGGCCACATGTGGAGGAGCCCAGATTGAGCCAGGTATAGCATTCCTCGAAATATTTCTGCTTGTCCAATCAATGATGTTAACTAGATGTTAGTTGGGAGTACTAATTTAGGATTGGGATTGATGAAGCAAAACATTACAACCATGTCCCTTTTTCATACACAGGGATGTCTCAGCCAGGAGGTGGCCGGGCCGAGCCGGCTGGCTGATCTGCAGGTCCCTCCACCCCCCCTGAAAAGAGAAAGTGGCAGTAGGAGGAGTGCCCTAGAGGAGGCTGCTATAGGATTCTTTTGGAGGGCTACAGAGATCCTGGGAGCACCCCACACCATGGAGGAGAACATTGCTGCCTTCATTGCATATAAAATGCAGAGGATGGAGGAGGGCCAACAAGTCATGTGTGAGGCCCTCATATTGGAGGCTCTTGAGAAAGGTATGAGGGGCCAAATGACACCTCAGACACACCTTTGTGATGGTCCTCCTCCTCCTCCTGCAGGTCCTCCTCCTCCCTCTCCTCCAGGTCCCCACAGTCCTCCTCCAGGTCCTCCCAGTCCTCCTCCAGGTCCTACTCCTCCTCCTGCCACATCTCCAACTGCACAGCCACAGCCCGGAAGGAAGCATGGAAGGAAGACCAGACAGTGATTGCCCTGGGTTCAGTCTGGTCGGCCAAAAGATGCAGCCTCTTGTGGTACCACAGCCTGGGGACACAGATGTCATCTGCTGCTTTCCGGATCTCTGCGAATTCTGGACCAGACTGCCCTCCCTTACATATGGACTCCTCAGGCCACCAATTTTGATGTTGAAGAATTGATGTCTGCCATGGGGGTCCCAGGCTTCGCTAATTTCTCCTGTTGATCCAGTGTTGCCTTCCTCTTTGTTTGGTTCTGATCCCTTAATAAAGGATTTTTGTTTTGAATTATACTCTCCTATGTGTTTTACTTCAAAAAGGACAGTTTGTTTGTGAGGATTCAGGTACATTTCAAATATACAATGTGAAATGAACAAGGGACACCAACACCAAATAATCTCCTTGAGATTAAATAATAAAAGATATCAATGGTGCTGGGGTAACTTGACACACAAAACACACCCAAAAATATTCTGGAGTAAAAATAAAAATAACATTGAACAAAGATCAGCCTTGGAAAAAATCAAAACATTAAAGAAAAAAAAAGGCTGAAAATCCAAAAAAAGAAAAAAAAAATAATATAAAACTGTCAGATGTGACAACTAATAACAATATATTCAGGGAATCCCACTAAAAAAACACAAATAAAAGTTTGTGAGAAGTGTGTGTGAATATGAGCAGCAAAACTACTTCATTCTTGTCACATTATAAAGAAGAAGAGAGTGCGCTGTATTAAACCATTTTTAACATTGCAGCGTGACGAAAGTGCTGTATCCATTGCGAACGCTAAGTTTACCAGAACGAGCTGTCCCGTCGCGGAATTTCTTCTGAGCATGCGTGGCACTTTGTGCGTCGGAACAGGCCACACACGGTCGGAATTGACGCGATCGGATTTTGTTGTCGGAAAATTTTATCTCCTGCTGTCCAACTTTGTGTGTCGGAAAATCCGATGGAAAATGTCCGATGGAGCCCACACACGGTCGGAATTTTCGACAACACGCTCCGATCGGACATTTTCCATCGGAAAATCCGACCGTGTGTACAGGGCATAAAGCCTCATACACACGATCGGACTTCAAACAAACTTTTCTGTGGATTTCTGTCCAAAGGGCGTTGGCTGTGAACTTGGTATGCATACACACGGCAGGACTTTTTAGGCAACAAACACAAACGTAGTGCCGTTTCAACGTACTGACGACACTTCAAAAGAGGAAGTTCAATTCTCCGGTGTCACCCTTTGGGCTCCTTCTGCTAATTTCATGTTAGTAGAAGTTTGGTCAGTGTTAATTCGCGCTTTTCGTTTTGGTGCTTTTCTGTTAGTTTCTGAACGGTCATTGGTCAACCAGCATGTTGCGCAATCCTACGAGAGAGCGTGCTATTTATGGGCTTGGAGTTCTTGCTTTGACTCTAGCCCAGCCCAGGAATAGGAGTAGTAGGATGAGGAGTGTTTGGGCCAAAAATTGGTTTCTTAATTGTGACCAATTTTGTCATGTGCCCTTGCTGCGTGAGCTCCAGGAGAATAATCCGAATGATTTTCGTAATTATCTCCGGATGACGGACTCCTGCTTTCAGCAACTATTGTCCTTGCTGTCCCCCTATATTAGGAAGCAGGACACCTGCATGAGGGCTGCTATTCCAGCAGAGCAAAGGCCCATAGCCACCTAGTGGTACTTGGTGACAGGAAGAAGTCTATAGGATATAAAGTTTACTACTGGGATCTCTCCCCAGGCTGTGGGAGTCATTATTACCGAGACATGTAGTGCCATCATCCAAGTCCTGCAGAAGGACTATATTCGTGTAATTTTTTTGCTTTAATATCACCTTCATGTTTTCTTATGTATTTTATATTTTTTGTATTCCATCCTTCCCATTTTTGTAATATGCTGTGAATGTCCTCTTTGTCCTCATGCATGCTGTAAGCTTTTTTTGGCCTACATGCATATTTTCTTTCACTAACCTCCCCAGCATGCTACCATGGACCCATGATACAAGTAAAAAAGGCGCAATCCAAAATACCTCATATAACATAGCCTATGTACACAGGGGCAGGATCCATACAAACATATATATATATATATACCATATATATGGATGGAAGAAAGTCATTCAAGGCAGCCACCAAAAAGAACCAAAAGCCAAATCCAATGTGCTAGAAGAAAAACAAGGAGAAGGGGCACCACTGAGTATGTATCACAATAAATTTATTATTAAAAACAATAACCACTCACATGTAAGACTGAAGTGTAGATTTCAGATGCATCTCACTCAGGAGAAGGAGTGGAGGACTACAGGTGGCAGCAAGTCCGGATACACTGACATCACATCAAATGGGCTGGAGATGAGCTGCAGTAAGCCAATATGGTAGTCCAATGGCACACCAAGTGAAAGAAAGCAGGGTAGCCGTCAACGGTGGTGTGGGTTCCGAAGGGAGGAAGATGGGGGCGTCCGAGCTGGTCTTCCCCTGTGTAGCGGTGTTCCACAGGGCCTCGTCCGCGTCTGTGATGGAGGTAGAATACGGCCGTGTAATCGGAGCCGAAGCGAGGCTTGGATCGCAAAACACAGTGGCGCCGAGCTGTGGCGTCACTTCTGTGCGACGCGTTTCCGAGTTAGCTCGCTATCGATGGAGGAGATAGCGGCACTCCTTTGTCAAGCATGTAACTACACCAACTTAACAAATATATTGGTATTGAGCATTAAAATAAGAAGCCACACATTGTTTATACAAAATATTTTCAATACAAGCACATTCACATGTGCGTTTTATGGTTTTATGGTTTTTATGGTTTTTGACTTTGAAGGCCATATGAGACATTAATATTATTATTCTGAAGTGAATATCTTGCCTTCCTGAAGTGTGATGAGATCACCCCTTTCAAAGCCAACTTTTCAAGACGCATAACTGTTAAATGTCCCTTATGATACTCTGCTTAAAATGTGTGTAGGTACGAGCAGGTTATTTGCCCAAGCCACAAAACACAGTGTGTCAACATGTGCTATCTCCCATCACGGGATATCAAAGTTTGCGTTTTTGGGGTGCAACCCTTCCTCAAAACTAAAGAAGGTGAGGGGAAGGTTTTGATCCCCCGAAACACGTCCATTGATACCACATGATGGGAGATAGCACATGTTGTCACAGTGGGGGTTATTTCCAAAATGGAAATCCATTTTACACTGCACTTTACACTGCACTTGTGGAGCAAAGTTGTAGTGCAAAGTTAATTGTCCTTTAATAAATAACACCCACTGTGTTTTTGGTGGCTTTTGCTAACTCCATGAAGGGAAACTCACATAATTTAGACATGTGATCATGAGTGAAATTTAATGTTTGTGTCCCAATTTGTGTGCTTCTTCAAATTTTGGCTTTTCTTATACAAAAAACAAATCAAATAAAAACAAACCATTATACTTAGTGCAGTGTTTCTCAACTCTCCTTCTCCAGATGCATTACCAGGTCCTGTTTTCTCTATTTTTAACTTTTGCGACAGGTGATGTGGTCATATTTGTGGCAAATAATTGACACAGTCTATTTTATACTGCCGAAAATAAAGAAAACAGGACATGGTCGTGCACCTAGAGAAGTGCAGTGGAGAAACACTGACCTCACACATTCAAAAAGCACAGGTTCACATTTTTTGTGATTTGACATGCGATTTGAGATGTCAAATCGCATGACAAGTCACAGCCTATTTTAGGCAATGACAGTGTTCCTTGCTACTTTGAAATTGTGGTAGTTCTAAAAGGAAGTAGCGCAATTTCAAAGTAGCATCAATCTGAGCCTGTGCTTCAAAGTATTACAAAATGATGTCCAAAAACAACACCAAAACAGGAAGCAACAATTTGAAGAAAACTTAAGGTCAGGATATGTTAAAATTTTGCTAACAGGTCGACATAATCCTGGATTTGTTTCTGTAAAGCAGTGGCAGCCTCCTTTATTTTCTCGAGCTCAATCATTGCCTGCAGCATATCAGAACTCATAAGACCAATAGTGCATCTTGGTAGTTCGTGGCCTTGGAAGAAGAGCAAAAAATATTGAATGGGAATAATGGCCAAGTGGATGAGACCCTACATAGTATATTATGGTCACGTTATTATAGGCCGACCGATATATCATCCTATATTTTTTTTCTTTGGTCAAACTGGGCATCGGCTGCCCCGATTTAGAAATTTCCGCATCGGCCATATAAAAACACATATCGGTCGACCTCTAGTTATCATTAATTATAGGCCAAAAGAGAAATAACCTAGCCAGTCTATTATTGCTTGCAACCTGCTTGACCTTCAGACACCTACACTACTAGGAATGTACACACTGTAACTACTCTGTAATCTTCGCCTTGGTGCCTGTGTCTATTAAACTCGGGTACCTAGCAACACTGCCAACTCCTAACACCTCTTCCTTCTCCATGCTAATGTTCAAGACACTACATACTTTGCTCATGTGTGGTGTGGGTGTTTGGTTTGTACATCTAATCACTAGACATGTATACATATTTGAAGCCAGATGTCAAAAATACTTACTGGGGCAAACAACAGGCTCCAAAGTATTTTCTTCAAATTGTTGCACTCTTCCACCCTCTGTGTGTGTTGTGTCAGGGGATGTTCTGTCCAGTGCAGGTTCTGTGCTAGGTCCAGCTCTCAGATCACACTCCTCAAAATGTGGGAGGTGACCACACTCACGTTCCTCTAAAAATAATACAACATTCATGAAGCCACCCCAAGTCACATCTGTTTCTAGCATCACTTTTGCTGAATTAGTTGCCCAACCTTACATTGGTGACACTGTTTGCTCCTAGTGGACTCCAACATGCTGCACTATGCTTTATAAAAATTTTAAAAATTTGAACAATGCATTGAAAAGGGAAGATGATGTCATTTTAAAAGGGAAAAGAAATGGCTAAATGCCCACATTAAACAACTCATGCAGTTGCCACCCACCCCTCTTGTCTCCTATGGGATAGGGGATATATGATGATCATTCTAGCAGGCGTGACTCTGTATGACTGTGATCCCCTGGGCCTCTCCTTTACCCATGTCTACCCTGGCAAGCCATCATTAATGGGCAGCGATGAGCCACGCAGCAAACCTAAAGTGTTCTTTAACCCTTAAGTTACACCCTAAGACCATGGCCTTTGGCCCACCTAGAAACACCCCTGTTGGTGGCTAAATTAGTGTTTTTTTAAGTTGTCACTTACGATTTTGGGGGGAAGATGGACCTGTTGTCTCCCCTGTTGGGGCCTGGCCAAGGGAAGCCTCCCTTTGTCCCCTCTGGTGGCTTGTCTGCTCACTTTGTCTTTTCATTTTTCCTGTGTAAAGTAGAAAATACACTAAAAATTAGTACACCAAAACGGCTACTCAAAAATTAAATTAAGTATAGTTCATATCTGCTTTAAAGTTAACTTTATCTTTACACAAATTATTCATACCTAGATTATCTAAAACATGATGTCTAGTTTTGAAGACCTACTTGTTTCAAGCAAATATACAGACAGCTAATTCCAACATTTACATTATGATTTTAGATATTAATCTGGCTTACTTTTTTTTTTAGGATGCGATGGATGGAGTACACCTGGTCTTTCTCACAGTCCTTAAAATCCGACCAGCGATTGCGGATTTGATCCTTCGTTCGGTATACCGTATATTCTCCCTCCAATACCGCGATGACCTTCTCCAGAATCCAGTCTTTACGACTGTTGGGCCTATCATGGTTCTGCAGCTTACAGTCGCAGTCATATTTGTCCAATATGTGCACCATCTCCACCTTGCTCATAGGGGTTGCCTTATGTTTGCGATAAGCTTCACCACAGCGGGGCCTGCTCGTTTTCGGTGATTCCGCCATCATGTCGTCCCTCCAGAATCTTTTGCCGTGTATGTCGTATGCAGAATAGAGAATCTGGTCACGCCCCAGCGTCATGACACTTGGAGAGCGGAGTTTCCAGCATGCGCAGTGTATATCAATCCAGAGCGAGCGTGTGATGTAATGGCCATAGGAACGTTACGATAGGCGCGAGATGAACGCAAGCTGATAGAAGCCACGAAAAAAAGGTACGTTTATAAATTAGGTCACCGGTGGTTAGTGGCATATACTGTTTACATAAAGGCCTATATTGTGACCAGATTATGAGCTAAAAGCCACCCATTATGATTTGTCTTGTGTTCTGTCCTGCAGCCATCTGATACTTGACACCAAAATGAGGTCAAGTTTGAATTCCCACTAATCCATAAGGATTATTGCAATAGAAACAAGAGGATGGCAGCAATTGACCAACTGGTGGAATTTGCGAAGACTGTGCACCCCAGGGCAACCTACAGTTTGATAAAGACCAAAATTGGGGGGCCTCAGGAGCATGTATAACAGGGAACGAAAGAAGATTGATGAATCCAAAAAATCCGGAGCAGCAGCAGAAGATGTGTATGTACCCAAACTGTGGTACTTCAACAGCCTCCAATTTTTGTCTGATCAAACTATACCACGCAGATCTCTCTCCACACTATCCTCCACATCAGCTGAGGCCACCGATACTGAGCCTGATCCTACACAGGATGAGGAGGAGGAGGAGCTCAGCTTGACCCAGGTATAGCATTGTTTAAAAGCTTGGATGAAAAAAATACAATGATGTTAATTAGATGATAGTATGGATACTAATTTGTTGCGTTAAAAAGTGAGTTCCATATCAATAGACAGTAGTGGCCAAAAAAGATTAGGACATGAGGAATGAGAAATGCTGGAGTCAGAATGATAGTCTTTGCTATTTGGACACATTCCAATTTAAAAAGTCATGAGCTGAAAAGTGTTTGTGATTGATGACCAAAATTAAAATGATGTTGCTTTTTCACACACATGAACTTTTTAGCCAAGAAGAGGCCGGGCCCAGCTGCCAGACAACTGAGTGCAGAATCCCTCCCCTGCGCCCTCCCAACAAATGGGCCAGAAAGAGCCACCACCTGGATGAGGCCACAGCTGACTTCATAACTAGGGCTACATCTGTCATCACCACAGCACCCGATAGTGCTGAAGGGTTTGGTTGTTTTACAGCTAATAAGCTCCGCGAGGTTGACACGAATCAAAGGGAGCTATGTGAGGGGATAATCATCCAGTTCCTCAGCAAGGCCAGGAAACGAAGGCTAACCCCAAAATCACATGTGTCATTTGGAACACACACCTCCACAACAAGCCTACCCACCCCAGAAAAACTACCCACCCCAGCAAACCTACCCACCTCAGCAAACCTACCCACCTCAGAAAACCTACCCACCTCAGCAAGCCCACCCAAGCAGCATGGTGGTCAGTGGCCAAATCAACCCCAAGGATCCCCAACAAGGCCAGTGGTCTGGGGAGTTTAGGGGCTACTAATTTCAAATTTTGTATTTTTAATTTTAGTATGATTTTCTAGGTTATACTTTTTTAGTTTTCTGTGTATCATTTGCTCTTTTGGTTTCTAATTTCAATTTGGATGACAGAGAATATGTCTACTAATTTTTTCTTTTTCTTTATGTTGTGAATGCACAAGAAACAAAATGGCCTCAGCTGATGTGGAAAGAAGTGTGGAGAGCGATGTGCGTGGTTCGGTCTGGTCTGACAAAAATCACAGCCTGTTGTAGTACCACAGCCTGGGGACATATATGTCATGTGCTGCTCACAATATCTTGGAGTCCATGACCTTCTTGTGCTCCCTATTGTATGCACTCCTCAGGTTCCCAATTTAGCTCTTCACAAAATGTATGTCTGCCCTTGGGTACAGAAGCTTCACCAATTCCACCAGTTGATCCATTGCTGCCTTCCTCTTGATTTCGATATGGCATTCTTGTGCTTACTATTAAAAAAATATTAAATTTACAAAAAAAATTTGATTATGTGTTTAACCACTTGCCGACCGCCTAACGTATATATACGTCGGCAGAATGGCACGGGCAGGCAGAATCACGTACCTGTACGTGATCTGCCTCCCGCGGGCGGGGGGTCCGATCGGACCCCCCCCCGGTGCCAGCGGCGGTCGGCATCTGACTGGGAGCGTCGGGAGGCGAGGGGGAGACCATCCGATCGTGGCCCCCCCCTCGCGATCGCTCCCAGCCAATGGGAATCCTCCTCTGCCTGTGTGTAGTTTCACACAGGCAGAGGATGTGATGTCATCTCTCCTCGGTCTGGCAGTTTCCGTCCAGCGCCGAGGAGAGAAGACATGTAAGTCCACACAACACAAACACACACAGTAGAACATGCCAGGCATACTTTACACCCCCGATCCCCCCCCGATCGCCCCCCGATCCCCCCCCAATCACCCCCCCCCGTCACAAACTGACATTAGCAGTATTTTTTTTTTTTTTTTCTGATTACTGCATAGTGTCAGTTTGTGACAGTTACAGTGTTAGGGCAGTGAATATTACCCCCCTTTAGGTCTAGGATACCCCCCTAACCCCCCCTAATAAAGTTTTAACCCCTTGATCACCCCCTGTCACCAGTGTCACTAAGCGATCATTTTTCTGATCGCTGTATTAGTGTCACTGGTGACGCTAGTTAGAGACGTAAATATTTAGGTTCGCCGTCAGCGTTTTATAGCGACATGGACCCCCATATACTATCTAATAAAGGTTTTAACCCCTTGATTGCCCCCTAGTTAACCCTTTCACCACTGATCACCGTATAACTGTTACGGGTGACGCTGGTTAGTTCGTTTATTTTTTATAGTGTCAGGGCACCCGCCGTTTATTACCGAATAAAGGTTTAGCCCCCTGATCGCCTGGCGGTGATATGCGTCGCCCCAGGCAGCGTCAGATTAGCGCCAGTACCGCTAACACCCACGCACGCAGCATACGCCTCCCTTAGTGGTATAGTATCTGTACGGATCAATATCTGATCCGATCAGATCTATACTAGCGTCCCCAGCAGTTTAGGGTTCCCGAAAACGCAGTGTTAGCGGGATCAGCCCAGATACCCGCTAGCACCTGCGTTTTGCCCCTCTGCCCGGCCCACCCAAGTGCAGTATCGATCGATCACTGACACTTACAAAACACTAAACGCATAACTGCAGCGTTCGCAGAGTCAGGCCTGATCCTTGCGATCGCTAACAGTTTTTTTGGTAGCGTTTTGGTGAACTGGCAAGCACCAGCGGCCTAGTACACCCCGGTCGTAGTCAAACCAGCACTGCAGTAACACTTGGTGACGTGGTGAGTCCCATAAGTGCAGTTCAAGCTGGTGAGGTGGCAAGCACAAGTAGTGTCCCGCTGCCACCAAGAAGACAAACACAGGCCCGTCGTGCCCATAGTGCCCTTCCTGCTGCATTCGCCAATCCTAATTGGGAACCCACCGCTTCTGCAGCGCCCGTACTTCCCCCATTCACATCCCCAACCAAATGCAGTCGGCTGCATGAGAGGCATTTTCTTTATGTCCTCCCGAGTACCCCTACCCAACGAACCCCCCAAAAAAGATGTTGTGTCTGCAGCAAGCGCGGATATAGGCGTGACACCCGCTATTATTGTCCCTCCTGTCCTGACAATCCTGGTCTTTGCATTGGTGAATATTTTGAACGCTACCATGCACTAGTTGAGTATTAGCGTAGGGTACAGCATTGCACAGACTAGGCACACTTTCACAGGGTCTCCCAAGATGCCATCGCATTTTGAGAGACCCGAACCTGGAACCGGTTACAGTTATAAAAGTTAGTTACAAAAAAAAGTGTAAAAAAAAAAAAAACACATACAAAAATATAAAATAAAAAAAAAATAGTTGTCGTTTTATTGTTCTTTCTCTCTCTATTCTCTCTCTCTATTGTTCTGTTCTTTTTTACTGTATTCTATTCTGCAATGTTTTATTGTTATTATGTTTTATCATGTTTGCTTTTCAGGTATGCAATTTTTTATACCTTACCGTTTACTGTGCTTTATTGTTAACCATTTTTTTGTCTTCAGGTACGCCATTCAAGACTTTGAGTGGTTATACCAGAATGATGCCTGCAGGTTTAGGTATCATCTTGGTATCATTCTTTTCAGCCAGCGGTCGGCTTTCATGTAAAAGCAATCCTAGCGGCTAATTAGCCTCTAGACTGCTTTTACAAGCAGTGGGAGGGAATGCCCCTCCCCCCCCAAAGTCTTCTGTGTTTTTCTCTGGCTCTCCTGTCTCAACAGGGAACCTGAAAATGCAGCCGGTGATTCAGCCAGCTGACCATAGAGCTGATCAGAGACCAGAGTGGCTCCAAACATCTCTATGGCCTAAGAAACCGGAAGCTACGAGCATTTTATGACTTAGATTTCGCCGGATGTAAACAGCGCCATTGGGAAATTGGGAAAGCATTTTATCACACCGATCTTGGTGTGGTCAGATGCTTTGAGGGCAGAGGAGAAATCTAGGGTCTAATAGACCCCAATTTTTGCAAAAAAGAGTACCTGTCACTACCTATTGCTATGATAGGGGATATTTACATTCCCTGAGATAACAATAAAAATGATTAAAAAAAAAAAAAAAAATGAAAGGAACAGTTTAAAAATAAGATAAAAAAATAATAATAATAAAGAAAAAAAAAAAAAAAAAAAAAAAAGCACCCCTGTCCCCCCTGCTCTCGCGCTAAGGCGAACGCAAGCGTCGGTCTGGCGTCAAATGTAAACAGCAATTGCACCATGCATGTGAGGTATCGCCGCGAAAGTCAGATCGAGGGCAGTAAGTTTAGCAGTAGACCTCCTCTGTAAATCTAAAGTGGTAACCTGTAAAGGCTTTTAAAGGCTTTTAAAAATGTATTTAGTTTGTCGCCACTGCACGTTTGTGCGCAATTTTAAAGCATGTCATGTTTGGTATCCATGTACTCGGCCTAAGATCATCTTTTTTATTTCATCAAACATTTGGGCAATATAGTGTGTTTTAGTGCATTAAAATGTAAAAAAGTGTGTTTTTTCCCCAAAAAATGCGTTTGAAAAATCGCTGCGCAAATACTGTGTGAAAAAAAAAAATGAAACACCCACCATTTTAATCTGTAGGGCATTTGCTTTAAAAAGAATATATAATGTTTGGGGGTTCAAAGTAATTTTCTTGCAAAAAAAAATTATTTTTTTATGTAAACAATAAGTGTCAGAAAGGGCTTTGTCTTCAAGTGGTTAGAAGTGTGGGTGATGTGTGACATAAGCTTCTAGATGTTGTGCATAAAATGCCAGGACAGTTCAAAACCCCCCCAAATGACCCCATTTTGGAAAGTAGACACCCCAAGCTATTTGCTGAGAGTCATGTTGAGTCCATGGAATAATTTATATTGTGACACAAGTTGCGGGAAAGAGACAATTTTTTATTTTTTTTATTTTTTTTTGCACAAAGTTGTCACTAAATGATATATTGCTCAAACATGCCATGGGAATATGTGAAATTACACCCCAAAATACATTCTGCTGCTTCTCCTGAGTATGGGGATACCACATGTGTGGGACTTTTTGGGAGCCTAGCCGCGTACGGGACCCCGAAAACCAAGCACCGCCTTCAGGCTTTCTAAGGCCGTAAATTTTTGATTTCACTCTTCACTGCCTATCACAGTTTCGGAGGCCATGGAATGCCCAGGTGGCAAAAAAAAACCCCAAATGACCCCATTTTGGAAAGTAGACACCCCAAGCTATTTGATGAGAGGTATAGTGAGTATTTTGCAGACCTCACTTTTTGTCACAAAGTTTTGAAAATTGAAAAAAGAAAAAAAAAAATTTTTTTTCTCGTCTTTCTTTATTTTCAAAAACAAATGAGAGCTGCAAAATACTCACCATGCCTCTCAGCAAATAGCTTGGGGTGTCTACTTTCCAAAATGGGGTCATTTGGGGGGGGGTTTGTGCCACCTGGGCATTCCATGGCCTCCGAAACTGTGATAGGCAGTGAGGAGTAAAATCAAAAATGTACGCCCTTAGAAATCCTGAAGGCAGTGATTGGTTTTCGGGGTCCCGTACGCGGCTAGGCTCCCAAAAAGTCCCACACATGTGATATCCCCATACTCAGGAGAAGCAGCTAAATGTATTTTGGGGTGCAATTCCACATATGTCCATGGCCTGTGTGAGCAATATATCATTTAGTGACAACTTTGTGCAAAAAAAAAAAAAAAAAATTTGTCACTTTCCCGCAACTTGTGTCAAAATATAAAACATTCCATGGACTCAACATGCCTCAAAGCAAATAGCTTGGGGTGTCTACTTTCCAAAATGGGGTCATTTGGGGGGGTTTTATGTCATCTGGGCATTTTATGGCCTTCAAAACTGTGATAGGTAGTGAGGAGTAAAATCAAAAATGTACGCCCTTAGAAATCCTGCAGGCAGTGATTGGTTTTCGGGGCCCCGTACGCGGCTAGGCTCCCAAAAAGTCTCACACATGTGGTATCCCCATACTCAGGAGAAGCAGCTAAATGTATTTTGGGGTGCAATTCCACATATGCCCATGGCCTGTGTGAGCAATATATCATTTAGTGACAACTTTTTGTAATTTTTTTTTTTTTTTTTTGTCATTGTTCAATCACTTGGGACAAAAAAAATGAATATTCAATGGGCTCAACATGCCTCTCAGCAAATTCCTTGGGGTGTCTACTTTCCAAAATGGGGTCATTTGTGGGGGTTTTGTACTGCCCTGCCATTTTAGCACCTCAAGAAACGACATAGGCAGTCATAAATTAAAGGCTGTGTAAATTCCAGAAAATGTACCCTAGTTTGTAGACGCTATAACTTTTGCGCAAACCAATAAATATACACTTATTGACATTTTTTTTACCAAAGACATGTGGCCGAATACATTTTGGCCTAAATGTATGACTAAAATTGAGTTTATTGGATTTTTTTTAGAACAAAAAGTAGAAAATATCATTTTTTTTCAAAATTTTCGGTCTTTTTCCGTGTATAGCGCAAAAAATAAAAACGGCAGAGGTGATCAAATACTATCAAAAGAAAGCTCTATTTGTGGGAAGAAAAGGACGCAAATTTCGTTTGGGTACAGCATTGCATGACCGCGCAATTAGCAGTTAAAGCGACGCAGTGCCGAATTGTAAAAAGTGCTCTGGTCAGGAAGGGGGTAAAACCTTCCGGGGCTGAAGTGGTTAACTTCTAATGACAGTTTGGGAGTAGGCAGGTGCATTTATAAAATTAGGAACAAGGGACACAAATAGAGTTGGAGCTTTGAGCTTCAAAACCACTATGGGATAATGGGGTTGTGCTAACTTGCCAAAAAATATAAAAAAAAAAAATATTTTATTGATATCACTATATCAGCCATTAGAAAGAAGAAGAGAATGTGCGCTGCATTTCGAGATTTCATAATTTGCCGCATCACGAATGTGCTATCTCCATTACGAACACTAGTTTTACAAATCCCACCGCTTCCGGCTGGATCTTGCTTCCGAGAATTGTTTGCAATTTGGACTTTAGTCCGAAAAGATTTGTGTACACACAATCAAACTAGCCGATGTAGGACTTTTGTTGCCGGAAAGTTTGTCTGTTTGCACAGCGAACATTTATCCGATGAAAACAGAAAAAAGTTTGTCCGATGGACCGTACACACGGTCAGATTTTTCCTTAAAACAGGTAATTTGCATATTTGTTGTCAAAAAGTCCGATCGTGTGTATGCGTCTTAACTCACATGCCACCTATGTGAAATTCTGGCACAACTTAGGCTGGCCATACATGACTCAAATCTCCTGCTGAACCACCCAAGATTTGAATCGTGTGTGGGCAGGCTGAGTATACCAAATTGATCGATCAACTTGGGTGAAACCAGCCTGCCGGATTCACTTGCGATTATTGCTAGCGGCTGCTATAGTCGCTAGCAATAATCACTGTCTTCTCTTGGTGGGAATGGCTCCCATCCCCGGGCACCACCTGCCGGGCGCAGACAACTCCTCGCCAGGAGGGGTTTCCCTGTCACCACTGTCTGTGTTGATGAGGGAAACCTGTGAATTTCTTTCATGCAAACCGTGGTTGCAGAAAAGGGAATCACACTGTCTATGGCCTACCTTAATTGACTGGTGGTGCAACTGTAGCACCCTGTAGTTTAGGCAGGGAGTTCCTCACAAATTTACTTGCCAGGAGTAGTTATCCTGGTTGATTGATAGAGATCTATTGATTTCTCCATAAGTTTGGCCTTGTTTCACTTTTCTCTTCTACCACTAGGTAGCTGGGTACTTGGTGGTACTATATATGAGAAGGGCAACCCAAGGTCAGGTTATGGGTATGTGGGGTATCTCAGCCAATGGACAGGGGTTTTCTTGAATCCCTTGGCCTGCTGGGAGAACCTATATATTCGGGTGGAGTCAGGTGATCTATGTTCTGTGCCACCTGGACGGCAGTCTGGGTGGACCTGTGTCTTATTGCCCAGGCTGCTAGGGTAGAGATTGGGCCTCTCTCGGGTAAATCTGGCTGCTAGGCTGTCTGAGGGCCTGTCCAGAAGCAAGAGAGCAGCGCAGGGTTGGGACTGCAGCTTGCAGTCCAATCAAAAGTGACAGTTCTGCCGGCCAGAGAACCTGTCGTGGTCGGAGCTAAGTGCTCATTTTAAAGGCTTATATGCATGGTATTGTCTTAAAAAGTGTTTGGGGAGCTGGGTTCTGCCCCAGGGGAAATGAATCAATGCAAAAAAAAGTTTTAAAAACGTCCGTTTTTTCGGGAGCAGTGATTTTAATAATGCTTAAAGTGAAACAATAAAAGTGTAATATTCCTTTAAATTTCATACCTGGGGGGGGGGTGTCTATAGTATGCCTGTAAAGTGGCTCATGTTTCACATGTTTAGAACAGTCTGACAGCAAAATGAAATTTCTAAAGGAAAAAAAGTCATTTAAAACTACTAGCGGCTATAATAAATTGTCGGTCCGGCAATACACATATTGCCCTGTACACACGGTCGGATTTTCCGACGGAAAATGTGTGATAGGACCTTGTTGTCAGAAATTCCGACTGTGTGTGGGCTCCATCACACATTTTCCATCGGAACTTCCGACACACAAAGTCCATGGATTTTGTTGTCAGAATGTCCGATCAATGTCCGACCGTGTGTACAGGGCATAACAGTTCATTGATAAAAATGGCATGGGATTTCCCCACAGGGGAACCCCAAACCAAAATTTAAAAAAAATGTGTGGGGGTCCCCCCAAACTCCATACCAGGCCCTTCAGGTCTGGTATGGATATTGAGGGGAACCCCCGTGCCAAAATTTAAAAAAAATGGCTTGGGGGTCCCCCTCAAAATCCATACCAGACCCCTTAGGTCTGGTATGGATTTTAAGGGGAACCCCGCACCAAAATAAAAAAAAATGGTGTGGGGTCCCCCCAAAATATCCATACCAGACCCTTATCTGAGCACACAACCTGGCAGGCCGCAGGAAAAGCGGGGGGGGTGAGAGAGTGCCCCCCCTGAACCGTACCAGCCCACATGCCCTCAACATTGGGAGGGTGCTTTGGGGTAGCCCCCCAAAGCACCTTGTCCCCATGTTGATGGGGAGAAGGGCCTCATCCCCACAACCCTTGCCCGGTGGTTGTAGAGGTCTGCGGGCGGGTGACTTATCGGAATCTGGAAGCCCCCTTTAACAAGAGGACCCCCAGATCCTGGCCCCCCTGTGTGAATTGGTAATGGGGTAAAAATGTACCCCTACCATTTTACAAAAAAAGTGTCAAAAAAGTTTAAAAAAAGGCAATAGACGGTTTTTGACAATTCCTTTATGAATGTCTTCTTCTTTCCCCGCTTCTTCTTCCATCATCTTCTGGTCTTCCTTCGGCATTCTTCTTCTTCCTCCATCTTGTTCTTCCCCCACTTCTTCCTCCTATCTTCCTCCGGCTTCTTCTTCTCCGCTTCGTCCTCCGATCTGCCTCAATGGGAGTGACGCTTTGTGACGCTTCTGTTCAGGTGACAGCTCTTATATAACGGAGGGTGGGGCCACCCGGTGACCCCACCCCCCTCTGACGCACGGGGACTTCCCTATGGCTTTCTCCGTGTTGTCAGAGGGGGGCGGGGTCACCCATTTACATAACACGGGGAAAGCCATAGGGAAGTCGGAGCGGAGAAGAAGATGCCGGACGAGAAAACCGGAGGAAGAAGCGGAAGAAGATAGAAGAAGAAGCGGGGAAGGAAGAAGACATTAATAAAGGAACTGTCAAAAACCGTCTATTGTCTTTTTTTAACATTTTTAAAACTTTTTTTGTGCAATGGTAGGGGTACCCCATTACCAATTCACACAGGGGGAGGGCCAGAATCTGGACGCTTATTGACATTTTTTTTACCAAAGACATGTGGCTGAATACATTTTGGCCTAAATGTATGACTAAAATTGAGTTTATTGGATTTTTTTTATAACAAAAAGTAGAAAATATTTTTTTCAAAATTTTCGGTCTTTTTCTGTTTATATCGCAAAAAATAAAAATCGCAGGCAATCAAATACCATCAAAAGAAAGCTCTATTTGTGGGAAAAAAAGGATGCAAATTTTGTTTGGGTACAACATTGCATGGCTGCGCAATTACCAGTTAAAGCAGCGCAGTGCCAAATTGTAAAAAGTCCTCCGGTCATTGAGCTGCCAAATGGTCCGGGGCTCAAGTGGTGAAGGCTCTGTCCATATATGCTAATTGGATGCATTTTGAACTGCATTTGATTTGCCTGACATGTGAAATAACATTGACTTCCATTGAAGCTGTTCACATATATGCGGTACATCCACATTGCAAATTTAAAAAGAGACCTGTGTGTTTTCTGATCACTGTGGTGCAGTTCAGGTACGAATTCCAGGCTCATTGAGTTCTATGGAAACACACGTGTTCAGTTGTGCTTAGAAGTCAGTTCAGGATTATGTTCAGGATTCAGTTTAGGATTTCAGCACAGATTGCTCTCATACTATAGGAGTTGACACCTTTTATTTATGTATTGGCGAGCACTGAAAACACAGCTGTGACAAAAATGAAGTAGCACCTTAAAAAAAAAAATCTGTATTTGCTTTTTTTTTTTTCTTTTATAATGCATTTTATTGAGTAAAAAAAAAAGTAAGCACACACGTGCATATTATCTCAGTTCAGGATATACAGAAGATTAAGGTTAGAAGATTTACTGACATATAATTACACACATAGGTTGGACTTGATGGACTTGTGTCTTTTTTCAACCTCACCTACTATGTAACTATGTTAGGAAGCATAAACAGGGATATGGTATTTTTAAAGCGGAGTTCCACCCATATAAAAGTCAGCAGCTACAAAAAGTGTAGCTGCTGACTTTTAATCGGACACTCACCCATCCCACAGTCCAGCGATGCGGGCGAACAAAGCCCCGCTCCTCTCCCCCTTCTCTCTGTGGCGCCGGCATTGTCACTGTGGGTGCCCGGCTGTGGCTTCACAGCCGTGCACTTACTGCGCATGCGTGAGCCGTGCTGCACACTGTGACTGGCTGGGCAATCATCTGGGACCTGTGACGTGTCCCAGATGGTTCCCAAGAGGGAGAGGGGAGAGGTGAACTTCCGTCCGGCACCGCGGTGCCCCGGGAGGAAGTGAGTGCTGGATCTCTCTAAAAAGAGGGTATCCGCTCCCCACCCCAAAAAAAATTACATGCCAAATGTGGCATGTCAGGGGGTCACCTTCACTTAAAGAGGAAATTCCATTTTTGGGTGGAACTCCGCTTTATGTGACAAAATGTATAGAACAAAGATTGCAAACAATAAACAATGATCTGCTCTGCACACTGTCAAAGCGTGTGCATATACAGTATTTAGAAATTGTTACAAAATAAAAGATTGTGGTGTAGAGAGTGAAAGTCATTATCACTTCTTCCCCTTCCCCTTTTTTGCTGAGCAAAGGAGCATCTTATTCACCAAACATTTACAGCCATTACTATGTATAACTTTGTCAGATGTCCAATTGAGGACTATGGCTTAAAGTGTTACTAAACCCACTACAGTAAAATCAGTCTGTATATGCAGTAAAGCATGCTCACTGTGAAACCTAAGGGGTTAATCCTCTGCATTTAGGTGTGCACCCCTAATCTCAAACACACATGCCTTTCTCTGCAGCCTCAGCTGCACTGGACAGTGAATGAATGGGAAGTGCTCTGTGCTAAGCAGGTTCCTGTTCATTCACAAACTGAAGCATAGTAAAAAACAGTTTACTATGCTGCAGCTATGATTGAGCACACAGAATGTGTTCCTTTTCTAAATGAACACAGTGAAGGGGCAGATAAACGACATATTGATTAGCCCCTTTCCCTACTCTCTATCCTGAATTATGTAAAAAGGCTGTTTAATCATGCATGCACAGATCCTCCTCTACGTGCACTGTCTCCAAAACATGTCCGGATTGTAGTGATATAGTAGTGTAGTAGATGATTATTTATTTTTATAATGTGAGTAATTTCCAGCAGCAACCTGATTCTTCCAGAGAGATGCACTTTATTGCAACTTCAGACAGAACAAAGTCCACAAGATACTTGCAACAGATGACAAAATCCAACAAAGTAAATAAAAGATAGGTGACAGGCTATTTGTGCAGCATTCATACATCTTTAGAGAACCCAGTTCCTTCTGTCACCTTCATGGAGAATGAAAATACTGATTGTATAAAAGGGAAAAAGGCGTGCTACTATGTAAGGTTAAAACCTGAAAAAACCTTAAGTGAATAATGATATTGTTCACAAAAACAAATTGATATAACAAAATTGAACAGATAACAATATAAATACGTGCATAAAACGTCCAAGTGAAAATTCTTAATGAATAAAAATCACATAATATACGCAAACCTATAAGTGTACAAAGTCCACATGAGGTAATCTGTGAATCCAATCCAAAGGTGAAAAAAGGATTAAGCCCCTTACACACGATGAAAAAATTGTACGAAAAATACCACTTTTGGATAGAGCGTTCGATCTAATCATTAGTACATGGCTGACACATCCAATTTGGGCCTGTCGTACGAAATTTATAGAAGGAACAAGTTTGAAATTTTTTTCAGTTTGTGAACTCAACGAACGATCATCGTATCAATAGTATGGTCATACGAAAATACAAAATCGTACGAAAATAATAATAGAGAAGTGCGCATGATCGGAAACAAAAGAAAGAACGGGAAACAAAACCACAAAAAGTAAACAAAGATCGTGGGAATGAAAAAAAACCCTTTTTCCATTGCTATCTGATATTTCCAATCTTACAACATGCATTCTTGAGCATTCTGAAGTCTCTGCTCCTCTGGTGCAGAGACTTAAGTGACTGGCTCATTGTTCTGTGTACAGCACTGTGGTATATGTCAGAGCTATATAAATGTATAATAATACTAATAATAGAGTGTGACAGCAGGTGGACATTAGAGTGCAAGTTCCTCTGGTGCAGAGACTGATGTGACTGGCTCATTAGACATCAGTTGGGGGGGGGGGGGGGGTGATGTTCTGTGTATACATGCAGTGTGCTCCGTGTGACTGTTCTGTGCATGTTGAGTGTCATATACAACAGTGCACTTCTAGTCAAACCCAAACACATTAGCGGCGCACAGCAATATATGTTGTTTGTAGTAAACGATACATATATGTTACAATTTGATAACGTTTCTAATCATATGAATATAATCACAAGAATCCGCAGAGTTCCCCCTTTAAATCTGAATCCACAGAGTTTCCCTTTTACTTGTAAGGTGGGACTCTGTGGACTCTGATGTAAGGGAGAACTGTGGGGACTCCCATAAGGGGTGCTCTAAGAACCCTGATTTACTAATTCAGAAGCAGGAGAGAGAAGGGGGTAGACTTCAATCACAAACAGGGATGGATGGTGAGCTCACTCACCCCTTGACAGTCCGCACCTCTCATCCAGATGTATCTGAGGCTGTAGGTCATCAAATTTACATCCCCCACTTTCCTTTTTTAAGGCACAGCGCCTGGGATTGGAGTGTGGGCGGACACAGAGGGGTAGAGGTGGGAGGAAGAAGTGCAGATCGAGCCCTCTCTCCTCTCCCATCTGCATGTAGGGAGGATTGGTGATGGATTTGGGCAGTATCAAAGAGTGTCACAGACACACTCAGCTTGAACAACTGCAGCCAGCAACCATGCTAGGAGACCATAGTCCAGTCTGAATAATGTGTCCGGGTTTGCAGACATTTTGAACCCCGGACACACGATACCAAACCCAAAATGTCCAGGTGAATCCAGGACATGTGGTAACCCTAATTATAGGTGGGGTAGAGCAGCAAGCACACCCATCCCTGGAACAGCAGAGGAACACGAACTGGAGTCAGCACATTGTCCCGGGACCGGCAGCCAGAGGGGTGTGTGCACTGTTCGTGGGCAGAGAGGCCATGTTCACAATCATTTTATAGCGAGAGGATGACTAGTGGCAGTAGATTGCTGGGTAGGACTGGCTGAAACAGATAAGGATTCACAGATGGCAACTGATGATGGCACTGATATGCGCCACTGATGGGCACTTATAGGTCACACTAATGAGGCGGTGTTTGATCACATATGTGTATAGAAGTAGAAGCAAGAGCACATGAGCACAAAGTACATTTCATAAGAAGAAGTGATGAGCAAGAAAAAAATGTTATTTAACTTTTTCTAAACAAGGCTATAATGTAATATAATATTTCTCCAAGCGTCTTCCAGGACAGCCCATGAGACCTTGGGCTCCTCCTACCAGGACAGGAAACACGTCACCCCCACCAGATAAAAGGGCGGTCCTCCAGGCCCATGTCAGTTATTTGTGTTTCCTCCGGACGGGGGGGTAACATGTTCATGGAACCTGCTCCCATAGGCCTTATAAGCAGGGGCTTTGTATGGCTATTTTCTGGGGCATATCACTTACCTCTTCCTCTGCCAGAAGCAGCACACCGCTGGGGAGGTTGGCTGTGCTGCTGTTCCCTGTCCTCAGTGCCTGGAGAGGGCCAGGACCGGTGTGAGGTCGTGCCCCTAGCGCAGTGCATTGCACTATAGCTCAGCTGAGCTTCGGTTGTCCTTCCCTGCCGACAGCGTGGCTGATCTGAGCAGGGAATGGAGGAAGCAGCAGCGCTTGAGGGGGCGGAGCTATTGCGCTCCAAGCTGGCCCACAGGAAGTGCCTGGAGAGGGTTACTTCCGGGGCATATGACCTCATCATCGGGCGTCGGAGACGAGGTTCCAGTCTTCATAAACGGCGCGAACAGAGAACGCTGGCTGCTGGTGTTTCTTGGTGTTAAGCAGCCAGGCTGTGGATGACCAAGAGGGGCAGAATGGATCCTCCTGCAGTACCTGCACAGGCAGCGGATGCAGTTCCCAACACCAGCACCTCACAGGTAAGCCTGGGGTGTTCTGTCACCACCTTGCTATCCCTGTGAGTGTTCCCTTCTCCTCCCCCCTCTGTAGTAGTGGGTGTAAGGGGACACATTTCCTCCCTCCTGCACGTGGTGTTACGGAGTGATTGGGTGGCTTTAATTACATTGTGGTCATTTATTTTTGTCTTGCAGACCAAGACTCAGGACAAGGCCCAAGCGCAGCCACTTAAAAGGAAATGTGCGGTTTGCGCAAACAAATTGAGCTCCTCATGGAGCAAAGCAGTTTGTCGCTCCTGTATAGAAGGCCTAGTAAAGGATGACCCGGTTGCCTCTTGCCAGAAGATGCTTACTTCTGTTAGGGATGAGCTTGCGTCCACCTTCAGTTCCTTTAGAATGCTTATTGACAAGCTCCAGACTCCAGCAGAGAGTCCGTCTTCACTGAAGGCGTCAGTAAGCACTCCGCAGCAGGCAGAGAGTGAGGACTCTGAGGCTGAGGTCAGATCTACCCGTTCTTCTCTGGAAGAATCAGGGTCAGATACAGAGCCCAGAGATAGAGAATCCACTCGAGGCTCAAGATTTAAGTTATCTGTGGAGGATGTAGATGACTTATTAAAGGCTATCTATACTACCCTTGAATTAAAAGAGGAAGAGGTTCAGTTATCCAAACATGATCTTATGTATAAAGGATTGCATAAGAGAAAATTGAGAGTTTTTCCAGTTCATAGTTCTTTGGTTGATACTATTAAACTGGAATGGGATAATCCTGAGAGAAAACCATTCTTCTCTAGTAACCTAAAAAGGAGGTTTCCTTTTGATGAGGACACTGCACAGCCATGGAATAAGAATCCCAAGTTAGACGCACCTCTTTCAAAGGTTTAAAAAAACTCAGACCTGGCATTCGATGATATGGGTACGCTTAAGGATCCCATGGACAAGAGGGGGGATATCCTTCTCCACAGAGCCTGGGACTCAGCAGTTGGAAACCTGAAACCAGCTCTGGCTTCCACTTGTGTAGCCAGAAATCTGGAGGTTTGGTTGACTCAGATTCAGTCACATCTGTCAGCAGGTACCCCCAGAGAGCAAATTTTAAAGTCTTTTCCTCTCCTATTTCAGGCAGTGGGTTTTTTGGCAGATTCTTCCGCTGAGTCGGTAAGAATGTCAGCCAGGACTTCGGCTCTAGTGAACTCGGCCAGGAGAAGCCTTTGGCTTAAGACCTGGTCAGGGGACTCGGCCTCCAAGTTGCGCCTTTGTGGCCTTCCTTTAACTGGCGATCATTTATTTGGCCCAGGTCTACAGGAGGCACTGGAACGCACGGCTGATAAGAAAAAGGCGTTTCCAGAGAAAAAGAGAGTTCAGACAGCCCGAAAATTTTTTCGTGGCCAAAGCAGGCAACAGAGTCCTAGAGAAAAGGACAGCAGGCCGAAAAAGCATTGGACTGGGCACAAAGGCAGAGGCAAAGGGGGAGTGCTGTTTAACCCTCCTCAACAGCCCGCCAAGCCGCAGTGACTTGTGTTCCCCAGTGGGAGGGAGATTGAGGGCCTTCATCCCACAGTGGGCAGAAGTCACTCTGAGCCCCTTCGTCCTGGACCTAGTGACCAACGGGTACAGGCTGGAGTTTGTTCACCAACCACCAGAACGTTTGTTGGTCACATTTCCTCCACAAGATCGGGAGAAAGCGAGGGCTCTGGGTCTCCAGATCGGAGACTTATTAGATCAAAAAGTACTGATTCCTGTTCCTCAATCGGAGCAGGGCAAGGGATTCTATTCCCATGTATTTGTGGTCAGAAAGCCGGCAGGAAAGTTTCGACTTATTCTGAATCTCCGGACCTTAAACAAGTCCATCAGATACAAGCATTTCCGTATGGAGACGGTTTTTACAATCAAAAACCTACTATACCCAAACTGCTTTATGGCCGCGTTGGACTTAAGGGATGCTTATCTTCACATCCCTATCCATCCAGCCTTCCAAAAGTTTTTGAGATTGGCAGTGAAGACGGGTATGGGGACCCGACATTTTCAATTTCAGGCCCTCCCCTTCGGTCTTTCCTCAGCCCCACGCATCTTTACGAAGGTGTTGGGGGAAGCGCTGGCTCCACTAAGATTAAAGGCAATAACGGTTATCCCTTACTTAGACGACCTCCTGATAGTGGCAAAATCATACCAAAGGCTGTTGGAGGATCTCCAGGCTGTACAGGACTTCTTACAGTCCCTAGGCTGGCTAATAAACAAAGAAAAATCGTCCTTGATTCCGGCCCAGAAAGTAACTTATCTGGGTTACGATTTTTGCTCAGTGAACCAAAGAGTTTTCCTTCCTCAGGAGAAGATTACCAAAGTGTCCCAGACTTTGTCAGCATTGCAGACCAACCAGTCGGTCTCTCTGAGACAGGTGTCGAGGGCAGTGGGTCTTATGACCTCATGTTTTCCCGCAGTACCATGGGCGAGACTCCGTCAGCGTCCGTTACAAAGGTTTCTTTTAAGAAACTGGGACAGGCACGTCAGGTCCCTGGAGTCAAGGATCTGGCTTCCCGACAGGATAAAAAGAAGCCTGTGGTGGTGGAGAGCTGGTCAGCACCTAGCAGGAGGTCTCCCATGGTCCTTTCCCATTTCCCGAAGGATTACCACGGATGCGAGTTCCTGGGGATGGGGGGCCCACCTCAGCAATGCAGTAGCACAAGGAGAGTGGTCCCCAGAGGAGGCAAGGGCCTCATCCAATCAAAGAGAGCTGCTTGCAGTCCAGAGAGCCCTCCAGTCTTTTCAGATGGAGATCAGGGGTCACAACCTCCAAATTCTGTCAGACAATATAGCGACAGTCGCGTATATCAACAAGCAGGGAGGCACGAGAAGCCGGAGGCTTCAGTCCATTGCCCAGGAGATCCTTTCATGGGCAGAGGGGAATCTAGCCTCTATTTCTGCTGTACACCTGAAGGGGACAAACAATTGCCTGGCAGATTATCTCAGCCATCACAGAATAGACCGAGACAACTGGTCCCTTCATCCCGAAGTCTTTGCAGACCAAACCAAGAGATGGGGTTATGCCGTAGCGGATTTGTTCGCAAACCGAAACAACCCCAAGACGGAGATATTCTTTTCCATGAACCCGGCAGACCAAGCCTTGGGGATCGATGCTCTGGCAAACCCGTGGCCTCCAGGCCTATGTTATGCCTTTCCGCCAATCAGACTGATTCCAGAAGTCCTCCGGAAGTTTCGGCTGGAAGAGACAGATCTGATTCTAATTACCCCGTTTTGGCCCAAGAGGCCATGGTTTTCCCTGCTACAGTCTCTGGTTTCAGAGCCTCCGTGGAGTCTTCCGAACAGGGAAGACTTATTATTGCAGGGTCCAGTATCACACCCTCAGGTGGTTTCCTTAAACTTGACGGCCTGGTATCTGAAGAAAAGATACTGAGCGCCCAAGGGTTCTCTGACAAAGTAGTCAGGACTCTCGTTAATTGCAGGAAGCCGGTTACTAGAGCCATATATTCCAAAGTTTGGAAAAAGGTTTAACTCATGGTTATCTGAAAATGATAGATTAACTCATGATATTCCGTCTATTTTGGAATTTTTCCAAGAGGGTGTCGACAAAGGTCTTTCTGTCAGTACCTTAAAAGTACAGGCGGCAGCTATTAGTGTGTTCCTCCAGTTTTCTCTCCTGGAAAATCCCACTATAGCCAGATTTTTCAAATCTATCTCTAGGGCCAGACCAATAGTAGTGAGAAGCTGTCCCTAGTACTTCAAACTCTGGTAGAATTTCCGTTTGAACCTCTGGAAAGTATGTCAGTTAAGTTACTTACATTAAAAACTGTGTTCCTTATAGCTGTTACCTCAGCTCGTAGGGTAAGTGAGTTGCAGGCCCTATCAGTAAGGGAGCCCTTCCTCACGATTTTTGAGGATCGAGTTGTGTTACGAATTGATCCAGGTTTTTTGCCCAAGGTGGCAAGTACATTCCACCGATCTCAGAACATTGTATTGCCAACCTTTTGTAGTTCGCCACAGGGCGACTTAGAAAGAAAATTTAGTTTTCTAGATGTAAGAAGGATTCTCTTGGTCTATTTTGAGGTCACGAAGACCTTTAGGAAAACTGATGCCTTGTTTGTCCTCTTTTCTGGAGTTCACAAGGGGAATAGTGCACCTAAAGCCACATTGGCTAGATGGATAAAGCAAGCCATCTTGGAAGCTTACAAAATTAGGGAGGTCCCTACACCTTTTGTTACTGCGCACTCAACTAGAGCCTTGTCTACGTCTTGGGCTGAGAGGGCTGGTGCCTCACCGGAACAAATTTGCAGGGCTGCCACTTGGTCCAGTTACTCGACCTTCATTAAACATTATCGCCTGGATCTCCTATCAGCTCAGGAGCAGGCGTTTGGTCGTAAGGTCCTTCAGGCAGTTGTCCCTCCCTAGACTGGTAAGTTCTGGCTCATCATCTCATGGGCTGTCCTGGAAGACGCTTGGAGAAAAGCTGAGTTAGACTTACCGGTAACTCCTTTTCTGAGAGTCTTCCAGGACAGCCGGATTCCCACCCGGTATTGTCTGAAGTTATGTGTATTATGCATATGTTTTGCAGGGTCCTACGGTTCTTGAGAATACTGACATGGGCCTGGAGGACCGCCCTTTTATCTGGTGGGGGTGACGTGTTTCCTGTCCTGGTAGGAGGAGCCCAAGGTCTCATGGGCTGTCCTGGAAGACTCTCAGAAAAGGAGTTACCGGTAAGTCTAACTCAGCTTTTTTGACGCATCTGTTCCCTAATATAATAACATATGATTTTACAATATATTTTTTTATTTAATCGTTTATATATTCGCAGATCAGCAGTATGTAAAAACAATATTAACAGTTATATTAACAATATTAAACACAATTTTATTAAACTTTAATGATTATTACAAATAATGAGCAAAAACAATACAATGGCTCAACTGTAGCTCAACAAGAAGGGATAAAGATTTACAGCTGTGCGTAGCTATAATCATGCGACCACTGTGGCCTTTCTCCAGGAGCATATTGCCAATGTGTGCCCTGTTGCTGTAATGCTTGGGATACTATGGGATTGTGTAGAACCTGGAGGAGCAACATCTCGGCCAGCTGTCATTGCTCAGTACACATAATTTATAGTTGGTTAGCTAAAACAATGGCAAAGCCATCTGAGTCATCCAGTTTTCTCTGTAAGGCAGCAGCTGCCTGAGCAAGAAATGCAGAGGTACCATCCAAATTTTTCCTCTTCTTTCCTCTTGGCTCAGGTTTTTGTGAAACGGTTGTAGTAATTGCCTCCGTGTTGTCCTGGGTGGTATATAAAATGATCAATTTAATAATATTGTACAGCTATATTACATGATGACATGCATCTTTTTTCAATTAACTATGGATTTTGAAACAACTCACGGATTACAAGAGAAAACATATCTGCCCAATATGATGATATTAACACATATCCATCACTGTGTGCATTACATACCTCACGGACCATAATTGTAGTTACCTGTGTCAATAATTCTTCACCAGAGTTTTCTAGATCCTGTTCCAGGGAGAGACAATCATTAGGTATTGGTGAAGCTGCAGAGGTTGATGGCAGAGTACTAATTGAAGCTCTTGCGTCAATCATAGTGGTAAGGAACTGTAAATTTTCAAAGTACCATAAGTGTGGTACATATACATCATCCCTTCCAGCACCTGATTTTTGTGATGCTCTGATTTTATGCAGCTCTTTTTTAAATACAGTCCTCAGATTCTCAATTTTTTTTGTAACATAATCCATTGTTGGATTCGGGCAAACAGCTTTGCATAATTCTATACGTTTTTCTAGAGCCTCATGCCTTTTGTTACGGTTGTAGTATCAATTTTCTGTACATTTCAATAAACTGAATAAGAAAATCAGGCCTGGTGAATTTGTCCACCATACCTAGAAAGGAAAAACAAATAAATGCTCAGCATTTTGTAAAAAACATGCTTCTAGACATATATAGTTCCCAACTGTCCCTGATTCAGAGGGCCTATCCCTGATTTAAAGCAAATTCCCTCTGTCCCTCTTTCCTCCTCATTTGTTTCTCATTTTGGTCAGAACTATATAGTCACATACAAATTAATAGACTTATTTTATCTTTTAGAAAGTATTTCCCAGTGCTAAACCTTTCTTCCAAGTTATTCATAGCTGAATCTGTAAATTTCATTATCGAAGAATAAAAGCACTTGTGGGTGTTCCCTATGCCTACAATACGTTTTCAATTAGGTGTCCCTAGTTCAGACATCAAAAAAGTTTTGGTGTGTATGTTTGTTTAAATACACACATATATATATCAAAAATAATAGTTATCACACACAAGCAAAACTAACATAAAGAACAGAATCTACCTTCTTTTGTTCGAGATTCCAATGCTGAAAGATCGCTGGACCTTGAAAGATCGCTGGGCCTGAAAGATCGTTCACCAAAATGGTATCCTTCAACCTTCTTTCTGCAAGCAAGACACTGTCTGTGTGCTCCTAGCTCTGCCCCTGTCTGATGATTTGCGCTGCTGTGTATACGTTTGTGATGCGCTATCTGTGACACCAACCCCCGGACCACTGAGGCACTATGGTGGACATGGCTTCTGAGAAAGTTCCCAAAAGACATCATAAAAAGGAGAACAAGCACCATGATTGGGGTTATATTCAGAAGGACAGAGAAGACCAGGCTCCTGCAATAAAGATTAAAGCAAGTTCTATGTCTAGAGCAGAGATGGTGGACATGGTGTTCATGCTTGAAAAACATGATTATGATGGCAAGAAGAATAATTATGAGAGGCCTAATACCAGGAAGGATATAATTCTCGAAAAGGTGATTGAACTCCTTGAAAGGAAACATGGTGTTAATCGTTCAAAGGACCAATTAAGGAAGCGCTGGTCAGACTTGAAACTTCGAGAACATAACCAATTCAAGCAAATTCATGTTACCATCCAGAAAAGTAAGGAAGCCTTTTTTTTACATTTAAGATCATTATGCGATGGTGTTTGGGATTTCTCAAATGTTAATTTTGTATGTTTTGTATTTTTCAGTAGTGCATTTTAAACACTTTCTATTACATTATGTTTGGCAGGAAGGAAAATGAAGTTATCAAAGAAAAGAAAAAGAGTACATGGCCAGCATGCAAGTACATCATGTGTACAAGACACAGAGCCTGAAGATCATGGTCAATCGACAACTCCTCCAGGTACTACAATAGTTCATAATGGTTCCAAATAAAAGTGCTGTGTAATGTTTCTTACTTTTTAAATTTACAGTCCATTTTACCTAATGCATATTCCTTTATAATCTGGACAGATCCTAGCAAAAAGAGAAGACTGGATATGGACAAAGATGTGGTAATTTGCCTATCAAGCCAGGGGCCCTCTATTGCTGTTGGCACAGACTACATTGCAGAGAAAGACAGTGGTCACATGACCTTGGAGGAATTGTCAAATCTACCCGAACAAGGTATGTCTATGCATTTTGGATACATAATCGATAATGGATCTATAATTATGTTCTATTAAAAGAGAAATTTTTTTTGTTTTTTTTTCTTTTTTTTTGGCTATCCATACTTACCTCGGTGGATGCAACATCAGGCTGATGCTGCATCTGTCCCCTGGCGTCTCTGCACTGAGAACCAAGCCACCGAACACCGCCGATGGGTCGGTTCTCAATCCTCCCTGAGCAGAGCGATGCTGACTGTCAGTCAGCATCACTTCTGCTCTACTTCTCCACGCTCATTGAAGGGGCGGGGAGCGGCTTTGACAGCGTCTCAGCTGCTCGCTGAGACTGCCATCAATCAGGGCAGCTGGCGGATCCAGACCTGGAAGTCTGGATGATGCGCTATCCCGACTGATGGCAGTGACGTCAGCGGAGACTGGACTTCAGACCGCTCTCTGCTGAAAACGGGCCACAGGAGTTCAAAACTAATTGCACTCCTGTTAACCAGTAGAGATGCCCAGCCTAAAAAGTTCATGCTGGGCTTCTCATTTAAATTATAACAGTAAAAAATCATTCATTATGGGTATTAGTGATTACATGACTTGTAGCAGAGAAGCTATTCCATTCTCTTTATGTCTTTGGATCAGTAAATACATTACAATACAGATAGCATGTAAATTATAGGAATAATAAAAAATTGATGACGTTTTGAATATTCCAGCTTAAGTTGTTGTCTTTTCAAATGAGATATCATTGGTTGAAGATGATCAGCAATTTAAAGATGTACATAGTGATGGTGATGGCACAATGTGCACCAACAATCCTGAAGATCGCTTGGAGAGCTCGTCACGTTCACGTAATGTACAATCAATTATCTAAGTGATTTATTTTCTAAACGTATGTAAAAACTTTAGGTAACAATTGAGTTATGGAGCTTCAAGCATAGCTCCACCCAAAGGTGGAATTTTCGCTTATCTGCTCCCCCCCCCCCCCCGTTTCACATTTGGTACCCTTTAGGGAGAGGGGGGAGCAGATAGTCATTGACAGGTACCCTGTTCCTACTCTCTGGAGACCTTGCCGTGGCGTAATATGGCAGACGCTCCTCCTCCTTCCCTTCTGCTGAATGAGCCTATAGATTTCATCGTTCTTCACACATGCACAGTAGAGACCCGGCCATGAAGCCAAATGGCTACACTGCATGGTCTACTTACAGGCAATGGTGCTTGAAGAACCCACCAGCTGATGGTAACATCATCTGCGGTGTCTACATCATTGAACTCCAGGACATTAAAAGTCAGCAGGTACAATGGTACAATATGTGTAGCTGTTGACCTTTATTTTTTAAGCTCACTGTAAAGTACCTATATTGCTCAGGTTTATTAGTGACTGGAGGCGATGCTGCATACAAAATGAGGGAGAGTCCACTATTGTGCACGTTAGTTCTAGATTGTATTATCTGTTATATGATTATTACATATATTGTGCACATCAATTCTACTTGCTCTCTTCCACATATGTTGACACACCAGCGGGAGTTCTAATCAAGTACTTTACAGAAGGGATGTGCCAGAAGGCCTTTTGGGGATCCTAGAAGAGAGGAAACAGGGCAGTGCGGTGTACCTGCAGCTTCTCTGCAGGTTTGCTGCACTTGGCATAGATTCTTATAGACTTCTATTATATTCTGCTATTTTAGCAGCTTGAACAAGTACTGCTCCTGTGAAAAGCGATCCTAGTGTGTTAGGTGGTGAGGAGGCGATATCAACCTCTCTAGGTTGCCTAACCCGGTATTAATATATGTTTTAAACCCATGTAGTTCATTAGAATATCCATTTTGTTAATTATTCCTTTTTTCAGAACACGTTTTCAACGCATCCTTAGTTGGCCAAATGTCATCTGCATTGTTGCAGTGCTGCACGGAACTACAGACAATTAAGGATCGCACTTCATCTATTATCTGTCGCTTGCAATATCTTCTTGATATTTTAGGAAAAATTGGGAAAGATTATATTAGATTTTTTTACTTTTTCTCTGAGTAGTTTACCAAATGTTTTTTGTGCAGTTGTTTGTGTTGTTGAGCGTCTTTACGTTTGTTTGTTTTCGGTATACTGTTTACAGACAAGCACATATCAATTTTTTGGTCAGTCGACGCGCACTATCGGCACTGCACTTTTGCAAGAAAATATGCGGGCCATTGGCACATAGGCACGGTTGCCACGAAGATACATATTGACTTGCACTAGATGTCAGGGCAGAATCGTATTGAATCTGCCTGTGACCAAAAATATAAATATTGTTAATGGCACATTTTGGATTTTTTTTTAATATTATAATAAATAATGTATACATTGGAACCTTGGATTAGGAGCATGATCCGTTTCAGGAGAATGCTTGTAATCCAAAGCACTCTCATATCACACCGAGTTTTCCTATAGAAGTCTGGGCAGGGGCGCTTTAGGAACAGTGTATACACCGCTCCTACAGTGCCTCACAAATGCTGCTTGAAGGACTTTTTTGGCGTCCTGCCAGTGCACAGCTCCAGTGTGAAAGCACTCGGGCTTTCACACTGAAGTGAAAGGAGAGGCTCTTGACAGGCGCTATTTTTAGCTCTATAGCGCATGTAAAGCACCTCAGTGTAAAAGCAGCCGAAGGGGTTACTCGTAATTGCAATGCAAGGAGTACTTTGTGGAATACCATTGTTCTCTAGATTTTTGTTAACTAAATCAGGATACAGAAAAAAATTAAAGGAGATAATGTTCATATTGTTTAAATTTGCTATTGATAATTAAAAAGAATAATAAGAATGGGAATGTTATTGATCTTCCCCTTGTAGAGGCCAGGACAACAAGTAGGCATGTCCATGATTACAGGACAATATGTCAATTATAAAAAAATAGAATACAAAAAAATATGTTTCTCTATACAAAAAAGACATATTTTTTTTTAATTGTGGAATCGTGGATCTACTTTTCCTCTATGTGCACCAACATTGTTTTTTCAAGTTCAATAAAAACATTTGCTATGAGATTTTTTTGTTTGTCTTTTATTAAAATGTTTGTACTGGATTTTGAGATTTTTTACATAATTGATTTTAATGCAATATTTGTGCCTTTTTGGTTGCTGATGATTTTTTTTTTAAATTACCACATATGTAAGTAAACCAAGGGGTTGTAGAAGTTAATTAACAATAAAATTAAAAAAACTTACAGAATCGCACAAAGAGTGACCAGGAATCGACTCTATTCAGGCCCCCCCACTGGTGCTGCTCGTGCCCCAGCAAAGCCAGCAAGACCCAGAAGTGAGAGGATAAAGGTTTGCAGCCGTGCACGGCACTAGATAGAATTAGGTCTCAGGTAATTAAAGTATGGCTGAGGAAGCAACGCTGACACCTAAACAGTTTTAACCCTGGCACAGAATACATAATTTACAAACCCTAGGCAATGTTTCAGTTGGTATAACTGCTGATGAAACTGGCACTGACACTTTAACAGCCCTTCAAACAATATAACATTTATTGTATATGTTGTAAAACTGTGCATTATTCACACCAACAAATGAAACTACATATTAAAACAGCTGAAGGGAATTGAAGCTATACATATCACAAATCAATTCATCAAGCCTGCTTTTTTTTTTTTTTTTACATATCAGACTGCCAGGGCACTGCCCCAATTCCGGAAAAGTAGTTCAGATAGTCCAACCTGCATTGCCTTGCATTCAATTCAGTGTAGGCAGCCTCGGATGTCCACTGCTCAATGGTGTGAGCACCTCCATTCTTTCTTGTCCTCCAACGCCGCTAACACTGGGCACTGCCATTGTGTCCGGATCCCTTGGTGATGGGATACTGTATGCTGGGGAATGTTGACGTAAATAATTGTGCAGGACACAGCAACACAGCACAATAATATCTATTTTATGCATGGACATCTTTATGCTTGTTAGAAACAGGCAAAATCTGTTGGCCAAGATCCCAAAGGTGTTTTCAACCACCCTGCGGGCCCTTGATAATCTATAATTGAAGATCCTTTGGTCCGGAGTCAGGTTACATATAGGGAATGGTTTTAATATATTTTCACTTAATGCGAACGCATCATCCGCCACAAACATGAAGTTCATGTTTTCACATGTGTTGTCACGTGTGGGCAGGTTCCATTATGCAGACGGTGATAGAACTCTGTCTGCTGGATTACACTGCCATCAGAGTTACGGCCATTTTTTACTATATCCAATGTAGAGGGTCAGCCTGGGGCAGGGTTAAGAAGGGGTTAATCGAAGAGGGCAGGTACTTCCCCTTCAGACCTGCTTATTGTCAGCTGGGCTGAAAGTGTCAGAGAGGAGCTGTTTGAGTAGGATAGAGGGACACAGCAGCACGCTGTGTGAAAAGGTCCATTACTGGATGGTGTACCTGCTGGGTGAGCTTAACCACATAAAGACTGTAGCTATGATTGGAGCCATGAACTGTTACCTGTATATACATGTGACCTCGGTGGTATGGATGTGTCATTGCCATCATCCCATATCAATATGTAAAAAATTATTGTATAACCTCTAAGGGGATTTTTAAGGCAATGAAAATTTAGATTTTGAATAAAAATCGATTTTATTAATATCAATCAAAATTAGAAAATACGAAAATTACAAAAAACATGATCAAACAAACAAGTGTTCAAGGTTCAAAATTCAGAAATGAGTTGTATATACATCAAATAATCATTATATCACATTACAAATATTGCATAAAAGGAGAGTATATGGAAGGAAGTGATGTATCACACTACCCGAGACAGTCACCACAGATGACAACCGTGACATGGAGTAGTGGGATTCCAACGCGTTTCAGCATATTTCAAAGAAAAGTCTTCTTCAGGGAAATACATCACAGTCTAAAAAAAACAAAAATCATAATGTTACAATTTGTGAATATGTATATATACATTTCCTGCATTGTGAGACTATCACATAACTTACATCCTCCCAAAGCATCTCGCGGGTAAATGTAATCTCCCATGTCAGGGTAAGGAGTCCCAAGGCCTTCAGGGGTTTAAGTTGTCCTATAGCTCTACAAGACGGCTGGATAGAAAAATTGATCCCGTTATTTGGCGTTTCCAGCATCAAATAACTGATGGCTGTCTGTAAAAATAGGGCATAATGAATAAAGGGTGCCGGTGAAGTAGTAGCGGGAGGGCGGGAAGGCGGGGGAGGCGCCACAGCAAGCCCCCCACCCCACATATACAAAAACCCCCCTAAACAGTAAATCTAACAACAAGTGCTTGCCTCCCAATATAGGGAGGGTCCTGTTCCAAAGTGAGTGTATAGAGCAAAGAACACTTACTTTCTCAAAGATGCCAGTAGCATAGCCTGGAACGACAAGGATCCATGTAGATCCAACATGAAGTTAGCCCTGATACTCCTTTGTGGATTACGAGGGGAGAATGACGCCATTTTGCCGTCTCTGGCATCCTATATGTGGTGTGGGCTGGGATATGGGCGGAGATAGGGCGCCGCACCGACCAATGGCGCGGTTCGCCTATCAAAAGCCACCGTCAGGTGCGCTCCACGTGAAAACGTTGAGCGTCACCTAGGCAACGGATGCCACTGCAGAGACCGCGCATGCGCGCTGCGATGGCGTGCGTGCAGTTGCGCACGCACAACGTGACATGCTGTGTCTGACCCAGCGTGAGATACTGTTGTGTGGGCCGGCGATCATATTAGCAAAGGGCCGTGCCCATACATGGAATATGTAATAAGGCCCTCCACACAGGGCAAAAGATAATTACCATGGGTGAAAATGTCTTAAGTGAAAACCCCTTTGCAGATCCCCTTAATAAACCCCTAGATACCAAGTACCACTGTGTGGGTACTGCGGGGGGGGGGTCAATCAGATTAAACTAAATCCATATATGAAAGAGTCTAATTAAACCACAATGTATCCCCATATCCCACTCTGCATGGAAAGGGTGGGAGGAGGACTGGGACTAGTAACCACCAACACAGAAATCCCTGCCTTAAGAAAAAACAAGACAGGGGAATATGGTAGGCCCCAATGCATATTATATCAATGGGGCCCCCCCTGTGTCGGGTAGGTATAGGACATGGGGTGAAAACCACCTCTGGGGCCTTTTTAGGGACTGGTCACCCCTGCATGGCACTGTCATGAGAGGGTTTACCCGTTGGTGGCGCTATCGGTCCCTTGGATCGCAGTACCAGTGTCCATCAGCAGGTGTCTCCCAACACCTAGGACCTGCAGTAAGAGGTCTTTCCTGCTGGTGGCACTGTTGCATCCTTGGGCCGTAGTACCGGTGTCAACCAGCGGGTGCACTCTGGCAGTGTGGAGCAAACAACACACACTGCGCTCAGCTGTGACATGAGGTCAATCACCACAGCCTTATAAATACCCGGCAAGCCCTCATAGGCTTGCCTTGGTATCTCTCTCTCTGCGTTCTGACCGTTGCTGCCTGTTTGACCTTGAAGCCTGCTATCTGCCTTGTCCTGATCTGATCCTATCCCTATCCTGAGGCCTTCCTAGTCCTGTCCCTTCTGTTCCTGGCTCCCTTGTATCCCTGCCCTGTACCCCATCTGCTGACTTCCCTGTGTATGACCTTGGCTTGGCTTGTTTACGATTACGGTATCTCCATTTACTTATATATATATATATTGTTGTTTGTAGTGGGTTGTTGTGTGGGTTTGCACTGTTTTCCTTTTACTTATCACTTGTTAATAAACACCATTTCACTTACATGTGTTTCTGGTCTCCTCTGTGCAGTCCACACAGTCTGGTCAATTAGATACTCTGACAGTATACCAAGGCCATCCCTGACCAGACGTGGCTGCACTGAGAAACCGTCCTGTTACGGTGGGCGCGCAAAATGGACTTTGATGAAATTGTCTATTATTCTCTGCTGGCGGCAGAGGATAATGAATATTGTTGTCAGACTCTTAAAGATTGGACCCGAGACCAACTGCTGGAAACGATTCAAACTGCCCATTTACTTGTAGATCGAGGTCATATGTTATTTGAGGATGTTCAGCCTTTAATCCAATTATGTACAAAGTCAGCTTTGTCATGCATTCCCAAGGGTAGTGACGATTTCTCCCCTCCTTTCAGTTGTGACCAGGTTGAATCCCAGTTATGGTTGTTAGAGGATGATCCGGCTTCCTTTGATGAACATTATTCCGCTTGTTCCCAGCAGGTGTTATCCGATTGCATTTATTCAGTACAATCTTTGGTTAGTCAGGCTGTGTGTAAATCAGCGTTTGTTCAACCTTTGCTGCAGGCATGGTCAGATCTCCTGTCTTTAGCTAAACCACAATATTCCAGCCCTGCCATTAATCATCTACCTTCCAAAAAATCTATCTCCCCGTCACCTATGGCAACCTCAGCTACAACCCAGTTTAATCAGCTCCCTACCCAATACTACCACCCAGTCTCCAAGTGTCGCACCTATCCTGCCTTCAATTCACCTGTCTCTTCTCCTCCACCTGTAACAGTCCCACAAAACCCCTCTCTAGCTACAGTTCCTTGGTCTTCCTTCTGCCCAGCTACTTTCTTTTCTTACAGCCCTGCACCTACATACAAAACTGCACGGGCTAAACCAAAAAGGAAACAAAAATTCTTCCCGACCCACACCATCTTGCCAGTAACCCAACCTGCTCCCACTTTACAGTCTGATGTGCCTGTCTCCCAGTCTGTTGTCCCGATGCCTGCCTTCCAGCTCGATGTCCCTGCCTTCCAGCCGGATGTCTTGAAGCTGGCCTTCCAGCCTGAAGTCCCGGTGCCTGCTTTTCAGCCGGTGCCCGCTTTCCAGTCTGATGTCCCAACTTCCCAGTCTGATGTCCCAGCTTCCCAGTCTGATGTTCCAGCCTTCCAGTCTGACGTTCCAGCTTTGCAGTCTGACGTTCCAGCTTTGCAGTCTGATGTTCCAGCTTTGCAGTCTGACGTTCCAGCTTTGCAGTCTGACGTTCCAGCTTTGCAGTCTGACGTTCCAGCGTTGCAGTCTGACGTTCCAGCGTTGCAGTCTGATGTTCCAGCGTTGCAGTCTGATGTTCCAGCGTTGCAGTCTGATGTTCCAGCTTTGCAGTCTGATGTTCCAGCTTTGCAGTCTGATGTTCCAGCTTTGCAGTCTGATGTGCCTGCCTCCCAGTCTGTCGTCCCGATGCCGGCCTTCCAGCTCGATGTCCCTGCCTTCCAGCCGGATGTCTTGCAGCTTGCCTTCCAGCCCGATGTCTTGATGCCTACCTACCAGTCTGATGTGCCAGCTTCCCAGATTGATGTGCCAGCTTCCCAGATTGATGTGCCAGCTTCCCAGTTTGCTGTACCAGCTTCCCAGCCTGATGCCTTGCAGCTTGTCTTCCAGCCTGATGTCTTGATGCCTACCTACCAGTCTGATGTGCCAGCTTCCCAGATTGATGTGCCAGCTTCCCAGATTGATGTGCCAGCTTCCCAGATTGATGTGCCAGCTTCCCAGCCTGATGCCTTGCAGCTTGTCTTCCAGCCTGATGTCTTGATGCCTACCTACCAGTCTGATGTGCCAGCTATCCAGTCTGATGTGCCAGCTTCCCAGTCTGATGTGCCTGCTTCCCAGATTGATGTGCCAGCTTCCCAGATTGATGTGCCAGCTTCCCAGATTGATGTGCCAGCTTCCCAGATTGATGTGCCAGCTTCCCAGTTTGCGGTACCAGCTTCCCAGCCTGATGTCTTGCAGCTTGCCTTCCAGCCTGATGTCTCGAAGATTGCTTCCCAGTCTGATGTGCCAGCTTCTCAGTCTGATGTGCCAGCTTCCAAGTCGGATGTTCCAGCTTTCCAGTCTGATGTTCCAGCCCTCCAGCCTGATGTTCGGGTGTCTGCCCTCCAGCTCAAGTGGTTCCTGTCGTCTGCTGCCCAGCTCAAGTGGTTCCTGCCGTCTGCTGCCCAGATCAAGTGTTTCCTGTCGTCTGCTGCCCAGCTCAAGTGTTTCCTGTCGTCTGCTGCCCAGCTCAAGTGTTTCCTGTCGTCTGCTGCCCAGCTCAAGTGTTTCCTGTCGTCTGCTGCCCAGCTCAAGTGTTTCCTGTCGTCTGCTGCCCAGCTCAAGTGTTTCCTGTCGTCTGCTGCCCAGCTCAAGTGTTTCCTGTCGTCTGCTGCCCAGCTCAAGTGTTTCCTGTCGTCTGCTGCCCAGCTCAAGTGTTTCCTGTCGTCTGCTGCCCAGCTCAAGTGGTTCCTGCCGTCTGCTGCCCAGCTCAAGTGGTTCCTGCCGTCTGCTGCCCAGCTCAAGTGGTTCCTGCCGTCTGCTGCCCAGCTCAAGTGGTTCCTGCCGTCTGCTGCCCAGCTCAAGTGGTTCCTGCCGTCTGCTGCCCAGCTCAAGTGGTTCCTGCCGTCTGCTGCCCAGCTCAAGTGGTTCCTGCCGTCTGCTGCCCAGCTCAAGTGGTTCCTGCCGTCTGCTGCCCAGCTCAAGTGTTTCCTGTCGTCTGCTGCCCAGCTCAAGTGTTTCCTGTCGTCTGCTGCCCAGCTCAAGTGTTTTCTGTCGTCTGCTGCCCAGCTCAAGTGGTTCCTGCCGTCTGCTGCCCAGCTCAAGTGGTTCCTGCCGTCTGCTGCCCAGCTCAAGTGGTTCCTGCCGTCTGCTGCCCAGCTCAAGTGGTTCCTGCCGTCTGCTGCCCAGCTCAAGTGGTTCCTGCCGTCTGCTGCCCAGCTCAAGTGGTTCCTGCCGTCTGCTGCCCAGCTCAAGTGGTTCCTGCCGTCTGCTGCCCAGCTCAAGTGGTTCCTGCCGTCTGCTGCCCAGCTCAAGTGGTTCCTGCCGTCTGCTGCCCAGCTCAAGTGGTTCCTGTCGTCTGCTGCCCAGCTCAAGTGGTTCCTGTCGTCTGCTGCCCAGCTCAAGTGTTTCCTGTCGTCTGCTGCCCAGCTCAAGTGTTTCCTGTCGTCTGCTGCCCAGCTCAAGTGTTTCCTGTCGTCTGCTGCCCAGCTCAAGTGTTTCCTGTCGTCTGCTGCCCAGCTCAAGTGTTTCCTGTCGTCTGCTGCCCAGCTCAAGTGGTTCCTGCCGTCTGCTGCCCAGCTCAAGTGGTTCCTGCCGTCTGCTGCCCAGCTCAAGTGGTTCCTGCCTTCTGCTGCCCAGCTCAAGTGGTTCCTGCCGTCTGCTGCCCAGCTCAAGTGGTTCCTGTCGTCTGCTGCCCAGCTCAAGTGTTTCCTGTCGTCTGCTGCCCAGCTCAAGTGTTTCCTGTCGTCTGCTGCCTAGCTCAAGTGTTTCCTGCCGTCTGCTGCCCAGCTCAAGTGTTTCCTGCCGTCTGCTGCCCAGCTCAAGTGTTTCCTGCCGTCTGCTGCCCAGCTCAAGTGTTTCCTGCCGTCTGCTGCCCAGCTCAAGTGGTTCCTGCCGTCTGCTGCCCAGCTCAAGTGGTTCCTGCCGTCTGCTGCCCAGCTCAAGTGGTTCCTGCCGTCTGCTGCCCAGCTCAAGTGGTTCCTGCCGTCTGCTGCCCAGCTCAAGTGGTTCCTGCCATCTGCTGCCCAGCTCAAGTGGTTCCTGTCGTCTGCTGCCCAGCTTAATGACTCTGACATGCCAGCAGTACCCACTGTCCAGGTTGATGTACCCGATGCCCGGCCTGATGTGCCCTCATCTGTTCGGTTGGAGGCCATGAACTTTGGACAGATGCACCTTGTTGGAGCGTCCGGAGGCCACTCCTTTAGGGGGGGGTACTGTCATGAGAGGGTTTACCCGTTGGTGGCGCTATCGGTCCCTTGGATCGCAGTACCAGTGTCCATCAGCAGGTGTCTCCCAACACCTAGGACCTGCAGTAAGAGGTCTTTCCTGCTGGTGGCACTGTTGCATCCTTGGGCCGTAGTACCGGTGTCAACCAGCGGGTGCACTCTGGCAGTGTGGAGCAAACAACACACACTGTGCTCAGCTGTGACATGAGGTCAATCACCACAGCCTTATAAATACCCGGCAAGCCCTCATAGGCTTGCCTTGGTATCTCTCTCTCTCTCTCTCTCTCCCTGCGTTCTGACCGTTGCTGCCTGTTTGACCTTGAAGCCTGCTATCTGCCTTGTCCTGATCTGATCCTATCCCTATCCTGAGGCCTTCCTAGTCCTGTCCCTTCTGTTCCTGGCTCCCTTGTATCCCTGCCCTGTACCCCATCTGCTGACTTCCCTGTGTATGACCTTGGCTTGGCTTGTTTACGATTACGGTATCTCCATTTACTTAATAAACACCATTTCACTTACATGTGTTTCTGGTCTCCTCTGTGCAGTCCACACAGTCTGGTCAATTAGATACTCTGACAGGCACACTCCCGCAAAGGTGCAGAAGGGGATAGCAAGGTGCAGGAGACGAGCTGAAAAAAAAATCAATGTTGATAATAGAAATTGGAGATAATAACAATAACAATGACAAAGAAAAATTAAAACACACAATTTAACCTGGAAGGGGCTTGGAAATAATGGCCCCGACCAGGGAGTTGTAGTAACATATTTGCTATACGCAAAGTTTAATCACTTACAAACAATTGTTTGAGAATATATATTTAAATCCATTGCCTAGGTGACGCTCAACGTTTTCACGTGGAGCACACCTGACGGCGGCTTTTGATAGGCGAACCGCGCCATTGGTTGTCGCGGTGCCCTATCTCCGTCCATATCCCAGCCCACACCACATATAGGACGCCAGAGACGGCAAAATGGCGTCATTCTCCCCTCGGAATCCACAGAGGAGTATCAGGGCTAACTTCATGTTGGATCTACATGGATCCTTGTCGTTCCAGGCTATGCTACTGGCATCTTTGAGAAAGTAAGTGTTCTTTGCCCTATACACTCACTTTGGAACAGGACCCTCCCTATATTGGGAGGCAAGCACTTGTTGTTAGATTTACTGTTTAGGGGGGTTTTTGTGTATGTGGGGTGGGGGTGCAGGGAGGCGGGGGGGGCTTGCTGTGGCACCCCCCCGCCTCCCCGCCCTCCCGCTACTACTTCACTGTCACCCTTTATTCATTATGCCCTATTTTTACAGACAGCCATCAGTTATTTGATGCTGGAAATGCCAAATATCGGGATCAATTTTTCTATCCAGCCGTCTTGTAGAGATATAGGACAACTTAAACCCCTGAAGGCCTTGGGACTCCTTACCCTGACATGGGAGATTACACTTACCCGCGAGATGCTTTGGGAGGATGTAAGTTATTTGATAGTCTCACAATGCAGGAAATGTATATATATACATATTCACAAATTGTAACATTATGATTTTTGTTTTTTTAGACTGATGTATTTCCCTGAAGAAGACTTTTCTTTGAAATATATATGTTGAAACGCGTTGGAATCCCACTACTCCACGTCACGGTTGTCATCTGTGGTGACTGTCTCGGGTAGTGTGATACATCACTTCCTTCCATATACTCTCCTTTTATGCAATATTTGTAATGTGATATAATGATTATTTGATGTATATACAACTCATTTCTGAATTTTGAACCTTGAACACTTGTTTGTTTGATCATGTTTTTTGTAATTTTCGTATTTTCTAATTTTGATTGATATTAATAAATCGATTTTTATTCAAAATCTAAATTTTCATTGCCTTAAAAATCCCCTTAGAGGTTATACAATAATTTTTTACATATTGAACTGTTACCTGTAAGCCTGTGTGCTGCTGAACTGTGAGCTGTACCTGTGTGCACAACCGTGTGACAAGACAAGTCTGTCTTGTCTTATGTTTATTTTTTTCTATTTTGCTGAATAAAGCCACTTTTATTTTACTGGACTGTCTCTGAGCCAGCTGTCCACCCCTCTGATCCCCTACAATTGATAGAGAATGCGGGCAGTTTGAGGGTTCAGGTCCAATCCCATGTCCTGGGTTAAAGCTGCACAGACGGTGAAATCTTCTGAACAAGCCATGGAGGACGTGGTTAAGCAGCTGGTACTGGCTAATACACAAGCACAGGCCCGCCATCAGGAGGCCCAGCAGGCCCTGGTACAAGCACAGGCTCGGCAGGAGCAGATCCTGGTGCAGACAGTCGCTGTACAACAGGAAACAAACCACTTACTGAGTGAGCAGATAGCGGGATTACAAAAGGCGGTGACCCAGCAAGCTGAAATGACGAAAGGTGACCCCCGCTGTAAAGAGTGACCCCCGGAAGGCAGTGCAGCGGACCCTGCAAAAGATGACGGCCTTAGACAACGTGGAAGCATACCTAGCTATGTTTGAGCGGGTTGTAGCAAGGGAAGGTCTGCCTGATAAAGACTGGACAGATGTAGTGGCTCCTTTCCTGAACGCAGACCCCCAACAAGCGTACTGTGACTTGGCCCCTGAATCAGCACGGGATTATAAGCTCCTGAACGCAGAAATCCTAGCAAGGCTGGGAGTGACTGTCGCTTTAATGGCAAACCGATTCCATGGCCGGCGCTTTGACAAGGCTAAGCCTGCCCGTGCGCAGCTCTACTACCTGATGCACTTGTTTCAAGATTGGCTGAAATCTGAGAAAAAGACACCCACTCAGATTGTGGAAAGAGTCGCACTTGACCGTTTCCTGCATGGACTACCAAGGGAGCTCCACCGATGGGTGGCTCAGTCCGAGCCTCAGTCTCTGGATAAGATGGCTGCAGCTGTTGAGTGCTACAGTTGTGCAGAAAAGTTCCAGGAGAGTCCCTCTGTCACAAGAGAGCTGGCCCATTTCAAAGAAGTGCGTTCCAGCACCACTGTGGCTCCCGGTGATTGCATAATGGCTGCTCAGAGGTATAATACAACTACCAGGAGCACCCCAGGACCTAAGCTTCCAGGGAACCGACAGGGGGAACTCTGTGAGGTTCGCTGTTGGTCCTGTCATAAACTGGGTCATCTGGCGGCCCAGTGCCCAAGTCGGCAAGAACCATTAGATTGCGACATGGGCCGCCGTCAATCCATGTATGCCCATGCATTATGTGCTGCAACCAGCCTAAATCTACATGAGTGTGTGGTGCGGGTCAATGGACAGGAGGTGGTAGCGCTCCTTGACTCTGGGAGTGTCGTTACCCTGCTCCGATCGGACGGGTTGCCAAGAAAGCTGGTACCAAGGGAACGGGTTGGGGTCATCTGTGTGCATGGTGATGTTAAAAACTATCCGGTGGCCTGTGTGACCCTGTGTAGCAGGAACGGCTACACTAAAAGTTGGGGTGGTCCCGGGATTACCTCATGACTTACTAATCGGGCGAGACTGCCCCATGTTTTGGGACTTGTATGAGCAAAAGCTCAAAAGTTCGGGGGTTTCCCCCAAAAAGCAAGAAGCCACAGAGGTGATAAATAATACTGTGTTGCAGGAGGTTGTTATTAAGGATCAGTACCAGGTTGCTGAACCTGTAGGAAGTGAGCCCGATTCCCTAGAGGTGTTTGCTGGATTGGAAGCGTAAAGTACCTCCTCTGAGCCAGATATGTCAGATCTCGGGGCTCCCGGCAAGATTTCCTTAGTGCTCAGATGAGGGGACCCCACTTTGATCCCCGCCAGGGAACAGGCCCCGGTCTTAAACGGTAAACCACAGCACCCTGGGGCAGACGTGCAGTTCCCCCATTTTGCTGTGAATCATGACTGATTGCCAGTTCTGGACACCAGTCCTCAGGAAGGATGTACTGGAAATGGAGCGAGTACAAAGAAGGGCAACAAAGCTAATAAAGTGTCTGGAGGATCTTAGTTATGAGGAAAGGTTGCGAGCGCTGAACTTATTCTCCTCTGGAGAAGAGACGCTTGAGAGGGGATATGATTTCAATATACAAATACCGTACTGGTGACCCTACAATAGAAATAAAACTTTTTCGCTGAAGAGAGTTTAACAAGACTCGTGGCCACTCATTAAAATTAGAAGAAAAGAGGTTTAACCTTAAACTATGTAGAGGGTTCTTTACTGTAAGAGCGGCAAGGATGTGGAATTCCCTTCCACAGGCGGTGGTCTCAGCGGGGAGCATCGATAGCTTCAAGAAACTATTAGATAAGCACCTGAATGATCGCAACATACAGGCATATACAATGTAATACTGACACATAATCACACATAGGTTGGACTTGATGGACTTGTGTCTTTTTTCAACCTCACCTACTATGTAACTATGTAACTTGTTGTACTGAGTAACTAAAGTCAATAAAGAAGTGTTGGAACAACTGGTGGTACCCAAACCTTTTAGGTCTAGGGTGTTGCATTTGGCACATAGTCATGTACTTGGGGGTCACCTTGGAGTGGCTAAAACTCAGGAACGGGTTTTACAGCGTTTTTTTCGGCCCGGTGTATATCTAGAAATTAAGGACTACTGTGAGTCCTGCCCTACCTGTCAAAGAACTGCTCCAACACCCCATTTTCGCAGTCCACTGATACCGCTTCCAATTATCGAGGTTCCCTTTGATCGCATAGCCATAGACTTGGTGGGCCCCTTACCTAAGTCAGCTAGGGGACACCAATACGTTTTAGTTGTCCTTGACTATTCCACCAGGTATCCGGAAGCGGTCCCTTTAAGAAATTGCCCATCCAAGGTCATCACACGGGAGTTGTTTCAGATGTTCATGAGAACAGGGCTCCCATCCGAGATCTTGACAGACCAAGGTACCCCGTTCATGTCAAAAGTGATGAAGGAACTCGGTAAACTGTTTAAGATTAAACACTTGCGGACTTCAGTGTATCACCCACAAACTGATGGGTTAGTGGGAATAAGGGAATGCTAAAGAAAGCAATTGAGGAGGATGGTCGGGATTGGGATTGCTTGTTGCCTCCCTTGTTGTTTGCCATAAGCGAGGTACCCTAGGCCTCCACGGGATTCTCCCCATTTGAACTGGTTTATGGGAGACCCCCCCGGGGACTACTAGACATAACAAAAGAGACGTGGGAACAAGAAGCTTCCCCGTATCAGAGTGTGGTAGAACACTTCCCTCAAATGCAGGACTGAATAACAAAAGTTTTGCCCATAGTACGGGAACATTTGCAGGCTGCACAAAATGCCCAGAGTCGTGTATACAACGGATCTGCCAAGGTTAGAGAGTTTAAAACTGGGGATTGGGTGCTGGTCTTAGTGCCTACCTTGGAGAGTAAGTTTCTTGCCAAGTGGCAAGGACCCTTAGATGTAGTTGAGAGGGTGGGCAGGGTCAACTATAAAATCCATCAGCCCACCAAATGTAAACCCTACCAGATTTACCACATCAACTTGATCAAACCATGGAAAGATAGATAGGTTTTGACAGTCAGTCTGAAGGTCCCGGAAGACCCTGATGCTCAGATTAAGAACGTAGGCATTGCAGAGGCTCTCTCCCCTTCTCAAAAACAGGAGTGCTGGGAGTTTTTGCAGAGGAATCGAGACATTTTTTTCAAACCTGCCGGGCCTAACCTCGGTGATTGAACATGATGTCATCACAGACCCTGGCGTTTGAACCCTACCGCATACCCGAAGCTCGCCGGAATATTGTCTCGGCCGAGCTTAAGAGTATGTTGGACCTTGGAATCATTGAGGAGTCTTCAAGTAGCTGGTCCAGCCCTATAGTCCTTGTACCCAAGCCGAATGGAACCTGGGGGTTCTGCAATGACTTTCACAAATTAAATGAAGTCTCCAAGCCAGACGCATATACCATGCCCCAGGTGGATGAGTTAATCGAAAGATTAGGACCGGCCCGCTACATCACCTTTCTTGACTTGACCAAGGGATACTGGCAGATCCCGCTTTCCCCAGAGGCTAAAGAAAAAACTGCATTTGACACACCAGAGGGGTTATGGCAGTATGCCTGAATGCTGTTTGGGTTACATGGGGCCCCAGCCACCTTCCAGAGGGCCATGGACTTCGTCCTGAGACCTCATAAGGAATTCTCAGGAGCCCATCTTTATGACATTGTCATCTTTAGTCAGGACTGGGAGAGTCACTTACCGAAGGTCCAGTTAGTCTTGGATGCACTCCGAAGGGCAGGGTTCACAGCGAACCTGGAAAAGAGCAAGGTTGGGTTGGAGGAGGCCCACTACCTGGGGTATGTTGTAGGCAGGGGCATGATTAAGCCCCAACTAAACAAGGTGGAGGCTATTCAGAAATGGCCCCGTCCACTCACAAAGAAACAGGTGCGTTCTTTCCTTGGCATTGTGGGCTATTATAGGAGGTTTGTCCCCAACTTTGCCAGTCTAGCAGCGCCTCTGACCGATCTCACCAAGGGAAAGAACGCAACTGTTATTCAGTGGAGTGCAGAAGCAGAAGCAGCGTTCTGCCGGTTGAAGCAAGCTTTGTGCCAGGAACCAGTGTTGGTAGCTCCCGACTTCCAAAATGAGTTCCTGGTACAAACAGATGCCTCAAAGTTGGGTCTGGGTGCAGTACTGTCCTAGATGATTGGCGGGGATGAGCACCCCATTGTGTACTTGAGTCGGAAGCTCATGCCAGCTGAGAGGAATTATTCAATTGTGGAAAGGGAGTGTCTCGCAATAAAATGGGCTTTGGAGACACTCCGCTACTACTTGTTGGGCCGACCCTTCAAGTTAGTTTCAGATCATGTGCCCCTTACCCGGACAAGGCTGCACTTGGGAAAAGCTGCACTGACATGGAGATGGACACGATAAGGCTGCATTGATGGGCATTTTAATGTAAGTTTTTTTTCCTTAAACTTCCCTCCTAAAAGTTTTTTCCTTAAAATTCCCTCCTAAACTTGGGGTGCATGTTATACTCCGATAAATACGGTATTTATTTAGTTTTTTTTTAGTTGTATGATTTAGTGGTGAAAGTTATTAGTGCCCGGGCCCCCCCAAGTTTTGACCGTAATACCTTATGTGTCCCACTTATATATCAATCTTAGAGTTGCCACTAGTTTGAGGAAGTAATTAGTGCTTTTGTACTGTCCCATTTCAATCTGTAATTTCTTGTTTTTTCAATTTCTTGCTTTCCAAGCTCGTGTTATATTGTCCAAACATTGTGTTAATGTTTAAACACTGATTTTGTTGGAAGTACCAATAAATATATCATTATTGATAATTTGCATTCTTATTCTCGTGCGTTATTTTGTGTAGACAGGGCCCCAGTGCACTGTATTGCCCGAGGGTCTATAATGCTCTTAAGATGGCACTGCTGTGGGGGTGTTTTTCAGCTGCAGGGACAGGGCGACTGGTTGCAATCGAGGGAAAGATTAAATCGGCCAAGTACAGGGATATCCTGGACGAAAACCTCCTCCAGAGTGCTCAGGAACTCAGACTGCGCCGAAGACTTAAACCCAATTTCATTCTCTCTCTCTCTCCTCTCTCTCCTTCTCTCTCTCCTCTCTCTCTCCTCTCTCTCTCTCCTTCTCTCTCTCTCTTAACATTTTTTTTATATGTCTCTCTACTCTCTATCAACAAAATTAGAAATATTCAAAAAAGTTTGTTTAATCATTTTATATGTTCAAATGTTATAATAAAGTTAAAATATAAAATATAATTTGTAAATAGACTTTTTTTCAAAAAAAAAAAAACATTTCATGTTATATATTATAAAATAAAAATTTAAATCAAATTTGTCATTGTTTTTATTAGATTATAGAATTTATGTATTTAAATTATGTAATTATATAGCTTTTATTATTTTTAATTCTTTAAATCTAGATCTTAATTGATAATTTATGTAAGTAGTATGAACATTTGTTATTATACATATTTATTTAGAATTAAAAATATTTTCAAATAACTATATTTAAAATGAATTGGCTTTTTTTTTACAAATTTAATACATTGTAATAGCATCAATAATTAAAAAATGTTTTAATCTATTTTACATTCACTAATCTAAATCTTATTTATTCTATAGAAATGCCTAGCTGCTTTGCTCTATTTTGCAGCCACAACAGTGGTTCTCATAATAATCCTCCCAATATAAATTACTATATATTTCCTAAGGACAGTCAAGCAATAAAAATATGGCTTCAAAATGCTGGTATGGAGCCAGGAATGATTGAGGAATACATTCCATTAATCCAAGAAGACTTGCGTGGGAACTTGTATCGAATGTGTTCTGCCCACTTCAACAGTGATTGTTTTATTGGGCAAGGGAAAAAAAGAAAATTGAAAGCCGAAGCGGTCCCAACACTTTTTTTGGAAACATCTACAATGACACCATCAGAAAATAAATGGAACACGAGACTGAACAAAATTCGACAATTGAATTACATGAAGGCGGAAACATCGAAATCTTCTCTTGGCAGCACAACATGTACATGCCAATGTACTAAAGTGCTAATGAAAGATGCTGAAACACAAAAAGCCCTTTTCGATGTCACTCTCCCGGAATCACAAGAAAGTTATTGTAAAATAGCAAGTGGAAGATCAATAACTTTAGATCATTCATACAGCTGTTCTGGGGCTGGTTTAACGACACCCCCTCAGGTGCCACTATTAACATCAGTTGTCTTGATCGATTCACCTTTTCAGTCAGAGGTTGATAGTCCTGAAATCAGACCTAAAAGAAAATTGGCCTATTATGATGAACCAATTTTCCACGTCTCCGATTGTGATACACCACTAAAAGATGACATTAGTATTTGCGAAAGTGTCGAAGAAATAGAAACAGAAGAAACAATGCCATATACCCATAATTTAGTAAAAGAAAAAAAATGTATTCTTTTCAAAAGCAGTCTGGATCAATTGCTGTTTCAAATGGGGTGTCCAGATCCAGACTGTATTTCAAAAATAAAAAAGATCAACAAACAAATAATTGGAATTATGGTTTCTGTCTATTCGACATGTTCTGCTGCACATCGCAAGAAGCTATGGGAAAGCCAGCCAAAAATCAAAAACTATCCAGCAGGTAACATTTTGCTGTCTGGCGCCATTTGTGTAAGTGGAGGTAGCTACACAAAAGTTAGAGAAATGTTTGAACTTTGCGGGATTGAGATATTTGGACAAACATCGTACAATCGAGCACAAAACCAATACATTTTTAAAGCTATTGACTATAGTTGGCAAGAAAACAAACGTAATGTGATAAAATAATTTTTTAGGAAAACCTTTGTTTCTTGTAGGGGATGGCCACAATGTGACAGCCCAGGCTTTTCTGCCAAATACTCCACTTACACTTTCATGGATCTTTTTTCCAAAAAAATTGTGTATTTTGAGTAGGTGCAGGTGTCACAAACAACCTCATCTGTCGCAATGGAGAAATTTGGATTTACCAAAAGTTTAGATAGATTAATTGAATGAAAATTAGATATTCAATTTGTGGGAACAGATCGACACACTGGCATACGAAAATTATTAACAACTGAAAAATATGAAAATATAAATCATCAATTTGACATTTGGCATTATGTCAAAAAGTTTGAAACGAAAATTAATGCAAATTGTTTTAAAAAATTGTATAGTCCAATTTTGCCGTGGATTGGATCCATACTAAACCATTTCTATTGGTGTAGTAGAGCTTGTCAAGGAAACGAGGAAGTTTTTAAAGAACTTTGGCAATCTCTACTACATCCTATAGTAAATGTTCATGTATGGAAAATAGGCGATATAGAGCACAAATGCCTGCACAATTAAATTGATGTGGATGCTCCAAAGGTTCCCTGGTTAATCCAACAGTCACCTGCATTTCATGCATTGTCCACAATTGTTTTGGATCTCAAATTGGAAAAGGACCTGAAACGTCTAACTTTCTTTTGTCAAACCGGTGTGATAGAAATGTATCACAGTATGATTCTAAAATATTGTCCTAAACAAATTCATTATCAATTTGATTCAATGGATGCCAGAACAAAATTGGCAGCATTAAGCCACAATCATAATGTGATATGTAAACCTGCTCTGACAAAAAAAAAAAAAAAAGATGACAGTGGTGAGGAAGTTTTGGTCGAACGAAAAAACTTGGAGTTTCCAAGAGGCAGAAAAACATGGAATGCGCAATGTATTCCAGAAAATGGATAATGAACATGCTAAAATAATGCTTTCAAACATGATTTGCATAGTGGAGGGCACCATAACCAGTTCGTGGAAACCCAAAAATGCCCAAAAATATAGCTCCACTTGATAGGCCGGAAACAAGTATTGCAGTGAAAGAACACATAACACGCTTTCCAACAGTTGATAAATAAACCAGAAATGGTCGTATATATAAATTCTCTTTTTTAAATCTATAATTATATAAAAAAATGTAAAAAAAACTGTAATGTAATTTTAGCTTACTTTGTAACTTTGTTTTTGTGATATGTTTAACCACTTCCCTACCCGCGTATAGGCATATGACGTCCACAGATGGGATCTCCCATCCTGGGTGGACGTCATATGACGGCCTCGGGTTCCCGGCCGCCTAGGGGGCGCGCGCACACGCCCGCCGCATTGCTCGGGACCCAGTGCACCCGCGATTGTCCGTTAACCGGGCCGGACCGTGGATCTGTGTGTGTAAACACACAGATCCACGTCCTGTCAGTTCAGAGGAGACCGATCTGTGTTCCCAGAACAGCGGAACACTGATCGGTCTCCTCCCCTTGTGCCCCTCCTCCCCCTACAGTTAGAAGCATTCCCTAGGAAACACATTTAACCCCTCCCCGCCCCCTAGTGGTTAACCCCTTCACTGCCTGTCACATTTACACAGTAATCAATTCAATTTTATAGCATTGATCGCTGTATAAATGTGAATGGTCCCAAAAATGTGTCAAAAGTGTCCGATGTGTCCGCCATAATGTCGCAGTCACAAAAAAAAAATCGCGATCGCCGCTATTACTAGTAAAAAAAATAAATAAATAATTTTTTTTTAAAAATGCCATAAATCTATCCCGTATTTTATAGACGCTATAACTTTTGTGCAAACCAATCAATATACGCTTATTGCGATTTTTTTTTACCAAAAATATGTAGAAGAATACGTATCGGCCGAAACTGAGGAAAAAAATTTGTGTTTTTTTTTTTAAATTGGGATATTTATTATAGCAAAAAGTAAAAAATATTGTGTTTTTTTCAAAATTGTCGCTCTTCTTTTGTTTATAGCACAAAAAATAAAAACTGCAGAGGTGATCAAATACCACCAAAAGAAAGCTCTATTTGTGGGGAAAAAAGGACGTCAATTTTGTTTGGGTACAACGTCGCATGACCGCGCAATTGTCATTTAAAGTGCGACAGCGCTGAAAACGAAAAATTGGTCTGGGAAGGAAGGGGGTGAAAATGCCCGGTATTGAACCGGTTAATATATTCTTATATTTATTTTTTTATTTATTTTTACTATAATAAAGTACATTCAAAAAATAAATTAACATTTCAGTTGTTATTATGAATTAAATTTTTATTCCACTCAGAATTACAAAATTAATTAAAAAAAAAGAAATTCTACAATATAAAAAAAAAATTGTTTTGGATAAAATAAACTTTTATTGAATATAAAAAAGTACATTAATTACAAAAAAAACTAAAAACGCAACAGAATCATATTTTAATTATTTTGATTACAGCTTTAATGAAATGCCATCTCTGATGCATCGTAGTCATCAGAATAAAGGAAACCTACATACGAGCCATTAGGATCAGGAAAAACTTCTCTGACAATTTCCAATGCACATGAGGGTATCACCTTTCTGTTCCCCTTCCCTAAAAAAACCTTAGATTCAAGCTATGAAAGCACGGTACGTGGTTTTTCTCAATCTCCTGTTTAAAAAATAAATATGTTTTAAAAGACTAACAACATACATATTGAAAATTATTACAATCACAAGGATGATTTTTTTAAATTCTATAATAACATTAAATAATTGTTAAAATAATTATATTACCGGTTATTGTCTGCATCTACAACAGGTAGGCTCTCAAGATACATGATTGTAAACATCAATCGTACATGTTGCTCTGTTGAAATTTGAGAACAGAACATATCTGCTTCCGTTATGCATTTTTTTCCATCAGGGATACATGCTTTGACCTCTTCAACCTCTTGACAACACACGGATTCAACTTGGGTAGGCATTTTTATACAGCACTGACAGATACATCAGTGTATTTTGCCTATTCTGTCATCTGGTGTATCTTGCGATTGGGAGTCAGAAGAACCAATACTTGAAGAAGGCATGGTCGGATTCCTTGGAAAGGCACGATCTGTTTCAGGAGGAGGATAGCTCGCCAAAAGTTGCTTTATTATAATATTTCTCTGAATATTAAAAACAGCCAAAATTTAAAAAAATATAAATAATTTTGATATATATATATAAATTAATTTAACTAAAAAAATCTAATATATAATATAAATAATTGAATCAATAAATTGTTTACAAAATTTTTTTTATATCTATATAAATATAAAATGAACATTATATTTATTGATTTATTATTGTATACAAACATATACATACATCAAAATAATGATCTATCTCTCTCTCTCTGTCAGTCTATAAAATATATATATATAGATATATAGATATATATCTATATATCTATATATATATATCTATCTAGATAGATAGATAGATAGATAGATAGATATATCTATCTATCTATCTAGATAGATATATATATATAGATATATAGATAGATATATATATATATAGAGATATATCTCTATATATATATATCTATCTATATATCTATCTATCTATATATATATATATATATATATATATATATATATAAAAATAGATATACAACACCAAAATCACATGCACAATAACAGAATAGATTAATATGAATTTATATCAATATTTTTGATTATAGACAAGGAGAAAAATTATGTGTGGATATTTAGAAAAAAAGAAAAAATATTACTCTTTCCTCTTGAGTCATCGAATTATAATTTTCGGACAACGATCCTGTGGGTACTGGAGTTTGCTCCTAAAAATAGATATAAAATAAAAATTTAAATAATTAAATACATTTATGTAAGATATAGATAAATAATTTAAATAACATTTTTCTAATTTACTTACCATTTTAATTGAAATATCAAAATCTTCAAATATACAAAGTGATAGAAATAAATGCATGTTCTAGATGGAAAATAAAGCATCTAAAATGTTTTATGAAAATAAGCAGAACAAGGACATGGATTGATGGAAATTTCCTGTGGTCTGATGAGACTAAGAAATTTATGTTATCAAGCTTGTCCATCGGTAATCAGTTGAGGTGTACTAAGAACAGTTTGTATAGATTACTATCAAGCATGGTGGTGGGAGTGTTATGGTCTCAGGCTGCTTGAGTGCTGATGTAACTAGTGAGGTACAGTTCTTTGAGGGAACCATGAATGCCAACATGTACTGTGACATACTGAAGCAGAGCATGACCCCCTCCCTTCAGAGACTGGGCCGCAGGGCAGTATTCCAACATGATAACGACCCCAAACACCTCCAAGACCACCACTGCCTTGCTAAAGAAGCCGAGGGTAAAGTTGATGGACTGGCCAAGCATGTCTCCAGACCTAAACCCTATTGAACATGTGTGTGTAATCCAGAAACAAAACTTTAAAGAGCGCAAGGTCTCTAACATCCCCCGGCGACGTAATTACATCATTGATCATTGGAAGAGGACTCCAGTCTCTGAATTAGTGATTATAATAAATGTTAACCACAGTAAACATTGACACTTTGGACCCAAATTGGACAAGGTAAAGTATGTGTATAGTCACTTTTAATAAGAGATATAATAAAAAATTTTAACAATGTGAGGGGTCCCCCAATTGTGCAAGTTCTCCCACTTAAAAAGATGAGAGATGCCTGTAATTGTCATCATAGGTATACCTCAACTATGAGAGACAAAATGTGGAAACAAACCCAGACAATCACATTGTCTGATTTTTAAAAGAATTTATTTGCAAATTATGGTAGAAAATAAGTATTTGGTCACCTACAAACAAGCAAGATTTCTGGCTCTCACAGACCTGTATCTTCGTCTTTAAGAGGCTCCTCTGTCTTCCACTCATTACCTGTATTAATGGCACCTGTTTGAACTTGTTATCAGTATAAAAGACACCTGTCCACAACCTCAAATAGTTACACTTCAAACTCCACTATGGTGAAGACCAAAGAGCTGTCGAAGGACACCAGAAACAAAATTGTAGACCTGCACCAGGCTGGGAAGACTGAATCTGCAATAGGCAAGCAGCTTGGTGTGAAGAAATCAACTGTGGGAGCAATAATTAGAAAAAGGAAGACATACAAGACCACTGATAATGTCCCTCAATCTGGGGCTCCACGCAAGATCTCACCCCGTGGGGTCAAAATGATCACAAGAACGGTGAGCAAAAATCCCAGAACCACATGGGGGGACCTAGTGAATGATCTGCAGAGAGCTGGGACCAACGTAACAAAGGCTACCATCAGAAACACACTACGCCACCAGGGACTCAGATCCTGCAGTGCCAGACGTGTCCCCCTGCTTAAGCCAGTACATGTCCGGGCCTGTCTCCAGATCTCAACCCCATAGAAAACCTTTGGAGGGAGTTGAAAGTCTGCGTTGCCCAGCGACAGCCCCAAAACATCACTGCTCTAGAGGAGATCTGCATGGAGGAATGGGCCAACATACCAGCAACAGTGTAAGACAACCTTGTGAAGACTTATAGAAAACATTTCATCTCTGTCATTGCCAACAAAGGATATATAACAAAGTATTGAGATGAATTTTTGATATTGACCAAATACTTATTTTCCACCATAATTTGCAAATACATTCTTTCAAAAATCAGACAATATGATTGTCTGGATTTGTTTCCACATTTTGTCTCTCATAGTTGAGGTATACCTATGACGACAATTACAGGCCTCTCTCATCTTTTTAACCACTTGCCGCCCGCCGGCTGTCATATGATGGCCAGGCGGCGCGGCTCTCGTTTTGTGAGGGCGTCATATGACGCCCTCACCTTCCCTACCCACCAGGGGGCGTGCCCGGTGGCCGCGATGTCCGCCGGGCACACGCGATTGCCCGGTAACATGGCAGGACGTGGATCTGTGTGTGTAAACACACAGATCCACGTCCTGTCAGAGAGGAGAGGAGACCGATCTGTGTTCTCAGTACAGAGCAACACAGATCGGTCTCCTCCCCTTGTGAGTCCCCTCCCCCTTCAGTTAGAAACATTCCCTAGGAACACAGTTAACCCCTCAATCACCACCTAGTGTTAACCCCTTCCCTGCCAGTCACATTTACACAGTAACCAGTGCATTTTTATAGCACGGATCGCTGTATAGATGTGAATGGTCCCAAAAATGTGTCAAAAGTGTCCCATGTGTCCGCCACAATATCGCAGTCACAATAAAAATCTATCCCCTATTTTGTAGACGCTATAACTTTTGCGCAAACCAATCAATATACGCTTATTGTGATTTTTTTTACCAAAAATATGTAGAAGAATAAGTATCGGCCTAAACTGAGGAAAAAATTGTTTTTTTTAAAAAAAATGGATATTTATAACAAAAAGTAAAAAATATTGTGTTTTTTTTTCAAACTTGTCCCTCTTCTTTTGTTTATAGTGCAAAAAATAAAAACCGCAGTTGTGATCAAATTACACCAAAATAATGCTCTATTTGTGGGGAAAAAATAATAAAAATTTCATTTGGGTACAGTGTTGCATGACCGCACAATTGTCATTCAAAGTGTGACGGCGCTGAAAGCTGAAAAATGGCTTGGGCAGGAAGGGGGTTAAAATGCCCTGTATTGAGATGGTTAAGTGGGAGAACTTGCACAATTGGTGGCTGACTAAATACTTTTTTGCCCCACTGTATTGCGGATCGTTTATAATTAACTACATTATAGTAAATCAGTGTTTCTCAACTCCAGTCCTCAAGGCGCCCCAACAGGTCATGTTTTCAGGATTTCCCTCAGATGAAACGACTGTGGTAATTACTAAGGCAGTGAAAGTGATCAAATCACCTGTGCAAAATAATGGTAAGCCTGAAAACATGACCTGTTGGGGCGCCTTGAGGACTGGAGTTGAGAAACACTGTAGTAAATCATCAGTGCCCGGGTATTGATTAGCGGGGAATTATAGTTAGCGTCTGCACAATTAGTATTGCTCCATTGATACCTGGGAATGTGCAATATTAGTAACATCTTAGGGATATCCTTGAGAAAGTCACATGGTCTGTGACATAACGCGTGGGAGGAGCCAGTGATGAGCATTGCTGTTACGAATCATTAACACGGCAGCAGCCGCTCTGTTGAGGAGACGCGCTCGCAGCGGCTGATTGCCGCTGCTGATTGCAACCTTTATGCCTGATACTACTGGGGTTATGTGAGTGTATCATTGTGATCTTTATCCTTCTCTGTCTTTATTCGGTTCATTGCACAATGATATCATTTGTTTATTTGACATGATTCGCTTCTTGCTGAGAGCGATACAAAGTGAAACAAAGTGTAATCTATCACTTACTTATCTGGAAAAAGAACTTTGAAGGCACCAATGAAGATATAACTCGGGTTGTTATTCATTACCAAATTTAACCCTTACATCTTAAATTAATTAATGGACTGTTGGTTCAACATTATTATTTATTTTGTGTCCGAGGAATTGTATTTTATATATTTCCCCCCTATTTATCAATATGGATGTTACATCAAACTATTAGCTCATGAATGCTGACAGATGTACATGTATTATACACACTTTCTTTTTTCGCTTTAGTGTGCTCTATTGATCACATGCAATTTTTATGCAGTTTTTTGCATTTATGTGTTGGTGATTTTTTCACGTATACCTTTACACATTAATGCCCCGTACACACGGTCGGATTTTCCGATGGAAAATGTCCGATCGGAGCGTGTTGTCGGAAATTCCGACCGTGTGTGGGCTCCATCGGACATTTTCCATCGGATTTTCCGACACACAAAGTTGGAGAGCAGGAGATAAAATTTTCCGACAACAAAATCCAATATCATCAATTCCGACCGTGTGTGGCCTGTTCCGATGCACAAAGTGCCACGCATGCTCAGAAGAAATTCCGACACGGAACAGCTCGGTCTGGTAAACTTAACGTTCGCAATGGATACAGCACTTTCGTCACGCTGCAATGTTAAAAATGGTTTAATACAGCGCACTCTCTTCTTCTTTATAATGTGACAAGAATGAAGTAGTTTTGCTGCTCATATTCACACAGACTTCTCACAAACTTATTTCGTTACTATTTATCGGGATTCCCTCAATATATTTTGATTTCTCACATCTGACAGCATTATTTTGGTGTATTTTTTTTTTTTTTGGCTTTAATGTAGATTTTTTTTTTGTGTTTGTATTTTTTTGAAGGGTGTTTTTTTTTGGATTTTTATTTGTACTCCCGAAAATGCTTGTGTGTGTTTTTTGTGTCAAGTTACCACAACACCATTGATATGTTGTTCTGTTTAATCTGTAGGAGATTGTTTGGTGTTGTTGTCCCTTGTTAATTTCACATTTTATGTTAGAAATGTACCTGAATCGTCACCAACAAACTGTCCTTTTTGGATTAAAACACACACAGGAGAGTAGAATTTCCAAAAAAAATTTTTTATTAAGGGCTCACAACTAAACAAAGAGGGAGGCAACGCTGGAGAAACTGCAGAAATTGGTGAAGCCTTTGACCCCCAGGGCAGACATCAATTATTTTAAAGCAAAATTGGTGGCCTGAGGAGTCCTTATCTAAGGGAGGGCAGTCTGGTCCAGAAGTCCCAGAGATCCGGAAAGCAGCAGATGACATCTGTGTCCCCAGGCTGTGGTCATATGAGAGACTGCAGCTTCTGTCAGACCAGACTGAACCCAGGGTCATCACTCTTAGGTTTTCCTTCCACGCTTCCTTCACGCTGTGGCTGTGGTGGTGGAGTTGTGGCAGCAGGAGGAGGAGGATGGTCCAACTAAATCACGTCGGTCTTGGGTGTTAGTTCCCCACTCACCCCCTTACTTAGGACTTTATAAAGCAGGTCCTCACATAGTTTGCGTTGACCCTCCTGCATGCCCTGCAGTTTTGTGGCAGCCATGCAGGCAAAGGCCTCTTCAGGAGTGGGGAAGGCTCAGAGGGACGCAGAAGCCTCCTGAATCAGCCTGAGCGCAGAATCCTGCACGGGAGTCGTCTTCCTCGCCCTTTTGTATGGAAGGCGGAGGGGAGGAACCTGCGATTCAGTCAGGCTTCGACTTGTCCCAGGCTTCTCTTGGCTGACACTTAGCCCCGCCTCCTCCTGGCTGCCACTAATCCCCGCCTCCTCCTGACTGCCACATTCCACAACCTCCTCCTGGCTGAGGTCTTCCTGTGTATGAAAAAGGGACATAGTTTTAGTTTTTTATTCATCAATCACACACAATTTTCACCTCCTGACTGTTGCAAATTGAATGTTAACAAATATAACAGACTAGCATTCTGAGCCCAGCATTTTTGTTTCTTTTAACAATTTTGGGTGCCCACTACTGTCTATTAATATGTAAAACACTTTTTTTCAATCACCAATTAGTGATCAATAATAACATCTATAGTAAACATAATTTATTTATTGACCAGAAATCTGTAGAAGAATGCTATACCTGACTCAAGCTGGGCTCCTCCACTTCTTCCTGGCTGGAAGGCCCAGTTTGGACATCGGAAGCCTCAGCTGGGGTGGAAGGAAGCGTGGAAGGAAGAGTAGAGAGGGATTCCCTGACTTCAGTGTGTCTGACAGAAACCGCAGTCTCTCATAGTACCAGAGCCTGGGGACATAAACGTCATCTGCTGCAGCTCCGGATCTCTGGGAATCCGTGACCTTCTTGCGCTCCCTAAGATAAGTGCTCCTCAGGCCACCAATTTTGGTTTTTAAATAAGGCATGGTTGCTGTGGGGACCACCGGCTTCACCAACTCCAGCAGTTTCTCCAGCGCTGCCTGCCTCTTTTGTTTATTGTTGTAATGAGGATGTCTCACTTGCCATAGACAGGGCAGCTCCCTGTACTTGTCTATGAACAGGGGGAGGAAATTGTGGTCGTTGAACCCATCCATTTTCTCTGCAAGACACATCACAAGACAAACCCTAAGGTCAGGCCAAACTTCCCTAATCTTGTTAAAATATAGGCTTCCATTTCGAAGCAGTATAGGCGCAAGTTTAGATTTTACCTTCGTTATCACGATCGGCGCCTCCGATGCTCCTTCCTCTGCTCACAGATCGTACGTAAGACGCATGAGTGTTACGCTTTATACACACTGCGCATGCGTGTAACTCTGCCCGCCCCTGATGTTCTTTCTAGTCTATTCCCCGCCCCTTTTCGTTCTGCGCAGTGGGGGAAGAGCACATGGTGGATACACAGCAGGATCGTGATAATTGTAGCAACGAGGAGGAGGAGGAAAGGCCGGATCCTGAAACGTCCCAATCCAGAAGGAGATTTAAGGCCGCAAATATGTCCTTTGGGGAGATGTTGGAGACGGTGGACATCCTGAAGAGGGCCGACTATGATGGAAAGTATGGACCTTACCCCAACCCCAATGTCAGAAAGGCCAAGATCATTGCGAAAGTGGTCAAGAGTCTGCACCGGAAATTCGGGGAACGACGATCGAAAGATCAGCTCAGGAAGCGGTGGTCGGACCTCAAATTCAGATACATGAGCAGTACAGAAAGATCCGGAGAGTGCTGCAAAAAAGTAAGTAGTTGTGCTGTGTTCCTATTCTTTTGATGTTTATTACGTTCGTGCTGCTCCATGTGCTTTTAGAAACTGTTGTACAGTTTAAAATGGCAACTTTCATGTTCATGGGCACATTATTCGTTCGTACCAAACATTTTTCTTTCGGACTATAAAATACCATTCTTTAGGCAATATGCATTTGGCCACATTTTTTAGGGCCTACTTGTATGAAACTAATTTGGTTGTGTAGATGGCTTTGTTACTAGAATCGAATGCAAACTAGATTCTGTGTAAGGAGAGGACACTCAGCAGCTGTTTTCACATCTGGACACTGGAGCACTAGTGTGGGACACAAGAACACCATTTTTATTAGGGGGCCACACAGGTGCTCCAGTGTATACTATAGTGGGGGGGCTACATCTGTGAAGCTTGTACCAAACAGGTAAAGTATTGAAGCTTGACAAGGGACACTGAAAATGCTACATTTTGGAACTCTGCTAAAATTGCCAATTGTACCCCACTTCCAAGCAATGTTTACTATTTCTAGTTCTGCCATCAAATATCTGTGTGCTAAGTATACCTTTTTTTTTTTTTACATAGGGTAGAAAAGACTCGGAGGACACCCCTCATCCGAGGAGACCAGAGCCCACCCCCCTCTGGAAGAAGGGGAAATCCCCCCAACACAAGCTGAGCAGGAGGAAGAAGACGTGGTGGAACTAGTCACCACAACAGGTGAGTGTCTGCAACCACAGGCTCAGGTAAGAGATGGATGGCGGCATATTTTTGAGACCTAATTTTTTTTGGGGTTCCTCTCTTTTTTAGGTGATCGTGATGTTGTGGATCCAGATCCTTTCACATCCGAAGGTGCCCAGATCCTGATCGGGGAGATCATGGGGTGCAATTTACAATTGGAAAACCTCAAGAAAAACATCAATGATGTTATTCAAAAAAAAAAAAAAAAACATCCTGGCAGATTGCACATGTTGAAATTTGTAAATTGGTGTGCATGTTCCAAATTTGGCTTTTTTTTCCTTCACCCCATCTGAACGCAATATCAAACACAGTTCATAAATACTCATGTCTGATATTGCCTTCAAATTCTAGCAAATGTGAACTTTGTAAGTTCAAGATTTGTGTCTTTCTTGTTGGTTTTACACATGCCTGTTTTATCTTAAATGGACATTTCTATTTTTGATAATGCTACCCCAAAAATTGTTATACAACAAACATGTCGGTTTGTTTGAAAAACCTTTGGTAAATGCACATGTGATTGTGCAGGTATAAAAAAGTTTGTTAATCAAGAATGTGTGGATTATTGTCGCAACGCTACAACACTTTTGGGGTGATGTCATTGCTGTTTTCAGAGAAAATGGGGGTTATTTCCTAAGGGCAAATCCTCTTGGCACTACAAGTGCAGTTTCAGTGCAGTTGCAAGTGCACTTGTAGTGAAAAGTGTCTTTGCATTTAGTCAATAACACCCAACAGTGCTTTGTATAAGAGTTACACAATCACGCCATTTTCAGGACTCCCCACATTTCTGTCAGGGTCAGCTAAAACAAACACAAGCAGTAAATGTCCACAAAGAATTTCTTTTGTTTGCTTTTTTATTATAAAAAGGCTTCACATATTTGCTGGCATATTGATGGCCCCCCTACCCGCAAAGAACTCCAGGTATCGTAACCGGACATCACGGGCACTCAGGAAGGGCAAGCCAGGACGTCCGCTTTCAAGCGCCAGCAGTGTTGTTTCAGGTATTACTCCGGCCTCAGGCCCAACAGAGCCAGCATAGTTGGCCGAATGTTTCCTTAAAAAGTTATGCATAATACAGCATGCCATGATGATATGATTAAGTTTATACTCCGCCATATGGATAGGTGTCAGAAATAGGCGGAACCAGCTGGCCAGGATTCCAAATGTGTTCTCCACCACTCTTCGGGCTCTGGCCAGCCGGTAATTAAAAACCCTCTGTTCCAGGGTGAGGGTCCTCATAGGGAATGGCCGCATAAGATGGTCCCCCAGCGCAAACGCTTCATCAGCAACGAACACAAATGGGAGTCCTTCCACATTGTCCTCTGGAGCTGGCAAGTCCAAGCTGCCATTCTGGAGACGCCTGTAGAACTCCGTCTGGGCAATGACTCCACCATCGGACATCCGGCCATTCTTCCCCATGTCCAGATACAAGAAGTCGTAATTAGCCGACACCACCGCCAACATCACTATACTATTGAACCCCTTATAGTTGAAATAGTATGACCCCGAGTTGGGTGGTGGGACGATGTGGACGTGTTTCCCATCAATTGCCCCTCCGCAGTTAGGAAAGTCCCACCGCTGGGCAAAGTGGGAGGCCACAGTCTGCCATTCCTGTGGCGTGAAAGGAAACCGTAGAGGAAAAAAAAAAAATTACTATTTTTGCACATAAACATGGCAAGCAGATTAGACACAAACATTCTTGGCCAACCTCCAGATAGCATTAAGGGGAATTTAACAACACCAAAGTATAAGGTACACCTATCATATTCCCCCTCCCCCCCCCTCTCATGGGCCATTTCTAATATTATGGGGTGTGTGGAAATCTTGGACAGGTAACCCTCTTCACTTCATTGAGAGATGAATGCCTAAATACAGGGTATTACTTGGAACAGGCCCTCCTTAGTTACACTATTGGCAGCCCACTGGACAGGTAAGAAGTGTCCGAATACAAAGATGTACACATTTGAGGACATTTGGACATTCTGCTATTACCTGTCAAGATAATAATAGGATACAAAAACTTTTAACAGTACCATTTGAAAGTATACAGGCAGGCCCTTACACTACATGCTTTGGGGAATTCATCCATAAATCAGAGCACAAAAGAGATGGGTATAGTGTGTATGGGTTTGGCAAAGTCAGCAGATAGATGATTGAGGATAGAGAATTGGGATCAGCTGACTTAGCAGTTGGGGAAGGGAGGGTTACTAAAAAAGATTTGGGGATACCACAAAAAATAAGCCTCTGCCACTCAGAATTTAAAGCTAAAATAACATTTCAAAACATTTTAGGGGGTGTTTGGGGTAAAGCACTACTATGGAGCTGATAAAATACATTGTTAAGTGACTACATGAGGTGAATATAGGGCCAGGAGAGACCATGCTGGGGAGGTTAGTGAAGGACAATCTGTATGAAGGCCCTAAAAAATTAATTACATAAAAATCCAGCATGCATGAAGACAAAGGGGACATTCACAGCATATTCCAATCATGGTAATTAGGGAATGAGGAAAGAAATACAATATATTATCACACATTAAATACAATGAAATGTGATATTAAAGGATAAAAATCTTACCTTCATATACTCCTTCTGCAGGACCTGGATGATGGCAGAACAGGTCTCTGGGATGATGATACCCAGAGCCTGGGGGGAGATGCCTGTCGAGAACTTCAAATCCTGCAGACTTCTCCCTGTCGCCAAATACCGCAGGGTAGCGACGAGCCTCTGCTCCGGAGTGATGGCTTGCCTCATACAGGTATCCTGCCTGCTGATATAGGGGGTCAGCGAAGCCAACAGACGGTGAAACACGGGGTCCGTCATCCTGAGAAAGTTCCTGAAATCATCAGGATTATTCTCACGGATCTCACGGAGCAAAGGCATATGAGAGAACTGGTCACGCTGAAGCAACCAATTCTTGGTCCATGAACTCCTCCCCACCCTGTTCATGGACTGGACTTGTGTCAAGGTCAGGACCCCAACACCAAGCCCCCGCACAGCACAAACTCTACGAGGAGTACGTATACGCAACATGGCTAGAAAACGGTCTGTTGCTCAGAACAAAGTAACAGAACGCACTGAAGAACAGCAAGGCCTGTGAAGAGCTACCTGAAAAACAGTAACGAACGAACAAGAATACAATGACTAAAAGTCACGCGGAACTTGCTTGCACGCACTGAAGAGCAGATACAAACCCACAAGCACAAACTGAACGGCAGAAAACGATCTGAAAACCACGAGTCTGAAAAAGCGCGAATCGTCTCTCACCAAACTTTTACTAACACGAGATTAGCAAAAGGAGCCCAAAGGGTGACGCGCTAGGTTCTGAACTGGCCTTTTCTAGTCTCGTCGTACGTGCTTGCGTCACCGCGATCTTGGCGATCGGAAATTCCATCAACTTTGTACGACCGTGTGTACGCAAAACAAGTTTGAGCCAACATCTGTCGGATAAAATCCTAGGATTTTGTTGTCGGAATGTCCGATCAATGTCCGACTGTGTGTACGGGGCATAATAGTGTGCCAATTATATGATATTTTGGAACCTTCTTGTAACTCCATACACGTTTTGGGTTGGATACAAGTTTTTTGCATTCATTTTAAGTGAACTGTGCACTGATTGAGATTGATATTAAATTTGAGCGCATCAATATATAATTTTTCCTATTTTACATTATGGATGTCTGAACATCTATGATTGAAAGCAGCTTAATTTCTGAATACCAATCTTCAATCAATTCACTATATATTTTTTATTCATATCAGATATTTTATTTCAGCGCTTGAGTTTTTTCACATTATTATATATATATATACATATATATATATATATATATATATATATATATATATATATATATATATATATATATATATACAGAAAATGTAAATTTTCTTTATCAATTTTTTTTTTTTTTAATTTGAAATATAATTTTTGATCGTTTAAAAACATAACTCTTTCACTCTATATGTATAATAAATCAAATGTTAATTAGTTATATATATATATATATATATATATGTGTATATGTATCTCTCTCTCTCTCTCTCTCTATATATATATATATATATATATATATATATATATATATATATATATATATATATATATATATATATATAGAGAGAGAGAGAGAGAGAGATCTATATATATATATATATATATATATATATATATATATATATAGACAGACAGACAGATAGATATAGATCTAGATATAGAGATCGATCTATCGAGATCGATCTATCGATCTATCGAGAGAGAGAGAGAGAAAGAGAGAGAGAGATCTATATATATATATATATATATATATATATAGACAGACAGATAGATATAGATCTAGATATAGAGATCTATCTATCTATCTATCTATCTATCTATCTATCTATCTATCTATCTATCTATCTATCGAGAGAGAGAAAGAGAGAGAGAGATCTCTCTCTCTCTCTATATATATATATATCTATTAATATATATATATATATATATATATATATATATATATATATATATATATATATATATATTAATAGATAGAGATTATATATATATATATATATATACACATATACACATACATATATATATATATATATATATATATATTTATGGTTGGAGCCCTATGTCCTATATGTACATGGATAACACTTATAGTAAAGATAAGACTTACCAATCGGAGATAGACCTGAAAGTGTGGACTTACCATATGAAATGGACCTGAAAGTGTGCCTTGGTCTAATGGCCGGTATGCCAAAATAAGGGGGCATACCCTGGTTTAAGAAATGATTATTCTGTAAGAGAAATGAATGAAATGAATAGTTTGAGAAATGCTGTGAAATGGGGATGGGAGGGTGGGTATCGCGCACAGGAAACCGACAAGCACCACAGGTGAGCGGGCTGCTTAAGTACCCCCCGGGCTCCTCCCATAAATTCAGGCCACCATACTGGCCTTCCTACTTATGGTTGGAGCCCTATGTCCGATATGTACATGGATAACACTTATAGTAAAGATAAGACTTACCAATCGGAGATAGACCTGAAAGTGTGGACTTACCATATGAAATGGACCTGAAAGTGTGCCTTGGTCTAATGACCGGTATGCCAAAATAAGGGGGCAAAAACATTCAGGTAGGGTTATAATTTTATTGGTTTTCAGTTATTTATTGAGCCAATTTGGAGAATGCCTGTGCCATCTCTGTTTGTGGATTGGGGATATACCGGGCGAAGCAGGCTGACTTCCACCTGCCTAGTCTTTTGATGATGTGGTCTGGAACCCCGTGGCGGGACGCCGCGGAGGCGGCTCCGATGCGGAAAGAGTGTCCGGAATACTGACTAGGGTTAAGGTGAAGATTGCGGAGAAGTATCCTTATGTGTTCCACAAACTGAGAGGCGTTTAAGGGTTTAACTGGGAATGGTAGAAGGGGACTGTTGTCTGGTTGCTCAGGCAGGAGTGACAGGAGTCGGTTGAGTACGGCGACTGGACACCAGCTGTTGTTGGTTTTGTAGAGGTGAATGTTCACTCCTGGGCCCGTTTGCTGGGTTTTAGAGACCTCGAGGTGCAGGATGAAGTGGTCTTGGTATCGAAGCAAGTGTCGTCTGCATAGTACTTGGTCTGTGGGTTTGTTAGAGGTGAATTCGCCAGGCCGCAAGAACCCATAGTAAGCTAAATATATGGCTGCTTGTAAGACCGTGCTGCGGAGCAGACCGAATGGCGAAGTAGCCAGAATAGTTGACATGTCCCTAAAGATGGGCCCCGTAATGGGCAAGCGCTTAGTGCTGATGACTGGTTGTTGTTTCTGAATTCCCCTTAGAACGGCTCGTATAGCGTGAGATGAGAACAGTGAAGATTTCGTGGGGTCTTCAAGCGCCATGAAATGTTGAATGCCGGCTAGGTATAGCCGGATGGTATTGTAGGATAAGGCCAGCTGCGTGTGGCAGTGTGCAGTGAAGGCAAGTACCTGTTTGATATCTGTAGGTCCTTTACGGCAGGACGTGAGGAATTTATTGAAGGCCTTCCAAGCTGTCTGGTAGGCTTTAAGTGTGTTGTAGGAGAGGGAATGATTTATGAGTTGCGTAGCTCCGTGTAGATGCTGAACTAGTCCAGGGTCAGTTGTGACCAGACAGGGATAGGGGCCGACATTGGATCGGCATCGGGAACCTGTTTGAAAAAGGAGGGATAATTGAAACGTGACAGTGCGTCAGCTGCTGAGTTGTATCTGCCGGGAATAAATGCACAGTGTATATTGAACTGCTGCTGTAAGGACAGTTGTACCAACCTGCGCAGGAAGGACATGACTGCTAGGGACTTGGACCTGCCTCTGTTGATGATGTCTGCCGTGGCCTGGTTGTCGGTGGTGAAGACTACGGTTTGTCCTGTCCAGTGGTGGCCCCAGAGTTGTGCGGCTGCCACTATGGGATAAAGCTCAAAGAGGGCAGATGTTTGGGAAAAGCCGGGTATCAATAGTATCTGTTGAGGCCAGGGTCCTGAAAACCAATGATGGCCAAAAATTGCCGCGAAACCTGTGGAGGCTGCAGCGTCCGTCACCACCTGGGGTGAATGGACCGAAACCATAGGTATAAATAGAGATATGCCATTCCAGGCGGACAAGAATTCCTCCCACATAGATAGGTCCGCTATAGCTGCGGAGTCTAAATTCAAAATCTGATCAGGGTCTTGAGTTTCTGACAGAAATCTGAGCAGGCGTGATACAAATGTGCGGCCTTGTGGGATAATTCGCATGGCGAAGTTGAGCATACCGAGGAGAGACTGCAACTGTTTTTTGGTACAGCCCTTGGTGTGTGTAAACTCGTGAAGGACTGCCCTAATGCGTGTTAATTTGTCGGGGGGGAGACTGGCTTGCATTGCGCAGGTATCCAAGCTGACCCCGAGAAAAGTGATGATGTTTGCTGGGCCATCGACTTTGTGCTCGGCGATAGGAACATTGAGGTTTCCAAAAATTACTCTAAGTTTGTCGAGATCTCCTGGGGGCTTGCTGGGCGGTTCTATCAGTAGGAAGTCATCCAGATAATGGATGACTTCATGGCATTGACCCTTATGTAATAGTATCCAAACGAGGGACTGGGCGAACGTGTCGAAGAGCCACGGGCTACTCTTCGAACCGAAGGTGAGTTTTGTAGCAAAATAATATGCTTCCTTCCATTTGATGCCATGCCAGCACCAAAGGGATGGGTGGATGGGCAGGAGCTTGAAAGCATCCGAGATGTCGGCTTTGGAGAGCCAGGCACCTGTGCCTGCTTTGATGATCGCTTGTATTGCCATGTCCACGGAGGAATATTTCAGGGAAAACTCTTCGGAGGGGATAAGGGAATTGAGACTGGGTATGTGGGAAGAATGAGGCGCAGACAGGTCGTACACCAAACGCAATTTATTTGAGAACTTGCCCTTGACAAGCCCAATAGGGCTGACTCTCCATGTGCTGAAAGGGGGGCAAGTGAAAGGGCCTATCACGTAGTCTCGATCTACCTCTGCCTGTAAGAGCTGATCTATGGCTTGTTCGTCAATGGCTGCCGAACGAAGATTGGCACATTCGTGAGTACTGTGGGGTAGTGAAATGAGGCCGGTGTGAAAGCCTGCTGTGAAGCCTTAGATAAGGTAGGTGGGCAGGGAAGGGGTGGGATGTGAAGTGAGATACAGTCGTAACCATAAGAGGTTGACCCGGCTTAGTCATGCCCTCTTGTGTTGCTTGACTTCACACAAATTCCTAGGGTGTGCTCTTTGGCATAAGGTGCAGATGTGAAGTAGACGGCACTGGCTGAAGTTGCAGGACCCATAGTTGAAGTTGTTACAGATGGCTGCCCCTCCCACGGTTCGGACTGGGCGCCCGAGTTTGTCCACCTGAGGCGTTGGTTCAGGGATCGACTGACCCTGTACTGTACCTGAGGTAGAGGGGAACTCGAAGGGCCGTCTGATCGCCGTATTGGCGCACCAGGTGGCAGTGTGGGTGGAAGACTGGCAAATCGCACACAGAGGTGAGCGTAAGCCGGCAAAGTGGCGGCAGAAGAGCTCTGTGTCCATGAGACTCCAATCTGTCGTAGTCTGGAATTGTATGAATCTGGCGGCGGCCTTGGCTGAAAAGGAACGATGATAATCGTAAAAGGCAAAACCTCCATACTTGTGGCCCAAGTCTACCACAGTATGGAGATACAAGTCCAGCTCTTCCCGCCTGCTAGGGGTGGCTGAGCACAGGACATCTCTGAGCATGCCAAAGGCCAAGGTAAACTCTGGGACTGATAGCTTGCGGTTCAACCTGGGGTCTTTGGTTTTAAGGACCACCGATATGTCGCCCCAGGAGTAGGCCTTATTTTCTGCCAAATCATGCACTGAAATAAGGAGAGAGGCCAGGTTGACGTCCTTGCCGTCCAAAATGTCCTTCCTGATACTGGTTGGGACCAGATGGGAGGGGTAGACAATGGCGCTCGAGCCTAAGGTACCTGCAGGAAGAGGTGTCAAGGTTTGAGTTGCAGTTGGGTCGGGGACAGCCGTGGCCGGTCGGGCCTCCAGAAGTGCAACCCTGGTTTGGACGTCTGCAACTGAGGTGGATAGAGATGACACCATCGTGTGTAATTGCGAGATGGCCAATGATATGGACTGGAGGGATGCCTGTTGGGTACTGGGTCCTGCTGCTGGTGGGGGAAAGAGGAGTTTGAAGAGCCCGCCTTTCCTCGCTGTGGCGGGAAAGGGCACACCTCTGCGTCTGAGCTCTGCCGTCAGTTTGGGGATAGTCCATCCCCTGAGGGATTGCACGCTGCCGCTTTCTGAGACCGGAGAGGGTGACAGAGGGGCCGTGAAGTCTTCGCTGCCGGCCTGGGACATGGTTGCTCTGGTGAGGATCTCTCGAGCTTTATTTCCTGGTTGACTGTAACCTATTGGGGTGACATGAATTTCAAGTTTTTTCTTTTGATCCGCTGAGTCATACTTACCCGACTTATTCTCCCATCCTTTTTTTTTTTTTTTTTTTACCTGGGGGGATATCGTCCAACCTGGTGCAGGGTGGACCTACTGAACTTTGACTGACCTGAGGAAAATGAAAAGGTGACAATTCGTGAAGGGATTGCTAACTAACTTGAAGCAACGATTTGTATGGTGCTTGCAATCTTGTGACAATGAAATGATTCGAAATGTTTGCCTTGATTATGAAATGAATGAACTCCATGACAGAGGTCCGGCCTGGTCGTCATGATTTATTCGACCGTGAACCGGGCTCTGGAGCATGTATTGAAATGAGGCAACTGAAAACATTGGTGCACCCGAGACGAATCGGTGCCTGTTTGATGCATCTGGATTCGAATCGGAGCGCAGTATGAAATGAAATGAGAGAAATGATTATTTTGACCGAGGCTCGAATTGGTTGTGCCGTGTATGCGACTGGCAACCAACCGAGCTCTGGTATAGGTATGAAATGCGATCGGAACCAGCGAGACATTTCGTGCCGAATCGGTGCATGTCAGATGCGACTGGTTTCGGAACGGTGATGCGTTGTGGGAGTGAAATGGTAGAAATTGCATGACAGAGATATGGATCAATCCCCCGATGTCTGCGATTAGCTATGAACCGGACTCTGGAGCATGTATCAGAAATGAGGCCGAGCCCTGGGGCACGCCGTAATGAATTGGTGCATTTCCATGCGACAGAATTCATGTCGGAACGTGATACGTGGAAATGAAATGATAACCATGACAGAGGTACGAATGACTGATGATAACGTAACTCTGGAGCATGTATAGAAATGAGGCCAATCCTGGGGCACGCCGAGACGAATCGGTGCATTTCCATGCGACTGAATTCATGTCGGAACGTGATACGTGGAAATGAAATGATAACCATGACAGAGGTACGTATGACTGATAAAACGTAACTCTGGAGCATGTATAGAAATGAGGCCAATCCTGGGGCACGCCGAGACGAATCGGTGCATTTCCATGCGACTGGATTCATGTCGGAACGTGATACGTGGAAATGAAATGATAACCATGACAGAGGTACAAATGACTGACAATAATGTAACTCTGGAGCATGTATAGAAATGAGGCCAATCCTGGGACACGCCGAGACGAATCGGTGCATTTCCATGCGACTGGATTCATGTCGGAACGTGAATACGTGGAAATGAAATGATAACTATGACAGAGGTACAAATAACTGAAGATGACGTAACTCTGGAGCATGTATAGAAATGAGGCCGTAATAACTGGGGCACACCGGAACGAATCGACGCACCTTTGGTGCGACTGGATTCGAATCGGAGCGCGGTAAGTGACTGAAATGAGAAATGATTTGAAATGTCAGAAATGAGTTTAGAAATGTTTCAGAAATGAGAAATGGTTGGTATCGAACTGACTTGATAAATTGCAATTTGCGACTCGCTATGGCTGTCTACCGACGCATATACATATATTTTTTTTTTTTTCCTTTTTTTCGTTTTTGAATACCGACATGCTAGAAATGAAGCGACGTCTGCGTCGCGGTGCTGTCGAAATGGTAACATATCGAACGTACGAGCGATATACATTGCAGTTTGTGAAATGCGAGTGAAACGAAAATTTGAAATCACGGTTTAGTGACATGATATGGAAACGAAAAGTCCGACGGGACCTTACCTGCGACAGCCAAGCCAGACGCGTGGTACAAAATACGAACGAAAAACGCGGACTTCGAAGGTTTTGAGTAC